>NC_090255.1:21162805-21262805 GCF_037325665.1 Littorina saxatilis | reverse complement strand
TCACATGACGAAATGTATGCATATATGTATGCATCTATGTATCTCAACAGGTTTGCGGGGATGTGTCATTCTGGGCTAGCCCAGAATGACCTCCCGGTCAAAATCAGCTAGCCCAGAATGACCCCCCCGGTCAAAACTGACTAGACCAGTCAGTTTTGACCCCCCCTTCAAACTTCAAGAATGAGTGCTTTAAGACCTTTTAAAAGGAATTAAATGTAAATGTGGACAATATTTGTTGGAACAAGAAGAGCAAACGCTCGATCGAGTCACTTTCGCAGTTCTGAATATTATATGAGGCATCAGATGGACAGGAAGAAATTGCTATTCACAACACAATGAGTCACGTTCACATAAAATTTGAGCCCGGTCACTTTTATAGTTTCCGAGAAAAGCCCAACGTTAAGTTGTGTGTTGCCGAACAGAAAAGGCTAGTTATCTAAAATGTCTAATTTTTCCTTTGACGCTGACCTGTGACCTTGAAAAAGGTCAAAGGTCAACGAAACCATCGTTAAAGTGTAGAGGTCATTGGAGGTCACGACTAAACAAAATATGAGCCCGATCGCTTTGATAGTTTCCGAGAAAAGTCCAACGTTAAGGTGGTGTCTACGGACGGCCGGCCGGACAGACTAACACTGACCGATTACATAGAGTCACTTTTTCTCAAGTGACTCAAAAATGATACTGAAAAAAAAAGAAATCGAGAAAAAAAACTTTAACTTTATTTAAAAAAAAGAAAAAAAGTTTCGACGCTTCCCTTCAAACTTCAAGAATAAGTACATTAGGACTTCACATGACGAAATGTATGCATATATGTATGCATCTATGTATCTCAACAGGTTTGGGGGAATGTGTCATTCTGGGCTAGCCCAGAATGACCTCCCGGTCAAAATCAGCTAGCCCAAAATGACCTCCCGGTCAAAAGCAGCTAGCCTAGAATTACCCCCCGGTCAAAACTGACTAGGCCAGTCAGTTTTGACCCCTTCTTCAAACTTCAAGAATAAGTACTTTAAGACCTTTTAAAACGAATTAAATCTAAATGTGGACAATATTTGTTGGAAAATGATATTGAAAAAAAAAATCGGAAAAAAAACTAACTTTATTTAAAAAAAAAAATAACAAAAAGTTTCGACGCTTCCCTTCAACTTTTAAGAATAAGTACATAAGGACTTCAGATGGCGAAATGTATGCATCTATGTATCTCAAACTTCAAGAATAAGTACTTCAAGACCTTTTAAAACGAATTAAATGTAAATGTGGACGATATTTGTTGGAAAATGATACTGAAAAAAAAGAAGAAAAAAATCGAAAAACAACCTAACCTATTTAAAAAAAAATGTAAAAAAAAGTTTCGACGCTTCCCTTCAAACTTCAAGAATAAGTACATTAGGACTTCAGATGACGAAATGTATGCCTATATGTATGCATCTATGTATCTCAACAAGTTTGGGGGGATGTGTCATTCTGGGCTAGCTGATTTTGCAACAAATATTGTCCACATTTTACATTCATTTCGTTTTAAAAGGTCTTAAACTACTCATTCTTGAAGTTTGAAGGGGGGGTCAAAACTGACTGGCCTAGTCAGTTTTGCACGGGGGGTCATTCTGGGCTAGCTGATTTTGACCGGGAGGTCATTCTGGGCTAGCCCAGAATGACACCCCCCCCCCCCCCTAAACCTTAGATATACGTAGTTGTTTACATATGCATAAATATTGTTTCTGAAGGTCTTAATGTACTCATTCTTAAAGTTTGAAGGGGGGTCAAAATTGACTAGGTGGGGGTCAAAACTGACTAGCCCAGAATGACCTCCCGGTCAAACTGGGCTGCTTCAAAATAGACTGCTACACCGGGTTTTTTCACAATTGCACATAGAGGAAAGTCGCTAAACCTGGAACAGTTAAGGAGAAACAGCCGTACCAGACAACAAAATGGATATTGCAAAGCGTTCTTTATATTGTCACATACTAGACACTATCAGTAAACAAACGAACCACATAAAATAAAATAAAAGTCACGCAACTCATCAGACTGATCATAATAAAAATGTCTGCATTTGTTCGAGGTTGGACGCATGGGTGTGTAAAGTGGAACACTGTGTTGTCAAACTCGGAACACATACAAACACGCCCTGACTCTCTTTCTAGCTCTGTCTGTGTCTCTCACACACACATATACACCCACACACTCTCATTCACACACAAACAAGCACACATTGCCACACACACAAGATAAATAAATACGTCATAACATTTTGATTAAGCCATTTTATTTAAATGTCTTTTTTCAACATCATATTTTGATTTTTACCAAGGAAATAACAAATCTGATAACAATGTAAGCCTTAATTGTAAAACAAAAAGATAAATAAGGGCTAGGTCTTAAAAGGACTGAGAAACAAAACCTTTAAAAAAAAAGGAAAAAATAGGCAAAGAACCGATGTCCTTTGTCTTCTACTGTCAGCGCAGTCATCGTGTGATTACTGTGTGCACTTCTGGCACTATAACATATCCTCAGGGGAGTTGGTGCCACACATGAAGCAGTACCACGAAATTTCGCAGCTTCATTTGTACCCCTCTTCTGTTGACAAATAGATATAAAAGGGCTACCTGCCCAATTGACTAAATGTAAAAATCATTACGCATAAAGTCTCAAAGCAAATAACTAAGAACAGATTTAAGAACTGATTTTGCAGACACACAAAAATTGGTAAGTACAGATTTCGAAGTCCTTTTGTCCGCTGCTGTCAGCGCAGTCCTCGTGTGCCCACTGTGTGCACTTCTGGCACTGTATCATGTTCTCAGGGGAGTTGGTGCCACACATGAAGCAGTACCAAGTGCTTTCCTCCAGGATAGAACGCATCGTCGAGAATGTTCTCCTTTTTTTCCTCTGATCAGAAGATATTCCCCTCTTGTTTCTCTGAGCAGAAGATTTTGTAGCTTCATTCTTTCCTCTTTTCTGTTGACTTGCACGCCTTTTTGCAAGTGAAATCTCCAGCTTTTGCTTGTAAGGAGAAGATGTGATGATTTCAGATTGTTTTTTTCATGATGTTCTCTTCGACGAGTTTGTGGGTGTGCGTTGCAGGACATCAGCAGCAGGTAGGCTTACATTTGCTGCTGAAACCAAGCAATCATAATGACCAGAATCTCCATGTCCAGTGTACAAAACAACGATGGGGGTGACGTTGGTAAATTTATTTCAGCTTCAAGAATGCTATTGAATAGTTCTTGTTCTATCTCTGTTAAATGTTGAAGGTATTCCTGTGAACTTTACTTCTTCTTTTGCAAACTTGTTCTTTTCCTTCTAAATGACTTTTAAGAGTTGTGACAGTAACACCGATATGCTCTTGATGCGCAGCGGAAACCCATATCTCCGTTTTTCACTGCCGACAAAGCGCAGCCCATTTCTTCTGGTAACCACCGCCGTTCGGGTCTCATAATACTGTCAAACAAATCAATCAATCATTCAATAAAACTTATAGAAGGGAAAAACACAACAAAACCGAAAAGAGAATTGAATACGTGAATAAATCAGCAGTGTTCTGTTTATTGTTTGATGAGGGTAAGATGGAACAGAATGCGGCAAAGCTGGAACACTGTTCCATGTTTGCCTCTCTTATGTGTTCCATCTTTGCCGCATGGCACCTGCATGGATTTCACGTTTTTTCTGTTGGATACACGTGACGTTTCAATTTTTTTTCTCAGTTCAAATTATTGCAAATCTATTTAGGTTTATCACAGCAATCAGCATTTTATGTGAACATATATAGATAAAGAGTAATAATACGAATTTTAGACGGTAGAAATAAGAAGAAGAAGGAAGAAAAGTTTAAACAAGTCGCGTAAGGCGAAATTACTACATTTAGTCAAGTAGCTGTCGAACTCACAGAATGAAACTGAACGCAATGCAATTTTTCGGCAAGACCGTATACTCGTAGCATCGTCAGGCCACCGCTCATGGCGAAGGCAGTGAAATTGACAAGAAGAGCGGGGTAGTAGTTGCGCTGAAAAGGATAGCACGCTTTTCTGTACCTCTCTTCGTTTTAACTTTGTGAGCGTGTTTTTAATCCAAACATATCATATATATATGTTTTTTGAATCAGGAACCGACAAGGAATAAAATGAAAGTGTTTTTAAATTGATTTGGAAAAATAATTGATAATAAATTTTATATTTTTAATTTTCAGAGCTTGTTTTTAATCCAAATATAACATATGTATATGTTTTTGGAATCAAAAAACGATGGAAAATAAGATGAACGTAAATTTGGATCGTTTTATAACCAAATTTTTTTTTTACAATTTTCAGATTTTTAATGACCAAAGTCATTAATTAATTTTTAAGCCACCAAGCTGAAATGCAATACCGACGTCCGGGCTTCGTCGAAGATTACTTGACCAAAATTTCAACCAATTTGGTTGAAAAATGAGGGCGTGACAGTGCCGCCTCAACTTTCACGAAAAGCCGGATATGACGTCATCAAAGACATTTATCAAAAAAATGAAAAAAACGTCTGAGGATATCATTCCCAGGAACTCTCATGTCAAATTTCATAAAGATCGGTCCAGTAGTTTAGTCTGAATCGCTCTACACACACACACACACAGACAGACAGACAGACAGACAGACAGACAGACAGACAGACAGACACACACACACACACACACATACACACACACACACACACACACACACACACACACCACGACCCTCGTCTCGATTCCCCCTCTATCATTCTTAAAACATTTAGTCAAAACTTGACTAAATGTAAAAACGTACCATTTTTGTTGTTTTGCCACGGTAGTCATTTTTCTTGCTGGAATAATATCAAGGAATGGCACTAGACATTTCTGCAAAACAATTATTTATGAATTGTTCCCCGTTGATCGTACATTGAGGTGTTCCAAGTTTGCCGACTGTTCCGGGATTGACGACTTTTCCTTACATGTGTACACACATATACAATAACACAGACATACATATTTACAAATATTTAACACTAACGTTTATGGACGAAGATTTTGAAAGAGAGAAAGGGCAAGGGGAGGAATAGAGAGAGAGAGAGCGAGAGAGAGAGAGAGAGAGAGAGAGAGAGAGAGAGAGAGAGAGAGAGAGAGAGAGAGAGAGAGAGAGAGAGAATTGAATTGAATTGAACTTTATTTAACAAGGTTAAAGGTCTGGAATTGGTCATCCGCCGCCATGTTGGATGCCTTGCACGATCTCTGACAGTGCTTGAGCGTTGGGTGGCGACACGACAAAAGTGAAAATGACACGTTGTGTGGCCAAAAACTGCAGTCAGCAGGCACACTTTAGGATCCCTAAAGTTGTTTACCATCAGGGTGACAACTGGAAGGAAGTTACTGAGCGGAGAAGACGATTATAACTGGTTATTTTTTGCTGTGTGCAGTGCGCTAATCAACAATTGTCCATCGGTTGTGCCTTTAGAGTGAACACTGTGATAGGATGCTTTGAAAATTATACTTTGCAGTAGTTACTTGAGCTGCATTGTACCTCATTTGCCTGTCTTGAGAGCTTTATCTTGTGAATTTTGGTGCACTGTCTGCATGGTAATTTGAGATAAAGAATAAATAAATGAATATAATAATGTATTCTTGCTTTACTTTTTATGTTGTGCTGTTGTGTTAAAAAGGCAGATCCCCTTTGGACTCATGCATGCACAGTTTTCTTCATTTTGTCTGCATACACAGTGAAATACGCAAAAAGAACAAGAGTGCAATGAAGAAAACTAACAAAGACGGCATCCAATATGGCGGCGCGAAGAGAGTATGAGCGGAGTTGTGCCCCTTAGAGCTAAAGCTAGCCGATCCATTTGATAACGTCACGCCGAGTAAGAAGAATGAATTGGACCTATACACAAATTCTTATGTTATGATCAAAATTGGGAATTACCAGAACATGTTTAATGAAACACCGATGCTATATGGACAGATATGATCAATATGAAAATAATCAGAACGAAGTCTTCCATCACTGTGACTTTTCGTAATTTGACATTAAATGTAATGAGAGGTGTTTTTATATTTAGTCAAGTTTTGACTAAATATTTTAACATCGAGGGGGAATCGAAACGAGGGTCGTGGTGTATGTGCGTGTGTCTGTGTGTGTGTCTGTGTGTGTGTCTGTGTGTGTGTGTGTGTGTGTGTGTGTGTAGAGCGATTCAGACCAAACTACTGGACCGATCTTTATGAAATTTTACATGAGAGTTCCTGGGAATGATATCTACGGATATTTTTTTTTTTTTTCGATAAATACCTTTGATGACGTCATATCCGGCTTTTTGTAAAAGTTGAGGCGGCACTGTCACACCCTCATTTTTCAATCAAA
Organism: Littorina saxatilis; assembly: GCF_037325665.1. Taxonomy (NCBI): domain Eukaryota; kingdom Metazoa; phylum Mollusca; class Gastropoda; order Littorinimorpha; family Littorinidae; genus Littorina; species Littorina saxatilis. Next base: position 21,256,467 of record NC_090255.1, on the reverse strand, counting down.
TTGATTGAAATTTTGGCCAAGCAATCTTCCACAAAGGCCGGACTTCGGTACTGCATTTCAGCTTGGTGGCTTAAAAACTAATTAATGACCTTGGTCATTAAAAATCTGAAAATTGTAAAATAAATATTTTTTTTTATAAATTGATCCAAATTTACGTTTATCTTATTCTCCATCATTTTCTGATTCTAAAAACATATAAATATGTTATATGTGGATTAAAAACAAGCTCTGAAAATTAAAAATTATTATCAAAATTAAATTTTCGAAATCAATTTAAAAATACTTTCATTTTATTCCTTGTCGGTTCCTGATTCCAAAAACATATAGATATGATATGTTTGGATTAAAAACACGCTCAGAAAGTTAAAACGAAGAGAGGTACAGAAAAGCGTGCTATCCTTCTCAGCGCAACTACTACCCCGCTCTTCTTGTCAATTTCACTGCCTTTGCCATGAGCGGTGGACTGACGATGCTACGAGTATACGGTCTTGCTGCGTTGCATTGCGTTCAGTTTCATTCTGTGAGTTCGACAGCTACTTGACTAAATGTTGTATTTTCGCCTTACGCGACTTGTTTGAAAGTATTGAGACTTGTTGGGACTCGAACTGATTCCGGGAGAGAATTCCACAAAACGCTGCCAGAATAAGCTAAACTTGATTTAAAGAGATCTATCCGCGGAATGGGGACGTTGAATTGTCGGCTTGGTTTGGCTTTAAATTTTGTAATGAAAGCACGTGGTGCATGGCCGGAAAGGATTATTTGATTTAGATATATTTTTTAAGGGCAACATCTTATGTTTAAGAGAGAGAGAGAGAGAGAGAGAGAGAGAGAGAGAGAGAGAGAGAGAGAGAGAGAGAGAGAGAGAGAGAGAGAGAGAGTGAAGGGGGGAAGTAAAAGAGAGAGAGAGAGCGAGAGAGAAAGAGAAAAAAAAAAAAAAGAGAGAGAGAGAGAGAGAGAGAGAGAGAGAGAGAGAGAGAGAGAGAGAGAGAGAGAGAGAGAGAGAAAGGTGGCAAAATTGGCTATTTAAACGTGGGGGGCAACATGTGTAAAGAGGTGGTGGGGGGGGGGTTAAATTCGTGAGGGTTGGGGCGTTTGGAGAGCGAAAGAGGGGAGAAATGCTCAAAAAGAAAGAAGTGGTGGTGGTCTAAGTGATCATTATCAAATACAAGTTTTGTCTGGTGTAATTAACTTCAACTTAAAGAAGAGGCTGGGTAGACAAAGACCGGGACAGTTTAATCCAAAAACAGATGAACAACCCACGTTCCAAAATGGAGAATGATAAAAAAAAAACCAAGAATGGTATGTTATTAGAACATTTAATTTATTACAAAATAAAACGTTATAGCCATTGTACTTCGCTTGGTTGAGTGATTGAGTGTCCATTTTAGGCATTTTCAGCGGTGCTCTCATTTTTACCGGAAGATTTGACTAACTGTTTAAACATTAACGGGGAATCGAGACGAGGGTGGTGGTGGTGGTGGTGGTTGTAGTAGTGGTGGTGGTGGTGGTGGTGTGTGTGTGCGTGCGTGTGTGTGTGTGTGTGTGTGTGTGTGTGTGTGTGTGTGTGTGTGTGTGTGTGTGTGTGTGTGTGTGTGTGTGTGTGTGTGTGTTTTTCGTTTTTTTGCACACAACTATGAAACAAGCACTGTATGTAAATTATAATTGTAGATGAAGAAACGAAGCATGTGCACGTGATTGTGATAGAGGGTGAATCTGATTAAATTAACGATTTCCCGAGTAGAGTGTAGCGTGTAAAGTAAACTGTTGTACATGCACCACGCTAGTGGTCGGCGAAAAGGCAGGTGTTTTCATATTTGCTTTTAACTTAAACTACTGCAATTAATTAGTCTTACCATTGTGTAAATATTAGCTCATTTACTCATCTTTCAAAACAAATTGAGTGAACGTTGTTTCATGGAAGCATTATAATTCCGAAGTGTGCAGACCCCCTCCTCCCCTCTGATTTTCAGCCGGGTGGATTCACTTCAAGCAGCTGGTCTCGACGACCTCCTCTAGGTCGTACATTCCTTAATTAAGTACTTGAGTTATCAATGGCCGCTCCCACTCAGCTACTGAGCTAGTCACATCTTGTTGGACAGCTTGCTAAAGGCATCGGTCTTTCTAAAACGTGTTTTTCCTTTTGTGTACCACTGCAAGCGACACATTGTTTCGCTCTACTGACTCGAAAGTTGAGGCCAAGAGAAAGCGGGCTGTACGTGTATCTCTTGAATTCGGAGCAGACATTCAAAAGACCCACCGCCATTTTTATGGCCGGTCGGTTTCTATCATAGTCTCGACAACTAAGTGATTTGCGCATGTAGAGTGGGGGGATAATGCCTTATATAAACAATTAAAAACAACTTACCCTCGATTTGAGTTTGCTGCAAACTTAAGTTAAGAAAATGTTCTTGAAAATGTAAAACCACTGAAACTGCCGATACTGGCGAGGACACAGCCCGGAGCTTTCACTGCCGCGAGCGGTCCTCTTTAATTTTTCATTTGGTAGAGAAGTTTCGCACTCACAAATCTATTCAACTTAGCAAATTCCTGGAAAGAAAACGCATTTATTTGATAATCTTTTCACCTTACACAATTGTTGAATCTTTATTCTTGACAGAACATTACTTGAAGTGAGTGTTACAAAACTATGCAGATGAAAACATAGTACATGATTGACAAAGTATCTACGTTGGTTGCACGTGAATGCAACGTTGAGGCGACCTTTGTTTTTTTAATATAATTTTGCTAATTAGACCCAAAGTCCATGACTACTAATGAAGTTAGTATACAAAAAATGAAAATCGACATTTTAATCATTACAGCAAACATTGTCATTTTCATGCAACGTAATATTCACGTAAAATTCACGTAATGGACCAATGTTCTTAGCACACCAAAATATCACGGAACGCAACGTTGCTTTTACGTGCTTTTTATATTTAGTCAAGTTTTGACTAAATATTTTAACATCGAGGGGGAATCGAAACGAGGGTCGTGGTGTATGTGCGTGTGTGCGTGTGTGTGTGTGTGTAGAGCGATTCAGACTAAACTACTGGACCGATCTTTATGAAATTTGACATGAGAGTTCCTGGGTATGAAATCCCCGAACGTTTTTTTCATTTTTTTGATAAATGTCTTTGATGACGTCATATCCGGCTTTTCGTGAAAGTTGAGGCGGCACTGTCACGCCCTCATTTTTCAACCAAATTGGTTGAAATTTTGGTCAAGTAATCTTCGACAAAGCCCGGACTTCGGTATTGCATTTCAGCTTGGTGGCTTAAAAATTAATTAATGACTTTGGTCATTAAAAATCTGAAAATTGTAAAAAAATATAAAAATTTATAAAACGATCCAAATTTACGTTTATCTTATTCTCCATCATTTGCTGATTCCAAAAACATATAAATATGTTATATTCGGATTAAAAACAAGCTCTGAAAATTAAATATATACAAATTATTATCAAAATTAAATTGTCCAAATCAATTTAAAACACTTTCATCTTATTCCTTGTCGGTTCCTGATTCCAAAAACATATAGATATGATATGTTTGGATTAAAAACACGCTCAGAAAGTTAAAACAAAGAGAGGTACAGAAAAGCGTGCTATCCTTCTTAGCGCAACTACTACCCCGCTCTTCTTGTCAATTTCACTGCCTTTGCCATGAGCGGTGGACTGACGATGCTACGAGTATACGGTCTTGCTGAAAAATGGCATTGCGTTCAGGTTCATTCTGTGAGTTCGACAGCTACTTGACTAAATATTGTATTTTCGCCTTACGCGACTTGTTTCTCCGTTGTATCTGCGTGAATTTCACGTAAATTTCGCAACATTGTTAAGACACCAAAAAACAACGTGATATTTACGTAAAATTTACGTTATGTCCCAACGTTGAAAACACGCCAAAAAATGACAATAACGCAACGTTGCAATTACGTTGTGTTTTTGGTTGGATCTACGTACATTTCACGTAAATTTCGCAACGTTGTTAAAGACACCAAAAATTCACATTTTCGCAACGTCGTATTCACATTGTGTGTTTGCTGGGCGTACACCACGACTCTCGTTTGGATTCCCAGTTGATGTTAACACATTTAATCAAACAAGACTAAATGTAAAACAAGTCGCGTAAGGCGAAAATACTACATTTAGTCAAGCTGTCGTAGTACTCACAGAATAAAACTGAACGCATTGCATTTTTTTCACCAAGACTCGTAGCATTGTCAGTGCACCGCTCGTGGCAAAGGCAGTGAAATTGACTAGCCAGAATAGCGCGGTAGTGATTGCGCTGAGCAGGATAACACGCTTGTCTGTACCTCTGTTCTTTTTAACTTTCTGAGCTTGTTTTTAATTCAAATATATCATATCTATAATTATGTTTTGGAAATCAGGAACCGACAAGGAATAAGATGAAATTGTTTTTAAATCGATTCCGGAAAGGTAATTTCAATCATAATGTTCATATATTTACATTTCAGAGCTGGTTTTTGTAATCCAAATATGACATATTGTTATGGTTTTGGAATTAGGCAAAAAATGAAGAATAAGATGAAATTTATTTTGAATCGTTTTCTAAAAAAATAATTGTTATTACAATTTTCAGATATTTAATGACCTAACTCATGAATTAATGTTTAAGCCTCAAAGCTGAAATGCAATACCAAAGTTTGGCCTTAAACAAAATTGTCATAAATTTGATTGAAAAATGAGGGCGTGACAGTGGGTCCTCAACTTTCACAAAAAGCCGGATATGACGTCATCAAAACATTTATGGAAAATATGAACAAAACGTCCGGGGAATCATACCCAGGAACTCTCATGTAAAATTTCATAAAGATCGGTCCAGTAGTTTTCTCTGAATCGCTACACACAAAATGAAGAAAACGTCTGGGGATATTCCCAGGAACTCTCATGTAAAGTTTCATGACGATCGGCTTGGTTCTCTGAATGGCTCCACACACACACACACACACACACACACACACACACACACACACACACACACGCACGCACGCACGCATGCACATACACACATACACAGCGACCCTCGTCTCGATTCCCCGTCTATATGTTAAAACATTTAGTCAAAACACGACTAAATGTATAAACGGCTTTAAACACGACATGTCTATTTTGTTTTAATAAACCCAGCCGATATAGCTGGTGAAATAAAACAATCAATATTTTAAAGAACTTCAATAAAAGCCATATTCTAATGTTGATTGCACTTACCCGTCAAGCTGGTGTGTTCTTATCCAATCTCTCACTTCCTTTCGAGGATCATATCTGTGACAGCAGCAATGGGCCAAACCATCCAATTTTGCAAAGCATACTGTCGACTGAGAGAGAACACATTGTGATTTTTAGCAAAGGACAGAAGGACATTAATTTGTGTTGAAACAAAAAGTTAGGCTGAGATCTGTTATAATTATGTCATTAAAAGTATACTAAAGTTGGCCAATAACAATATTGCAACAGATTTCGCACCCAAATTAAGACATTAATTCCCGTGTAATTTTATCCAAATTTAAAATGCGAGTGAAGGCTTTATTTGTCTGTCTGGATCACCTTTCGGGTTAAGCATTTCTTTTACAGGGGATACGAGACCGCCGCTTAAATAAGGGTACCCTCCAAATCGCCTGGACAAAAACGGAAGAACCCAATTAAAACTCGATCAAAAAATCACAATAGGCAAACCTGTGCAACGTTTAAATTCTAGAAGAAAGCAAAATCAATTACCTACACAAAACATGTTGTTTTGTTCAGTAGCTTGCGTATTTCGTGTGCTTTACTATTCCTACTGATTTAGGTGTCGATCGCATGAACGGTCAAAAAGGGGAGTGTTTGCGTCAGTTTTAAAGGGTAGCATGAAAAGCGTTGTATTTCATCAATGACTTGGTGGATTGCTTTGAAACTTTCAGAACCTTTTACCAACATACTAAACATACTTCGAGCATCATTGCATCGTTACACGTATTTATTCAGATGATATGCAATGTTTCGAAAAAGGTTTTTAAGCTCCTCAATTGGATTGTTCACTTGTGTGGAAACAATTCATGAATTCGCGTGTCTTTAGACAAATAAATGATACAAACACAGCGAAAGTTGTATATGCGTTTAAGCACTGACGCAAATTTGCTAGGCTTGATATTGTGGGGATGTTTCTGGTGCCACAGCGATGCCCAGCTAAGCGTGACCGCAACATGTTTTAAGAGGCACGCAGCCATAACCGCTCTCAGTGCGAAACAACGAGAACGTTCCATTTTTTTACATTTAGTCAAGTTTTGACTAAATGTTTTAACATAGAGGGGGAATCCAGACGAGGGTCGTGGTGTATGTGTGTGTGTGTGTGTGTGTGTGTGTGTGTGTGTGTGTGTGTGTGTGTGTGTGTGTGTGTGTGTGTGTGTGTGTATGTGTGTGGAGCCATTCACTACCAAACCGATCGTCATGAAACTTTACATGAGAGTTCCTGCCCAGACGTTTTCTTCATTTTGTCCATAAATGTCTTTGATGACGTCATATCCGGCTTTTTTGTAAAAGTTGCTGCGGTACTGTCACACCCTCATTTTTTTTTAATGAATTTGATTGAATTGATTGGTATTGCATTTCAGCTTTTAAACTTAAATTAATCAATGAGTTTGGTCATTAAAAATCTTAAAAGTGTAATTAAAACATTTTTTTTATAAAACAATCCAAAAGCAATTTCATCTTATTCTTCATCATTTTCTGATTCCAAAAATATATACATATATTATATTCGGATAAAACGCAAGCTCTGAAAATTAAACATATGAAAATTATGATTAAAATTAAATTTGTGAAATCGATTTAAAAACAATTTTATCTTATTCCTTGTCGGTTCCTGATTCCAAAAATATATAGATATGACATGTTTGGATTAAAAACAAGCTCAGAAAGTTAAACAAAATAATAGAGATACAGAAAAGCGTGCTATCCTGCTCAGCGCAACCACTACCGCGCTATTCTGGCTCGTCAATTGTATTGCCTTTTCCACGAGCGGTGGACTGACGATGCTACGAGTATACGTTCAGTGCCGTTCACTTTCATTCTGTGAGTTTGACAGCTTGACTACATGTTGTATTTTCGCCTTACGCGACTTGTTTTTCGTGTGTTTGCATGACTAGCACATGTACGCCAGTGGTTACACGCAAATGATTTTTTGGACACAAGTGAACAATCCAATGACGAGTTTAAAAACTGTTTCCGCAACATTGCGTCACATGTAAACAAATACGTTTAACAATCCAGCAAGTGCGTCTAGTATGTTGGTAAACTATTCTTAAAGTTTAAAGTAATCCACCAAGTCATTGCTGAAATTCAGCGATTTTTGCATCAGTAGGAATAGCATAGCACTCGTAATACGCAACCTTTTCTGGGTAAAATATTATATTTAACTTTCTTCTAGTATGTACAAGTTGCAAAGGTGTGCCTATTGTGATTTTTGGTCGATGTTTAATTTGGCCCTTCGGTATACGGTGTGTATTTTTCTGTTCACATCGAGTGAATGTTTGAGTGGACGCAGAACTGAGGGGTGAGCCGTGTGTGTTTGTGTGTGTGTGTGTGTTTGTGTGTGTGTGTGTGTGAGTGTGTGCGAGTGCACACACGCGCTATTCTGTGTGTGTGTGTGTGTGTGTGTGTGCGTGCGTGCGTGCGTGCGTGTGTGTGTGTGTGTGTGTGTGTGTGTGTTTGGAATGATTCCCACAGAGCTATGAAGGCAGATCTAAAAGTTATCGGCCTAACCTTGAAGCAAGGGCAGTAACTTCAAACATTTAACACATTTGTCAAAATGATGTCTCACAAGCCATGACTCAGATATCGGTTACGACTGATCAGTTATGTTGAGACAGACTGACTAAATGTTTAAACATTGCCTAAAGCGACCTGTTTCCTTAGTCTATGGGTCATTCAACAATGATAGCAAATCACCAACTCACATGCAACCGAGCAAATAACCACATGCTCCAAGTACATGGTAGATTAACTGCGTTACTTAATGGTACAAATATCAGGACAACTGGTTTAGTCATGAAGACACACAAAACATTCTGGACAGTGCACGTCGACCCCCAGGATTACTGAATGTCATGTGCACAATGATACTCACAATGATATTTTAAAGCCAAAAAGTTGAGAGAAAAAAGAATGTCTGTGATAGTGTGTGTTTAAAAAAAATAGGTAATTGCATTTCTGACAAATTGTAATAGGTAATATGGTGCTAACACCTGTTAACAACAATGTATACAGCATTAATGTTTACATTTTACAATTCTAAACCGATTCAAATGTACCACACAAAAGTTTTACCGGGTGAAGTGCGCAATATGGAACTACCAGTGGTGGTTGACTCATACGTGGCAGTCGTCTGAAGCCTCTTGTTGGCGAAGTCTGGTACACCACACATGACTGATGCTACAGAAGGAACATACAATACATAAATGCAGTAACTGAGGATTAGTTACGTGACTTATGTGCTGCTAGTTCAAAAAAAGGACATTGATCAGCTGGTTCATCAGACTGTCTCAAACTAAAACACGAACGCTGAAGCTAAGTGCACCTTAGCCCATATTTCATAAGACATATTAAGACATAATACATCAGATTGTATTACAACCACTTGCAGTAGACAGGAATTGAGTACATTCAATACATAATACATTCCAACACAACAACCAAACAGAGTGCTCACCGAAATGCGTACACACACTCACTTATACCCACACGCACGCACTGACACACACATGCACCCATACACACACTCACAAACACACACACACACACACACACACACACACACACACACACACACACACACACACACACGCTCTACATTATACCGCGTTCACATCATGTCCATTTCACAGAAAATTCTCTTTTTACCAGATGAATTGCATACGTCTGCCACTGTTGACAAAGAAACATACAACTCAAAATAAAATCTAGATATGTCCAGAATAAAAATTGGGGTCGAGTCCTAATACACTGGAAAACCACAAAAGTAACCACCAAAATATATTACATTCCATCAGAATCACAGGTAAAGCATATATCATATCTAAGTTTTCACTCACACACTCACGCCCGCGCGCGGATGCCCTTTGATTCTAAAACATTAAGATACAGCCTTAGAGTAAGGTTACAATTAAGATCACCATTATAGGTCACAATTGTAAAATACAATATATCTGATTACCACAAATATGACAATTAAAATGGATTACACACACACACACACAGATAAAACAGGAACCAGGGGGAAATGAGATTCAGGAGATGTGTTTTAGGGGATAGGATGTCTTGGCAGCACTTTGATAAAAACTATTCTTAAAAATGCAGGTACGGGCCCGGATGCTGCAAAAACGCCTCCCAGAAGGCAGGGTTTGGAACAGGTCATTGGTATGATGGGTATGGTCGGTCAGTATCTTTTTGACCTTCTATGGTTAGTTCAGGCGGCATAAATTGATAACATCGACGGAAGTCCACAGCCTACAATCCTAGATGCTGTTCTGGCAATTCAATCTGGGCTGGATTTCTCTGCTTCGGTGGCACTTCCATACCAGACAGTGATGGAAAATGTCAGGATGCTTTCAATGGCTGCCCTATAAAACTGAATGATAATTTCTTTTTTCCGACCAACTTGTTTAAATTGTCTCAGGAAGTACATGCGTTGTTGGGCCTTCTTTGTGATTTGAATATTAGCATCCCAAGGCAGGTAAGTTATTCAAAATGGTGGTACCAAGGAAATTGAAATGTTCAACAGTTTCGACTTTTCCATATTTTAGTATCAGAGGAGTCAGTGAATATTTTTCTTTCTGAACTCAACAATCTTTTATTTCGTCTTCTGGACGTTTAGGTGGAGATTGTTGTCCTCGCACCACTGTACCATCGTACAAATCTCGTCAAGGTTCCAAGACTCGTCACAATTTTTGTATCAGGCCCTCAATAGTTGTGTCATTAGAGAAATTAAGGATGAGTACAGAATCATCAGAGGAAACACAATCATTTGTAAAAAGTGTGAACGGGAGGGGAGATATTACCCTCAACGGTTCAGAAACTGTGCGTCAACCACTGTTGTCCGTCAAACCTAAACTCCTTCATTGCCAGCTCCGATTCAGAGGCATGCAATGAGGTATGATACAATTGTGCAAGAAATGTTCCCAACCACACCTGCATTCCAGTTACAGAAAACACACCAACAAATTGGTTCTGCTAATCGCATCTGTCATTGCATATAAATCACTCGTTGTTGATGCAAAAAAAGAGTGATCTGTCTAACCTTCTTATATCCAAAGTTATCATCATGTTCGTGATGTAACTTGCCTTGAAAGTTGTGTCAGAGATGCTAAACATACGTTTTAAGAAATGATGACTCTATTTCAAGTGACAAAATGTCAAATGCTGCAGTTCAAAGCAATAAACAGTCTTAATTCTGTGACTACATAATCTTATTTCACATCGAAACTTAAACACGGGTGTGTTAACCAATACTCTAATGAAAAATATAGTACCAGGAGGAACAAAAACCAACCAGATACTTTTGTATATTTAATCAACTGCTATTTTTACAGTTTAGAATCGTGTCAAACTCAAATTGAGTCAGTCTTACATCTGCTTAAATTGTATGTACAGTACACTTCAAAAGAAAGTGATTTTTCGTCATTTTAGAATTGTCGTAAAATATGAACCAGATAAGGTACATAAAAAAAGAAAGACAGATTCGTGGAGGATATTTTACTGGCTGTACGATTAGTGCATATTATTAAATCATTTTATCTTTTTACATTTTCATAAACTGCGTTATACAGGGTAGGGGTCAAGCGAGTCGTGATTGCAGGCGAACGTGTCACTTCGACACGCTACAAAATTCATAAAATTGCATATTTGTCAACCAGGTAAAATATGGCGATCCGTTTGTCAAATAATTATTTGGATACTTTTTCATGTTTTTTTCACCAGTTTTAGCTAAATAATCATTATTTAGAAGCTCATGTGCTAAATAAGTAATTGTTTATAAACAATGTAAAACAATTCTAAATAATTTTTTGTTTACGTAAACCATTCATTATTTACCTAAACAATTCATTGTTTACGTAAATAATTCATTGTTTACGTAAATAATGATTTATTTACGTAAACAATATATTATTTAGACTTATATTACATTGTTTATAAACAATCAGCAATGTTGCTAAATAAATCATTATTTACGTAAACAATGAATTATTTACGTAAACAATGAATTGTTTAGCCAACACATTTCCATTATTTAGGGGTTTCTAGGATTTGCTTCTGAACTAAGTTTTATGTCTTTCAGTGATTGCTATAATTGAATACAAGGTCTCTCCACACACTCTTCTCTTAAAATAGCTGTTGTTTGGATATTATTTTGTTTATTTTACAAGCCGAAATTGCTGTACGAAAATAACTGATCTCAAACACAGTCAAAGATCAAGGTCAATTAAGGTGTTTTCCCTGCCGGGAGTGTTAAGTGTTTGCATTTTCTTGCTTGAAGTTGTTGAAACACAGTTTTTCCCCCTTATGTTCTCTGTTCTGTTTATGTCCCAACAGCATGCCTGTCTTTCCATTTCTCTTCCTTTAATCGAAGAATATTATGATTGGATCCCTAAACTAGCGGAGCTTGTTGGGGTTTCAACACAGCTCTGACGCGTTCCGAGAAGAATCTGGAGTGACTTCCCTTGCCTCAGGCAAAACATTGCCGAAAGCAAGATGGAGAAACAGCGACCGAGAAGCGAAAGAAATCTGCACGGAATGTTTCCTCGACAATCCCCATCTTCTCCAAAGACTTGGCATGGAAGACTTTCCTGATGAGGAAGTGCTCATGGATGCAGAATCATTTGTCTGCAAACTCTACAACCCGAACACCCAGCACACGTCCACACAGCCGCTGCGATGCAACGTTTTCCACAGCGTGAAGAAAACGCTTGAGAACTTCCCCCCCACACAAGATGCTTTGAACCTACACATCAAGAGATCTCACTACCAGGCACTTGTGAGGAGGCGGGCTCTGGAAACTAAGCCACACCTACCGGTTGTTGTCAACAGTGGATGGAAGCTGATCACGAAGGAGACTGGCGACGTGATTGAGCCCATCCTGCTGAGTCGTGCACCCACAACTGACACAAGACAACGTTTTCTCGAGCTCATAGATTGTGGCTGCACATCTTGTGCTATAAGACGCTGCAGATGTTGGTCCAGTAGACAGGGATGCACAAGAGCATGCCGATGCAAAGACTGCAGAAACCCACACACTTTGGCAGGGCTACGCAACTAAGCCTTGAAATACCACTTTGTGCCTGAGAAACTATTGTTCTGTTTCCATGGAGGCATGTAGCCTGTCATACTCAGTGATCCAGAAGCGACAAATCGTTTCTTATAATGTTACATACCCATTATTGTGCCATCATTACAGTCATGTTCATTGCTAAAAAGGGAAGACCTAACGAGTGTAATGCATAAACGTTTGTGCATCATGTTGTACTATGGCATTGTATTTGACATTGTTCTTGTGTATTGAAGAGTCAGAGTTGTTGTGTACTGAAAATGCATAATTAGCATGATAATTATGATATATAGTATCATTGGTGTTTCAGAAGTATTAACATTTTCAGTTTATATCATCACCCAATGTTTGTATTTTCTTGTCATCATTGATTTCAATTTGTTGTTCTCCAAAGCAATATGGAGTAAACTCTTTGGACGCTGATATGGCATTGTCTAAGATAGCAAATTCAGAAAGATAATACTTACTAAATTCGTACATCGCACAGAGCTATTTTGTCAAATATTTAATTTTTGTAAGGAAATGTGAATGTTAGGGTTATTTTTTGTGCCACCATTGACTTTGTCATCATGCAAAACATAGGAATTGACTCCATGTTTTTGAGTTTATCCCAAATATAAGCTGAGATATGAAGAAAAATGTAGATTGTGAAGGCCATTTTGAAAAGTGTCATGGCGGCCATAATATCCAAATTCAGAATGTCCACCTACTTAGATCATGTTTATTCTTGCATATTTGAATTCTTCATGTCAAAATACATATATGTAGCCCTTTAGTTTGTCACTTTAGTCCATATAACACGTGAGATATGGCCCGCATAAGATTTTCAGGTGGCCATTTTGAAAAGTGTCATGGCGGCCAAACAAACCAAATTCAGAATGTCCACCTACCTAGACTACACTACTCCACGTCCAGACTCTCCATTGAGACCAGGTGGATGCTTGTAACCCTTAACGTTTAGCGTCCCATTTTTTTGGCAAGCTACAGATTTCAGCTACCCGACTATACCAGACAATGTGCGTTTGTATGCATCCACAAATGGATGGATGACGAGGAACACCATCCTGACCTGGATTCAGCGTGTTCTTAGGCCAGCAGACGAGCGTCGCCTCCTACTTTTGGACTGCTACAGCGCTCACAAAACCCAGGAAGTCAGACTGGAAGCGCTTGCCGCACAGCAAGTTGACTTGGTTTTTGTGGCTGCAGGCAGCACAGCCAGTCGATGTCGGTTTCGCCAAACCTTTTAAAGATGGCATCAGAGACTGCTGGGTTGAGTGGACTGAGCGAAGCAAGACCCCCGACAGCTGCTGACAACCTCAAGCAGCCTAGAAGGCAAGACGTCATCAACTGGGTCAGCAGGGCGTGGGAGAACATACGACCTAAAACGATCGTTACGTCCTTTCTCAGGTGCGCAATTTCAAGCGCCATGGACGGTTCCCAAGATAATGAAATACTTGAGTGGTTTCCAGATCAAATCGGCGCTATCCTGCCTCGCGATCACGGGAATGGAGATGCTCCAGAAGAAGCTGAGAGTGGAGACGACAGTGAAGACGATGATGTTTGACTTCGAAGGGCTAGAATTATCCCAGAATTAGAAGAATCAAGGTCACTTGTGTTCTTTTTTTCTTCTTTTTTTTCTATCACACATCATTGATTTTTATTTGTGAAAACAAACGGTGTGCTTATTTTTCATTAAAATTGCATAAATCACATGGTTGTATCACTTTTTTTGCTCGTGAAAATATGATGACACTTGATCTTGCAAAGGGGTGTATACCTAGCAAACGCCCACCCCCTACTTTTACCCAAAATCTGGGCGGATGGGGGGTGGGCGTTTGCTAGGGATTTTACGGGTATTAACAAAATCTTGTCTGCTTGCAATAAAATAAAATACTCAAAACAGTTGACAACGAAGGGTTTATCCAGGGGGAATCTAACAAATCTGATTCCTCAAAATATGAAGTGATTATGAACAGAAAATTTGAAACTTCTCCAGGACTTTATTCGAAACATGATGGCAGTGAGTTCCAAAATGATGTGCCCAAAAAGGAAAGACTGGTCTCATAAAGGTTTATTCGCGGAATTGGTGGGATAAAGTTGGCAGATCCATATCTCTTGGTAGCTTTCTAAAATGATGATAACAAAATAATAAAGATTCACTTTCTCGTAGTATACAGTTAGTAAAAACGTTATTGCGACAAATTGTGCATCCTAATTAAAGCATTAATTCCCGTGTATTTTGACTCTAAATGTTTTGCAATTCAAGGCTGTCCACTCGACTATCTTCCACACATATCGGATCAAAGATTTCCTCAACTTGGATCACGTGAACCCCGCTAAAATCAAGGTACCCCCGAAATCGACGTGACAAAAACGGAAGGAGTTAATTCAAAATCGACAAAAACTATTGTATGCACAACCTATCAACTTTACATACGAGAAGAACGTCAAATTAATTATCTACCCAGAACATGTTGTTTTGTTTAGCTAGCTTGCGTATGTTGTGTGCTATGCTATTCCTACTGATACAGGTGTTGGTGGCATGATATGTCAGAAACGAGAAGTTTTGCGAATATTTTGAGGAACTGTCAGGATATTACGTCTTTACTCCAGACATACTTCGAGTAACATCTCACATAGAAACAGGTATTGTTTTCAGATGCTGTGCAATGCTCTTTTTTTTTTACTCGTGATAGCTAGGATTGTTCACTTACATCCACTACATCACAACTTCTACAGACAAACCATAGATACAAGTACTGCCGGCATACATTTGCTAGCCATGCGAACACATGCAAAAGAAATAGAACGTCGCTGTATCCCAGCAATAATTACAAAAATATCAAGTGTTTTTAAAGGCCAAGCATATTCATACCAGTAGCTATACACAAATGCATGCATAATATCCTGACTATTTCATATCCATTCACCACCTTTTGTGGTGGAACCCCTCAAAATGGCAGCAAAAACCCTCCAGTTTGTGACCCCTTATGTGATCAGCACCTGCATCCGTAGACATTATAGCACACAAATTATGGGTAATGAATTAGTTTGACTTTCTCCTGGTATGTCTAGCATTTCAAGCCTGGCTGGATGACATCTGGTGTAAGCATTGTATCAGATGCTAATCTAAACTGAATAATCATTTCCTATATCCGAGGACAGGCGTGTCAAGGGTGCAACAAACTAATTTCTTTTAACCGACGTTATTTCATAACGGAGTATTTCTTATCCGGAGAATTCTAAAATGAAGAAGATATATTTACTTGGCAGGGAAGTAAAACAGTTATTTCTTGTAACAGATGTTTCTTGAAAGCAATAATCTTAAAGGTGGGTTCAACTGTTAATTGTTGCATGCTTTTTTATGGGAGGAAAAGAACTGACAAAATTAAAAGGATATAAGTTGTACAACAATATGACACTGGTGGACTAAGGATGATGTTTGGACATTGTCAATAGGCACTTTGAAATTAACGTTGCTGATGAGGATTTAGTTGAATTCTTGAAAGATTGTACACGTACATCTTTTGAAGATTTTTGATCTAAAAGTTTCAAAATAATCCACCGAGCTATTGCTGAAATACGGCACTTTTGTTGTGGTGCCCATAAAAAGACACAGAATCCTTAAGCTTCTGACCGCTCATGCAATCAAATCTTGCACCAGCAGGAATGGCATGGCACAAGAAATACGCAGGAAAACATAACAAAACAACATGTTTGGGATGGAGAATGTATTTGACATGCTCTCTATATGTCAAGGTTGCCAAGATGTACGTGCCTGTTTTGAATTTTCGTCGACGTTTCAATTAATATACCTTACTTTTTTGTCAGGTCGATTTTGAGGGTACGGTATTTTAAGGGGCATTTGCGTTACAACTGTAAAATATATATTTGAAGAAGAAAACCTGTACCAGAGAGCCAAATTGAGAGTATTTGAGGGCATAGAAAGTATTATTGATATGACACGGGAATGACTATTTTAGTTGGGATTGGAAAAATTATGCAATTATTTCGCTTAGTTTATATTTCAACTATTATCCAGGTGTTATTTTCCTCATATTCAAAGCCAAAACAATAAAAACCCGCAAGCGGATTCACCATCGATTATTTTTCAGGTTCTATGTCATGACACGTCCTCATGGACATTTCACATTATCCGAAAGAAAATAGTATGGCATTACGTAACATCACCTTTGTAACGCATGGGAAGCCAGACTAGATTTTTACTTGTTGTATACCAATTTTCAATTACTCGATAGTTAAATCAATAACACACACTTCAAGGTTTCTGAGTAAGATGTTATTGGAATGTTTGGTATATGAAGCACACTTTTTAATAAATCATAGATACTGAGCCTTGATTGCACATTTACGCTGACACGTTTGGGTTAAAAGAGCATTTTATAAACACTATTTCTTGTATGTATTTATCTTCTGTATGATACAACTTGTTCCAGGGAAAATAAGAATGTGCATTAAAATCGGGCTTAAATCCAGGCAGTCGCTGGCCTAATATTATATGATATAAGTAGGTGGCACGGATTCTAACCGAAATTGACAAGACTAACAGTACCCCACCTTTTCCCCCCTTCAGGTGACATTACGTTGCAAGGTCATGCACAACTTTTTTTTGTATCTCGACTTTGCACTTTGTCTGTAAATTATTGAGAATGTTGCCTCTTGTTTTGAACACATTGTATGGGTTTATAAGATACAACATCAAATAATATTACATATCATGGTAAAGGTTAATACGTGCTCCATGTAAAAACTACGTTCGATTTGTGAATTACCTCCCTTTCGCTCTACCAGATGGCAGTTACTGCCCTTTTTTATTTATTTTTTATCTCAGTTGCATGCAGGCTGCTTCAACCCTTTCTTTTTTGCCTTTTTTTTTGGGGGGGGGGGGTTGTTGGTGGGAAGCATCCTTCTTCATTGATCTTTTCTTCTTCTTTTTTTCTGCTTGTTATACTAATATTTCTACTTTAAATATACCTATATCATTAACAATACTATATCTAAATGTATTTTAAACAACTTTTCTATATAACAATTCCCTCTCAAAAATGCATACAATATCCAGAGGGGAACCATATCTATAAATACCAACACACATTTTGGCTATCACAATCAAATAATTCACATAACTTATTAGTGCCTTGGAACTTTGTGAATTTTCAAATACGCCCAAGAAAACTTCCTATACGGTAATTATAATAATCATATTATATTTACAATTTACTTTATCTTCAACGCATTTCTAAATGGACATAATTTTCGGGCAAAAGTTAAAAAAAATGTTCAATATAATCAATTTCGTTCTCACAATAAGTACAACAATTACTCGAGGAAATGCCTATTTTATACACTAAAATATTTGTGGGTTAAATATTGTGCAATATTTTCCATTGTAACATTCGCAATCTTGTTTCAGTGATTACTTTGTTTACCATTAACCACTGCTCTTTTCCCGGCCTGAAATCAAATTCATTTTCCCAAAATTTAACTATAACCGGCTCCACATTTTTGTCCTTTATAATTAATTTGCGAAAATGACAAGGCTTACTCAGATTCTTTAAACCGTTAAAACCACATACATTTCCATTTGCAGAGCGTAGTGTTGCTGCTTTAACTGCTGTACAAATCACCCTATATTCAAAGAATCTGGTGGGCTTACATCCAACCTTCTGCTGCATAACATTAAAGGGCAAAAACTCATTACCAACAGATACATCCTTTACTCGACAAACGTCTGCTTTAATCCAATCGCTAAAAACCAGCGGTTGGCCGCAATACATTATATCACTGCTGTTCCATAAACACGTATCACTTAATAACGTTTTCCACCTACTGCTCTCTGAATCATGTCCTTATTTTTCAACCAACAAATTAAAACTTGTTTTAATTAATCCCAATCCTTTAAAAATTGTTACAGTGGTGTTAGATTGGAAACAACCTTTCACCAAGCTTCGAAAACATATATATATCGGTATATGTTTCCATCTTTCCTGCTTTTCGTTCAATAAATTTGCCGCCCAGGACAACAAACAAGATGACTGCATATCAATTACATCAATCATTTTTAAACCCCCATCAGGAAACTCTTGACACATCACTTTTCTTTTAACTTTCTCAACTGCCTTAGTGTTTGAAAATCGTTTTTTCCAAGTAAATATGTAAAACAAAGTATTTATCTCAGTCAATAGCTTTTCGGGTATTACCAGTACTTGCAACGGATAAATAATCTGTGATAACAAAAGAGATGCATATTTTCCCCATGATGCTACAATTTCGTTCAAACCATTTCACAATGTTGCGTCGTATATTTTCAATACGGCTTGTCCAGTTTTCTTCAATCTCAGAGACCGATGAGGAGCTGCCCTTGGTTGTAAAAAAAAGGCTTACTGACACAACGCATGTTTCAATTACAGCCGAAGACATCCTTCAGGGCAGGGAAGCATAATTTGTAAGCTGATTTTGTGAAAACACGGGCGTATGATACAAAACAAGAGGCATGTGGTCTAGATTTTCGCAGAAAAATTACCACGGTTGACCGTACTGTGTGTTTTGCTCTGAAAAAACTAGGATATAGAGTAGATTGCCATGCAGTGTCGGTCGAAAGCGGCGTATGGCTGCCTAAATGGCGGGGTAAAAACGGTCATACACGTAAAAATCCACTCGTGCAAAATCATGAGTGAACGTGGGAGTTTCAGCCCATGAACGAAGAAAAAGAAGAAGAAGAAGAAGAAGAAGAAGAAGAAGAAGAAGAAGAAGAAGAAGAAGAAGAAGAAGAAGAAGAAGAAGAAGAAGAAGAAGAAGAAGAAGAAGAAGAAGAAGAAGAAGAAGAAAAAGAAGAAGAAGAAGAAGAAGAAGAAGAAGAAGAAGAAGAAGAAGAAGAAGAAGAAGAAGAAGAAGAAGAAGAAGAAGAAGAAGATACTAATTTCAGCTGAAATAAAACGGTCAAAGCAGAAGAAAATTCAATTTTTTCGTCAAATTGATTGAGTGCGAATATAGAACACCTTTTTTTTCAAATTCACTGTAATCGTCCCTGGTAGGCTTGAGCCTTGGAGAAAAAGGTTAAAAAAAATGTATCTTCCTCAACCAAATTCCAATGGGCCATAGTCAAAAGCAAAAAGCGCCAAGCAGGCTTACGTGGTCCGTGAATGTTTTTGTTCAAAGATGCAAAATAGTGCAATAGGGTGCCATCTGGGAATTTGCCACTGCAACATGTTATTGTGGCGTGTTGTGTGTACACGTATATATGCGCGCACGCGCTATTCAACATGATGTACAACACATAGGTTAAATAGCACTCGGCTGCATCCGTCTGAGCAGCGTTCGTACTTTGCCTAAAGGTTAAGCCACCTTTGCAACATCTAACGCGTCCTTATTGTCACTGATCGTCAGATCCATGTTAACTGTGCTCAATGTGCTGGTTCGGAACCGATTGCGAGCACGTTGGCCTTTGGAAGTTTTAGACAATAACCTCACAAAACATCAGTTCCTTTTCCTGTTGAACCAAGGGGGAAACCTTATTTTATAGTCAGCGTTTTTGGAACGTTCGTTTTGTTGAACTTTGTGTTCCAAATCATTGGGATAGAAACCGAAATCCGTTGGTTGTCGCTTTCATCACTATCCCCTTTTGTTGTTTCAATGTCAGCTGACGGGCACAATAAAATATTTGCTTGACCCTGCAATGATCTTAATTTGTTCTTCTTGGGAGGAAGTGCATTTGATGTGGGGCTGTGATTGACGCGTTCGCAAAGAAAAACATGCAAGCTAATAAAGATAGTTCGCCGGATTGGTTGCAGACAATGCAATACAGCTAAGGCCTGGCGCTCACCTATGTAACTTCAGCAGGACAGACGACACACTGCAGATTAACCCAGCCCGCAACACGTTGAACTGGTCAAGTACTCGTCATAATCCCGAACGCAGCATCAATAATATGCAGTGCGTCGTCTGTGCCGCTGAAACTGCGCAGGTATATTCTGCCCTTAACCACAACGTGTGAATAAAACTCGGCGTAGCGCGCGCGTTTTCATTGCGCATTCTGAACGAATGAACTCCGATGTAAAGTGTGCATAATTATGGTGGTACAGTGGTACGTACACTCCGTGCGCCCTTTGACACACTGGAAATAATTTTAATGGGACATTTTCAGATTGTATACGCCAAAGGCTCACTAGTGAACCCTGCTTCAGGATCAGTATTTGTGCAGAATATAGTTTTTTTTTAAAGTTCCCGGTGGGGTTTCCGTACTATTGACAGCGCTGCAGTACGAGGCATGATCCAAACAAAATGATCAAATGTGATTTTCGCAGAGACTGGCCCAAAATACAGTAGTCATTAGAAATACTCTTCTCCGACATCGATGCAAAGTCACAAGTGCCTAAACCAATCAGAATATACCTTAATAATGCCTTATTTGGGGTTGCTTTTGAGCTATGATTTGTCGGGTTTGTTATGGTCCTGGGTGCAGTGAAACTTGTTGGCAAACAGTTTGATTTCCAAAAAGGGCATAACCAGCAATTACAAGGGATGTAATCAGGTCTGAAGAATGTGTGAGGCAAAAATGGGATCATTTGGTCTTTTGGGAATGGAGTTACGGCCCTTCTTTTGTAGAGACTGACATTTTCATGATGGAGAAGGACAGTCTGGGTTTCGTAGTTTGGTCGCTGACTGCTAAACTCGTAAGTAAGTTTGAACAAGTCGCGTAAGGCGAAAATACAACATTTAATCAAGTAGCTGTCGAACTCACAGAATGAAACTGAACGCAATGCAACGCAGCAAGACCGTATACTCGTAGCATCGTCAGTCAACCGCGCACGGCAAAGGCAGTGAAATTGACAGGAAGAGCGGGGTAGTACTTGCGCTGAGAAGGATAGCACGCTTTTCTGTACCTCTCTTTGTTTTAACTTTCTGAGCGTGTTTTTAATCCAAACATATCATATCTATATGTTTTTGGAATCAGGAACCGACAAGGAATAAGATGAAAGTGTTTTTAAATTGATTTCAAAAAATTAATTTTGATAATAATATTTATATATTTAATTTTCAGAGCTTGTTTTTAATCCAAATATAACATATTTATATGTTTTTGGAATCAGCAATTGATGGAGAATAAAATGAACGTAAATTTGGATCGTTTTAGAAAAAAAATAATTTTATTTACAATTTTCAGATTTTTAATGACCAAAGTCATTAATTAATTTTTAAGCCACCAAGCTGAAATGCAATACCGAAGTCCGGGCTTCGTCGAAGACTACTTGATCAAAATTTCAACCAATTTGGTTGAAAAATGAGAGCGTGACAGTGCCGCCTCAACTTTCACGAAAAGCCGGATATGACGTCATCAAAGACATTTATCAAAAAAAGGAAAAAAACGTTCGGGGATATCATACCCAGGAACTCTCATGTCAAATTTCATAAAGATCGGTCCAGTAGTTTGGTCTGAATCGCTCTACACGCACACACGCACGCACGCACACACGCACGCACGCACGCACACACGCACACACACACATACACCACGACCCTCGTTTCGATTCCCCCTCGATGTTAAAACATTTAGTCAAAACTTGACTAAATGTAATAAAAAGGTCTCAACATAGTACGCGACAATGACTGTTCTGTTAGTAGACAGAATATCGACAGCAACGGGAACTTCGTGGTCGAAAAATACAGCGAATAGCCTTGTTTCTGCTTTGAAAACCTTGCTTACAAATGTGATGCACATCTCGTCATGTTGGTATAGACATGCTTTGTTTCTGTGTTCTCCGGCACTAAAGTAGAAGGAAACCAAAGTCTCATTATCAGTGACTACATAAACAACAAATTTGGCTATACTGGGTTCACAACGGTTGAGCAGATCGCGTGCAAGAGGACCCTGATGCTCCTTCCGTTCCCCTGTCAGCTAATGAGGCACCCATTTTGCGGCCAACTTTTGAAGCGGAAGATCATTGAGTAGAATCATCTGGACTGTTCCATATGAAAGCTTACGCTTTGCACTTTATATTTGCATGTACACTTTATAATTTTAGTTCTTAAATGTTGACACAGCAGCTACATTATTCTCGTTTGAAGCCCTCTTCGGAAGTTTTTTTGGCTTGTCAGAGTTATTCCCCTTTTCCCCAGTTTCGATTTCCCTTTTCTTTTGTCCGATTGTAGAATATGGAACAGCTGTGATTCATGTAACGTTCTTCAGCTTTGTATACATTTTCTGTGTACCATCATGCAGCTACACTCTTTCAAAGAAGTGAAGATTTTCATGGGGCTTGACAAAAGACCCCATTTTGAAGCACAACTCAAAGGTTAGGTATTTTAAAACCTCGTCACCTAGTGACTCAATGACGTCATCTCTTAGAGGTATACCACTTAAATGGTTGGCCTTTCAAATGATATGTTATTTTTATGATCAGTGACCTGAGACTTGTATAATCGCGGTTTTATCACTTTGTTTGGATCATACCTCGTACCACCAAAAACTACTGCCGGACCTGTCATTTAAAATGTCTCACCAAATTCAAAATATTGTCCTCCAGAAGGTGTGTCACCTGTAAGAATCAAATTACATCAGAATCTCTGTCAAATTGAAAACATAACAAGAAGAGCAAACGCTCGATCGAGTCACTTTCGCAGTTCTGAATATTATATGAGGCATCAGATGGACAGGAAGAAATTGCTATTCACAACACAATGAGCCACGTTCACATAAAATTTGAGCCCGGTCACTTTTATAGTTTCCGAGAAAAGCCCAACGTTAAGTTGTGTGTTGCCGAACAGAAAAGGCTAGTTATCTCCCTTGTTTTTCTGATAACGTTCGTAAAAGGCTACAGATGTAAATACTTTGATGTAAAGAATAATCCTACAAAGTTTCAATCACATCCGATGAACTTTGTCAAAGATATAAAATGTCTAATTTTTCCTTTGACGCTGACCTGTGACCTTGAAAAAGGTCAAAGGTCAACGAAACCATCGTTAAAGTGTAGAGGTCATTGGAGGTCACGACTAAACAAAATATGAGCCCGATCGCTTTGATAGTTTCCGAGAAAAGTCCAACGTTAAGGTGGTGTCTACGGACGGCCGGCCGGACGGCCGGCCGGACAGACTAACACTGACCGATTACATAGAGTCACTTTTTCTCAAGTGACTCAAAAACTGTATGTTTGAGTCCTAAGACGCCGGCCCTTCTCATAGCATAACTTGTGCATGAATTTAACCCGGATTCGTTGTAGTGCAATAAGCCAAAAAAATCATAAAACTAAAATGTCAGGACATTTCACGGGAAAACCCCAGTTAAAAAAAAAGGGTTTAATGTAAAAGCACGAACAAAAATGCATTCTCCGCAATCTTTGATTATTACCAAACCAGCAACACATAATTACCAATGGAAACATATTACAAGAAGCTGTCTTCACGTTTGTTGGTGTGACTGTGAATTTTGGACAAGGATTTTTTAACTGAGAATAGAGAAGACGTGTTTCATTGCGGAATAACAATTATGTGTTGTTAATTGTATCAGTTACTACAATGCGAAATACTATTTCTGAATAATTATTAGACAACCTGTACCGACACCTCATTATGCTTGGACAATTATAATTTACAATCATTTTATTTTTGACAGCATAATTAGGGTATAACAATGTGAGAATGATTTGATTTTTAGTCATTCTGGCAAACGAAAAAAGTTTAATACAAACATCGATTTGTCTTGTAAATCAAATTTTGTTTTGAGCCACTCTTATTATGTCACAGGTTATTGCTTGAAAGGACCTAACTAGGATACCAGTGAATAGTAGTTCATTAACATCAGTCGTTACAGGTAGAAATGAACTCAAAATATTATTTAACAGATGAATCAATTCACAAGGGAAAAATAATGGTCGACTTACCCGTGACCATGGTTTGAGGTATCTTGCTGTCGAAAACTGGATGACTGTATGTGGCCGATGCTGATGAAATAACATTACAACAGGTAACATGTTTGTGTGTGTTTGATAAAGTTTGATTGTTGATTCTCGAAACAGATGGATGGATGGATGGATGATTTATTGTATTAATCATTGTATTGATTTTACAATTTTCGACAAATGATATGAATACAGCGGAAAATAAGAGAAGAAATAAACATTGCATGAAACAAACAAATGCACTAGTGAGGCAAAACACACACACACACACACACACACACACACACACACACACACACACACACACACACACACACACACACACACACACAAGGATGTACATGCGGCTTCACACCTGAGTATGCGCATACAAATAGTATGGACATTCATCAAAGGCAATGAAACAATTGCATAAGGTAATATTTCATCGGGAACAAAAGTGTGCGCACTCAGACAGACAGACGGATGTACAAACAGATATGTAAACACAAAAGTATGCATTGTTGCACTTGTCAAATAATCATTGACGGCAATGAAACAATTGTGGTAATTTACATTTACTCGAAAGCAAAATGACACACACACACACACACACACACACACACACACACACACACACACGCGCGCGCGCGCGCGCGCGCACACACACAGAAAAATCACATAAAACACACACGCACACACACACCCGCACACACACACCCGCACACACATGCAAGCACGCACACACACACACACACCAACACACACACCGACAAGCACACACACACGATTCTCGAATTAAAGAGCACAATGAGACAGGTAGTAACTTGCAGTGGAAGTTATGATTACTGCACCCAAATTCAGAGCAGGATTTGTGTCCGTACA
Organism: Littorina saxatilis; assembly: GCF_037325665.1. NCBI lineage: Eukaryota > Metazoa > Mollusca > Gastropoda > Littorinimorpha > Littorinidae > Littorina > Littorina saxatilis. The sequence continues at coordinate 21,231,368 of NC_090255.1, read as the reverse complement.
GAGAACAAAAGATTCACGTTTTCTGCAAGTCGTTTTTGACTTATTCGCGAGGCCATTAACAGGTACTTTGCAAAGGGTACGTAGAGGTTACATGCCAAGTCTCTTTATGTGGATATTACAAATAATGGTCGAAGTTAGCGGATCATGAAAAATGCGAGCTTCAGCGTGAGATTATGTGTGAGATTTTTAATATTCACAGAGACGAGGTGTGTAGCCTATTTATTCCTCCTTTCTTCAGATTTTCAACGAAAAACGGTGTTTTCGTGCCACAGTTTAATTGAGTCCTGGTCATACTGCCAGTCTACCTACGCAAATAATTGATAATGCGCTGTTGAATAGTTCCGTGAAAATCATTCAATTCTGGTAACACTTTACAGCAGTTTTTTGTGTGGAATAAAATCAAGTACATAGTTATGCTGTTTATCTGCTGAGGCGATAAAGCCAGATACTGTCGGGTTCTTTTCATGTTTTTGTATCGCGAAGGAAGGTTTCTTCCGTCGTATTTGAGTAGCAGACGAACCCCCCCTCCTCCCCCCCCCCCCCCTGTTCAAACGTCAACTACTGTATGAAGTTCGGTTTTCTGGGGCAAGAAATAGTATGGAACCGCTTCGCGTTCTTCACATTCAAGGATGTGTGCATTTGCTTGTGCGTGTTCTCTTTTTGAAATGAAATATTGTTGATAACTGGCCGAAAGATTGCAGTCTTTTTGTCGTAGTTGCCGACAAGTCAAAATCTGGAAGGGACACAACTCTAGTCTCTACAAAAAGTATGAGAGTTACTTGCCTTGAGACCTTAGCTCCGATAGTTCTGTTTCGCAAGTTAGATTTTGATTAAAAAAAACCCAGCTGAACTCATGGTTTTTATATTGGATGTCGGTTGTTCAAGCCTCTCGTTGTTAGTTTAGATACAGTATGTTTGAGTTGTCTGCCCCAGAGATGTATATTTTGTACATTTAACCATTCAGAACTTTTCAGTCGCAAAAAGTAGTACCCATAAACTAAAGTGTACCTTCTCAACCCTTGAGCTATCGAGGATTCAGGCCTGTTGTTGGGTAAGTTATTTTAGTTGTTGGGTAAGTTACCGAAAAGTATTCCCCCCTCTGCTTCTTACTCTCTGTACAGGTGTAGGGCTAGTTATATTTCGGTAACTTACCCAACAACCAAAATCACTTACCGAACAACGGGCCTGAATCCTCGATAGCTGACAGGTTGATGAGCTAGACTTTGAGGGAACTACTTTAGCGATTGAAAAGTTCCGAACGCTCTAATGTGCGAAATATACATCTCTAGACAAAACAGTACAAACATACTGCATTTAAACTAGCAACTACATGCTTGAACACATTAATCTCCATATAAAATCCATGAGTTTGGTTGTTTTCTAAATCCAAATCTAACGATCAGTGCAGAGAAGCTCGCTTTAGATCTCTTATGAGTGCAAACAAACTTCCAAGGCAAGTAACTCTCGTTCTCTGTCTAGCGATAAGAGTAGTTCCCCTTCCAAATTTTCTGAATTGAGTTGCTTGGACAAAAGACTGCAATCCGACAGTTAGTTTTTGACAATATTTAATTTTATAAACAGATCACACGCAACCAAGTGCACACATCTCATCAATGTAAAGAACATACAGTGGTTTCATACACTATTTTGCCCCAGAAAACTGAACTTCATACAGTTTTTAACGTTGGAACACGGGTGCAAAAGTTCGTCTGCTAGTCCCATTCGAAGAAAGAACATTTCCTAAGCGATACCAAAACATGAACAGAACACACACTATCTGCCTTTACCGCCACAGCAGAATAACAACATAACTGTGTACTTGGTTTTTAGTCCAAAACAGGGAAATGATTTTCCCTGAACTATACAACCGCACATTATTCAATCGCCTGCGCAGGTAGACTCGTTGAGTGAATAGGATTCGGTCAAACTTTCGCACTAAAACAACTCTTTTCTTTTAATAACTGAAGAAAGGAGGAATAACGAGGTTACATACCTCGTCTCAGTGATTATTAAAAATAATGGTCTCAGTTCGCGGTCCTGAAAAAGCTCGCTGAAGCTCGCATTTTTCATGATCCGCAAACTTCGACCATTATTTTTAATAATCACTGAGACTCGGCATGTAACCTCATAACTAGCCCTACAAGTTTACAGAGCGAAAAAAGCAGAGAGGGGAATAAAAGCTGTTCCTCCACCGTACATGTAAACAAATATGGTAAGCAGTCTTCGCTTGAAAAGACTGTATTCTGGCAATATACCTCTTCCTGATGCAATCGCATATAGGGCATTAAAACCAACAAGTATTTCATCTTCAGCAGTATCCAGACAGAAGGGACAGTCAGGACTAGTGTCAGAATAATGGGCATTGAATGGGATGGCCCCAGTCTATACCTGATCAATGCACCTTATAGATGCTTACATTTATCATGTCCAAGTATTCTTCGTGCCCAATACAGCTTTTAAAACTGATAGATTTCCAGGCGCGTACTCTGTAACAGACGTGAAAATCATCCATGTGAAAACTGGTGCCTCAATATCTCCTTCAGATCACAAACAAATAACTTTTTATCTTCCACCCCGGCACAAAACCAAACAAAACCCTACCCAGACTTGCACAAAAACTCTTTGACATTTGTGACCCAGTCTGTTTACCCTCTGTCGTGATTGTTAAATAAATACAACACATATTTATACTTGCCGTTCAGTTTGAGCATGTGCTTCTTTCAAAACAAACAAACAAAATAGTCAATCGAAAACGAACATATCATGTTCTTGTCGACGAGAAGTATATCATAAAGCACTCTTACCAGACAGTCATGATCCTGGAACGTGTTCCCTGTGTCTCCCTGTACCGGATAATGTTTGCCGGCAATCACTCCGTTTGTAGTAGAAGATCCACTGTTACTAGTGCTGCCTTGATGGGTATCTCCATGTTCCTGTTGATTTGTATTATTTTCCGTACTTGGGGATTGCCCAGTATCCTCATTGTCACCCGTTCCTTCTCCTTCATTCTTTTCTATAATAATAATATAATAATAAAAACATTCTTTGAATGAATCGTCTGCTACATTCCAACCCGAAAAAATGTACTTTTAAAGTTTATGAATATTTATTGAGCTGCCACAAGGCATCTTTGACACCCCCCTGATGCACATTTAATTAAAATTAAAATATTTAGGATATTTTTTGCCCAAAAACTATCGCATAGTGTGATAGTTGAGTGGTTTAGGTACTTAACACCGCATTAACAACCCAAATAACAAAAAATGTTAAAAAATGTCATTTTTCACCTTGGGGGCTGGCCTGAGGGGGCCCATTGTTTACTGATGAGCCATTATCTTCCGTACTTGTGGACGGCCCAGTATCGTTAGTGTCACCCGTTTCTTCTTCTTCCTGATTTTCAACTATAATAATAATATAATAATAAAAACATTATTTTATAGCCCTGTTCACCGCCAAATGGCAGTCTCATGGCGCTTTACATTAGACATTAAAATTTCACATTTTACATATAAAAGTTTTCTCGTAATAAATAACATACAAGCATTAAAAACAATTCACAGACAACGATCACTTAAAGTTATATAAGATAATCTAGAAAAAATGTTTTAAAAAGAGCACCAAACACCAAACACAGGGAACACGTTCCAAGATCATGACCGTCTGGTAAGAGTGCTTTATGATATACTTCTCGTCGAAGAAAACCCACGTAAGATAAGTAATAGACACATAGTTACACATAAAAAGTCTGACAATAAAACAGAACTCACATAAAAGTGTAAAAAAACTATGTCCTTAATGCTACCTTCATGTCCATTGGTTTTCTCCGTAAATTGTTTTTGGTCTATGTCGTCTGGCTTAGTGAGCTGCTCTGCAATATATCAATCAATCAATCAATCAATATGAGGTTTATATCGCGCGTATTCCGTGGGTACAGTTCTAAGCGCAGGGATTTTTTTATATATTTTTTTATATCGCGCACATATTCAAGGCGCAGGGATTTATTTATGCCGTGTGAGATGGAATGTTGTTTACACAATACATCACGCATTCACATCGGCCAGCATATCCCAGCCAATCTTCTGGCCTAAAGTGTTCTTCAAGACAAACCGGTAGTATTGTTTTGCCTTGCCGGACAGCATATAGAGCTTCTGAAAAATGAAAGTAATTGTCAGTAAATACTGGTGTCAAGAACATTTTGTCTTGCTATTTTTCGTTGCAATGTGCTATGATGGCTATAGCCGGCGAGAAAACTTTAGACAATATCAACCATGCTCATAAATATAATGCCTAACATAAATTGTGTTTCAACATGCTGTGATTGCAGCAGTGTTGTTCATTTAAATATTTTTTTTTTATTTTTTATTGTCGCTATGCTAAACTCATTAACAGTGAAAATCTGTCAACAGATATGACGCTAAGAGCTCTGAATTTTCTTCCACCAGAAGCTGCTGTGAAAAAGTCCTACTATCAAATTTAGAAATAATGATTCATTCCAGATTGAAAACATGTTTCTTTTAAAACGTGTGTGTGTGTGTGCATGGATCTAAAATATGATCAGCCCAAAACATGTTATTATCAATACTTATTCTTTATTATTTTGAATTTCTGTAACTATTTTGTTTGATTATAATTTTGAGAGTCTTACATTTTAACATCACTGAAAAGAAAATGGCATATTACAAAAAAGGATGAAGAGATAGCTTTTTTTGCTACTTTTGTGAAATAGTCGTTTAATCCTTTAAGCGTTATATTTTTGGATGAGATGATGTTTTTAAACTTGTATTCATACACAATGCTTGAGTATCATGTTTTGATCTTGCTAACTCTGGAACATATTTAGTTTCTCATTATTTAAGTTGAATTCTGATTTTTTTTCCATACTGCATTCATTCAAATTGTCTCTGAAAGAAATAGATTAGAGAGAGAGAGAGAATGAGAGAGAGAGAGAGTGAGAGAGAGAGAGAGAGAGAGAGAGAGAGAGAGAGAGAGAGAGAGAGAGAGAGAGAGAGAGAGATGATTTTTAAGCTTCTGAACTGATATGCAATCCCATAGTGCCGATTGGAATATGTCACCAACATTTCAATCGAATTGATTGAAAAATGTAATCACGAAACTGACACCTCAATTTTTGTTGTAAAAATCGGGATATGACGTCATCAGCGGCATTTTATAAATAAACGAATAACTAATGTCTGAGTATATCATCTGGAAACATTCTCATGTGATGTATTGTGTATAGCGATTGATCTTGTTCCTCAATGGTCGCCGTCGGACAAGAAAGTCGTGTAGCGCACTTTGTGTCTCTGCACTTAATGCCACAATAACACACGAACACCTTCCATTTTCATGATCGTAAAACAGAAACGTATAGTTCTTATTCAACAGTCCGGCCTGGACACTCCCCAAGACGCTCCTGAAATGGGTTAATCTCCGGAAGTTGGTACCATTTGAAGACATACATTCTCAGTCCTTAAATTATTTAGAGTATATTAGATGGCAACCCCGTTCAGGTAGACACTTTTTAAAATTTAAATCTTATTAAAAACATTGAACGTATTACCAAACACTTCACATCAAAGGCACGCGTTTTAAACCGTATTAGATCCATATTAACAATAGTCAAAATTCCCTGAGGTGACTGTTGTTGGCTGATGTCAACTCTCTTTAAAAGTAACCCCCTCACCGCATATGTTTCTCAGAGCTACCCAGGTAACCATTAGCGATAGTACATGCGGTGTTTATTAAGCTAAAATGTAATCAGTTTCTCAATCTACATTAACATATTTGCTTAAATTATAAAGCCCTTGAAATTAATTTGTTAATTTTAAGCACATTTACTCCTTACACAAAATAACCACACACAGACCCTCACACACACACACACACACACACACACACACACGCATACACACACACACACACACACACACGCACACATATATAGATATATATACACAGGTAACTATAGACGCTTGGTCTGTGCACCTTGAAGAAGGCCTGCGGGCCGAAAATTTGGATTTAAAAAGATGCGACATTCTGGCTTGGTTTTGGACTTTTTATTATGTTGTTATATATATATATATATATATATATATATATATATATATATATATATATATATATATATATATATATATATATATATATATATATAACTTTCCTGTAAACCATGCAACCACTGGCCGAGGGGAGGGTTGAGTGGGCTATGAGTGATGATGAAAGGGACTCTGTTTGTGTGAGTTTTTTGCGATATGAGAGCTTTCTGATTTCAGCTTTCTGATTTTAGCTGAAGCGTTCCTCCTGCCATCGTTAACAGTACAGAACTGTCTCTCCATCTCATCGCACCTTTGTTTAAATTGCTCCTCTTCTGAGCAGTCTTTTAAGTCTCAGAAATTGTGAGTAGGGCAAATTTCGTTTGACGTGAGCTGGGTGAAACGAATTCTGGCACAGGTAGGCATGTAGGTTTTGTGTACAGGTCAGTCTGAATGTATCCATCCTTCAGACTGACTAAAATATCTAGAAAGGAGATTTTTTCTAACGATGAGTGGTGAGTGAATTTGATGGTAGGATGAAGGGAGTTGGTGTGTTTTAGGAATGAGTCTAGGTCATCATCTGTTCCTGTCCAGAACATAAAGATGTCATTAATGTATCTTCTCCATAGTTCAGAGTTCACTGGCACTGGACTTTGTTGGAATAGTGTTCTTTCCAGTGCGGCCATGAACAGGTTAGCCACAGATGGTGCCATTGGAGTCCCCATCGCTGTTCCGTGAATCTGCTGATACACTTCATCCTCAAATGTAAGGACATTGTTAGTTAGTACGTGATCTGCAATTTTGACAATAGTCTCTGTTGGTGACCTATGACCCTGTGGTCTGGAGTCTAGCTCCTCCTTGATAGCTGTCTTCATGTCCGAGTGGGGAATGTTAGTATACAATCCAACAACATCAACCGTGACGAGTTTAGTGTTTTCCGGAAATGGTCCGTGCTGGTTATTCCACTGGTCTATAGTGTTCAGCATGTCTGTGGTGTCCTGGATGTAGCTAGGAACGCTTTTTACACAGTCTTGCAACCAGTGGTCAACCAACTTTGACAGTTTTTCTGTTGGTCCGTTCACACCGCTCACTATAGGCCTACCCGGAGTGTTCGTAAGGGACTTATACATTTTAGGTAACGTATAGAAGCGGTGACATTGCACATTGTTTTCATCGGTTACTGCCCAGTCTTTTGTCGTGTTATCAATGTCCCCCTTATCATAGAGGTCTGCAACAATAGCATTAGAAGTTTGAACAATCTGAGAGGTAGTATCCTTGGTCAGTTTAGTGTAATGGAGAGGGTTGTCCAACTGTGTTTTAGCTTCCTGGATGTAGTTTTCACAGTTCTGCACTACAACTGCTCCTCCTTTGTCGGCTTTGCTAATTCTTATTTCTCTCTCTTTGACCTTTTCTTTCAGTTCTTTCAATGCCGTTCTCTGGTCTTTAGTCATGTTGTCCTTTGTTGGGTTATAGTCCTCTTGCCAATCATGTGAACCCGGAAGTGTTGAGTACACCAAAAGGTTTTTGCAGAAATGTACTGTATGGGTCCCCAGCAGTCAGAAACTGCCGGATGCTAACTTGCATGTCTTGAGCATTTTGCATAATTAGCCTAATTAGCATAAATTAGCATAATTCTTGAAAAGTCAATATCTCAGCAGCCCCTTGGCCGATTTCGACGATTTTTGAGTCGGTGTTGGGATTATTGATGACTCTGAATCAATTTATGATATTTCCAAATTTAAGATGGCCGCCACTTCCGGTTAAATCCGGAAATGGCCATATTCCACCTCCTAGTAGGCCTTTATTGGAAAAAAAAAGAACTCGGTTAACTGCATATTGTTTTGAAACATTGTTCAAACGATATACAGAATATAATATATCTCTTAAAACATAGACTACTAGACTCCAAATTAATTCATGGTATGATTTGGTATTGGAAGAAAGGAGTGCATGAACCATTCCAAGCGAGATTAACATGACTGGCTAAATCACATCATCAACATAGTCAGCTGCATCCTCATCTGTTGTATCTCCTTCTTCTCCTTCACCAAACTCTGCATCGATATCTTTGTGCATTTCTTGTTGGCTAAATCACATCATCAACATCGTCAGCGGCATCCTCATCCTCATCTGTTGTATCTCCTTCTCCTTCAGCAAACTCTGCATCGATGTCTTCGTCCATTTCTTGCTGTGCTTGTGGTGTGAGCGGGTTACAACATGTACCTTCACATCCTCCGCAGACGCAATAGCTGGTACAGGTCAGGCCTTCGGCTGCACAGCTGCATTTCACTGTTGTACACGGCGTTTCAGCTTTGCAGCCACAGCTGATAACATCCATCAGGGCAGGAGGAGCAACAGGGCTTGTGTCCAGGACTGGCATCACAACTTCCTCGCCTTCCTTTGCATCTCTGTTCAGAATGTTCCATCCGAAATTGGTTATCTCTACTGCTGGTGGGTGAGGACAGTCTGCTGCTTTCCAAAGTAGAACCTGTAGATGTGCTCGTTGTCCATGGAGGTGAGCATTGCGCTCTGTAGGAGGCAGTGTCTTCGGCGCTGGGGGCGTTTTGCGTTTTCTGTAGATGTCATATCTGGCGACGTTCACAGATGCCGACTTCTTCTGATTGTAGAGAGCCAGGAAGAAAGCCCTCACTGCCTCTTGTATCTGCAAGTCAGTGGCTCCCTCCTCTCCGATGAAGTGAAGCAGGTCACCAGGTACCACACTCATGGCCTTGAGCGCAGATACCTTACCTTTCCCTACAGGGTAAGAGGTAGTGTCACAACCTGAGAGAGCGTGTGCAGCCAGGATGGAACGACACTGGTCACCCAGCTTATGTACTGTTGAATTGATATCCAGAACAGTTCCATTCCATTTCTCCATCTGCAGGCGGCAAGTAATGCCAGCCTTCCAGCACCAGAAGACTAAGAGCACAAACACATCAGTGTCGATCATCACAGAGAATACGGATGGTTGCAGCACCTCGTCTGGCTGCATCTAACATGTACGAGATGAGAGAGACGTCAGCTTCATCATGAGTGACGATACTGTCTGCTCTGCCGACCATCTCAATGTGATCTCCAATGCTGTGAGTCCACAGGAGCTCTCCCAGCATTTTCTTGTTTGCTTTGTTCTTCATGACTTTGTCTCGGCTAGGTAGAGGAGTTGTCAGTGAGAGATGATACTTTGTAGAGGTCTCTGCAGCTCTCCTCTGTCTCTCGTGGTCTTTGGCAGATATTTGATTGTACTGGTCAAAGATGACGTAAGTTTCAGTGATGTGCTGATGAAGCCGGCGTCCCATACTGGCTGCGAGGTCAGCACGTGGTAGATGAGCTGCGAGGCATCAACAAGTATGACATCTGGTGCTGGAGGATTGGGGTCAAGGATTCCAAGGCGCTGAACAAACACAGACTTGTTGCCTTTTCTGAGGAAACCATACTCATCAATGATGGAAGCAGGGACTGGACCAAGCTCATAGTTGAAGAGAGTGGATAGCTCGATATGTCTTTTGCTCCCCACCACGAGCAGCCGAGCGAATATAGCCTGCAGGTCACGTACGGTCTTTCCATTGACCTTCACGCCTTTCGGCATGAACTTCATTGTCACCACCTTCTTTGAAATGGGTGCATGAAATCACTTAGGTACTGATGAAGAGAACTTCGTGCTCATGTCTCTGCCAATCTCCAGTGCATCTTGCACATTCACCTTTTCATCTGCTATCTGGCCGTTTATGATATGGTTGAGGGTGGTCATCTCTGTGGTGAGTGGGTTGGGGTTTTCGTTCAACACTCTCAGAATATTGGCTCGGTCATCAGCGTCCAACTCTCGCCGTCGTTTGCCCTCTTCTTTGTGTGTTTTGTGTTTCTGTGTCTCATCTAGTCTTTCTGCATCATTGTACATCTCATCCATTGACTTGGAGAGAAGTGAGCAGATGCCAAAGGATTGGATCCATACGGCGACCTGCTCAGGGTTGGATAGAAATGCCTTTCATGCCACCTGCTCCCTTCCCTTGCTCGATGCATGTCTGCTCCCCGAACATATCTGCACTCACAGCAGCTGCACCATCTGAGTGGCGGCACACATGGCTCCCGACGAGGAGGTCATCTTTGGCAGTATCAGGAATGTGGATACTACTTTCATATATTAATTGATAATCATTCTGCAGTTCATAAATGAGTTAACGTTATTTCAATTATTGCCCACTTGGAGCTGAAATACAGCCACTTCCGGTTTAAACCGGAAATGGTTGCCATCTTGAATTTGGAAATATCAAAAATGGATTTTGAATCATCAATTAACCACAAAACCACTCCAAGATTGTCCAAATCGGCCAAGGGGCTGCTGAGATATTGACTTTTCAAGAATTATGCTAATTTATGCTAATTAGGCTAATTATGCAAATTGGGAAATATCAAAAATGGATTTTGAATCATCAATTAACCACAAAACCACTCCAAGATTGTGCAAATCGGCCAAGGGGCTGCTAAGATATTGACTTTTCAAGAATTATGCTAATTAGGCTAATTATGCAAATTGCTCAACATATGCAAGTTAGCATCCGGCAGTTTCTGACTCCTGGGGACCCACACAGTACATTTCTGCAAAAACCTCTTGGTGTACTCAACATTTCCGGGTTCACAAGAGGGATCAGTAAGGCTGGCAAGAGGACTATTAGGTTTAGCATCTTTGTAGTTTTGCAGTTTACATTACACACTTTGACAGTACGTTTCGAGTGTGATGTCTCTTCCAGTCGGTGGTTCATATCATGTAGGTTTATAGAATTTAGGTGTCTTTTTGACCTCCTCGTCTCTCTCAGAATCATAGAAAAGTTCCTTTGGTCTGACTTTACGACAGCCTTCACCAATGTCACTCTCTAGTTTTTGTATGTCAATGGTTTTTGGTGTGGGACAAAACTTTGGTCCAAAAGCAAGTACCTGTGTTTGAGCTTTTGTCAATTCCACAGTAGACAGATTAACAACAAGTTTATGAATGATCTGGGGTTTTGTCTTGTTTGGCAAACGTGCTTTTCTGTCTATTGAAACGCCGGTTACGTGTGTTCTTTAGCTTCATTCATTGAAGTAGTTTCTATATCTGTTCTTTTTTCTTGAATGAGACGTTTACGTTTCCTTTGTTTCTTAGCTCTGTTCTTTTGAGCCGATCTGGATGGCTTGTTGAATTTTACCAGAACTTCTTCAAAACTCATATGAGAAGTATTGTTAAAAATGTCATACAATGTTGATAGGCATCCCTGCTAGCATGCAGTATTTCCTGTTCAGCTCTATGAATGGATGTATCAACATTTTTCAAAAGGTAATCAGATTTCGGCAAAGCGTCTTTAGGAAAATCAACTTTCATACCTTTAGGCACTACATTGTTGTCGATGCAGTAGAATTATGGAGAATAACGTCAGTGATCCGCCTGCGGGCCAAAATGATATCTTCGGATCGTTCATAGAACGATGCTAGGCTTTCTTGTAGTATATTATAACAAAATCAAGGAAAAGAAAAGCCAAACAAAGAATTTCAAGTGGCAGCCCAAATTTTCGACCTGTTGCCAGGCCTTCCTCAGGGGCGTGTAATTCTGCGAGACGCCAATTCATGCATCAATTACTAAGCAACACAATACCATGGTTAATTCAGTTACGAATCACAAAGCAAATATTTCAAAGATAAAATTTACATTCAAGCTTTGAGGTTGTAGAACTCTCCTCGGGTTATTCTTGTTCAGTGTTGCAATCGGCTCCGAAAGGGTTTGATTCTCCAGTAGGCTGTCTGTGAAGAGTTCTTTCTAGATCTTATTCTTACCCCCTCCCCCCACCTCTTCCATTACCTCTAGTGTGCTCCCTGCTTTCAAAATTCCTTGTTGGAATGTAGGCGGTGGAGACACACACAGAGTAAAGGATGGTCTCCCTTGCTCATGACGTAATTTCTATGCATTCTCGCACTTGACGTCATTCTATATATATATATATATAGGTACAAATACAATGGTCCTCCTCAGGACTAGATTACCTTGCGATACGTCCCCCACAAAGGGACTTTGCTCTGTAAATCTCGGTCCCCCTTGAGGAGGGTCTGATGCTCCCAATAGGCTGTCTGTGAAGGGATACTTATTTCTCTCTCTTTCTCTGCTAAGAGATTTTAACAAATCTCGGAAGAAAGTCTCTGCTGACTTTCAATTGTTTCTTTCACAATTTCTGATGTTTTATATATATATATGAGGCTTTGCCAAAAGGTGCCATTTGGGACCCATGTGTGTTTGGAAAGCAAGTGTAATTAACTGGATTACCCCAACATGTTTACATGTATTGTGCTTTGAAAAAGGGAGTTTGATGAATGCTTTTTTAATGTGTTGAAGCCTGTTGTTGTTGTGAATGTTAAATAAAAAATAAAATGTTTCAAACATACACCGGAAACGGCCCCGAAAATGTTTGGACATTTTGGTGTCCTCGGGGAATTTTCGATTTTTCATGATCTGCATCACTGCATCGGTTTTAACCCTTACGCTGGTTGTCGCGACATATGTCGCGCTACTTTACGTATACCGTCACCTGGTTGTCGCGACATATGTCGTGGGGCTGCGTCAGTCTGTTTGGTCGGTTCCGATTACCTCCCATGGATGCGAAAACCTATCCTTAGATCTGTATTCACTAGAAATAAGGTCCGTTGGGCCCTGAACCTGTAGATCCAAGTTCTGAAGCACATTTGAGTAGGCGAGTGTCAAAAATACAAGGCACCCAGCTGAGCTGTAGCACATGCTCCAAAATGGCTGCTCCCATAGATCCACGGCGTGATCGCAATGTTTTCAAGACTTTTTGGATGATTTCTTCGCCGATCCCGATCTTGACGAAGTAGGGGAAGAAACCATTTACATTGATTTACAAGATGTAATACTCGTTGGGGACATTATGGACCTAGATCAGGCCCCAAACAACAAAGACTTCGAAGCAGACGTTCAAGAAGGCTGGAGTAGTGAGTGGGGGGACGGGGCTTACTGTCCACATGCCGTTTGATCGTGTTTTGAATGTCGGCGAAGATTTTCCAGAAAACCCACAGCCCTTGGATTTTTTCCGACTGTTTGTTGGCGATGAAATGATCGATTTGTTAGTCGAACAAACGAATCACTACGCTCAACAAAAAATTGACGCTGGAAATTATCTGAAGACACACTCACGGTAAGCCTTTCGTCAGTTTCGACCGACTTTTTCTCTCTCTCTCTGTGTCTCTTGCAAACATGTTTTCTTCCGTTTCTTTCTTCTTCCTTTTTGTCCAGGTGAATAGTTTGTTTTTACTGAAAAACGATATTAGACTATTGATAATATGAAAGTAGTTTCTGTTCATGTGTGAGTGCTCAAGCAGAAGTGTGTGTCTGGGTTGGCGTGTCAGTGTGTGTGTAGATCTGTGTTCGGGGTGGGGGGGGGCGACACGAGTTGTTTGTGTGGGGAAACAGAATAATAGACTGTGACTGTGGTTATTATTGGAAGAAGAAGAATGAAACATTACTGGTTACTATTAGAAGAAGATTGACAAGCAGAATGCAGTCAACTGGGTCAGGGATCTATAGTTAGATCTATGACTGGATGAAGTGTTAATAAGTGTGTTATGTTTGTTGGTGTGTGTGTGTGAGAGAGAGAGGGGTAAGGGGGTTGCATGTGTCTTTGCACATGCATGTGGATGACTGTGCACTGTATGTGGGATGGTTGTGTACGAGTGTGTATGGGGGTGTGGGTGGGGGGTGGGGGTTGGGGGGTGTTTATATGTATGTGGGTGAGTGTGTGCACTGTATGTATGATGCCCATGTATGAGAGAGAGAGAGAGAGAGAGAGAGAGAGCGTGAGTGTGTTTGTGTGTGTGTGTGTGTGTGTGTGTGTGTCTGTGTGAAAAAACAATATGAAATAGAACTTTTTTCATCTCCATTTTTCAGGCTACACAGCTGGTTACCTGTCACTCTCGACGAGATGAAGGTTTTCCTGTCGCTGGTTATTACAACAGGCCTGGTCATCAAGCCTACTATTGAAGAGTACTGGAGCCAGGATGAGATCACCTCCACTCCCTTTTTCACAAAGAACATGTCCCTTGTGAGGTTCCAGGCTATCCTCAGCAACTTCTACCTTGCGGACAACACACGGGCCAATGCCTACTTTCTCCACCGCAAGTTTGCTGGTGTGTCCCTGTCGCATCATGAGTTCCGGAAGCTGCTAGTCCGACAGCTGATCTAATCTTCTCCAGAAGCTCCAAAGCCAGTACCAAGAGGAAGGAAAGCAGTCAACTCCCCCAGACGCATGATTGGTACACACCGACCAACCTACAACACCGCCACAGTCGGTGCCAAGAGACAGCGTCCACAACGTGAATGTGTGGCCTGTAACCCAGTAAGGCAGAATAGAGCTGGCTTCAAGAGAAAGCAGTCTGCCTATTAGTGTGAACAATGCCAAGTCACTCTGTGTATTCCCCACGGTTTTGAGGTGTACCACACCAGAAGTGACTACCAAAGAGTCCTCGGGCAGCAGATGGGAACAGCAGAAGGTGGTCCGCGTGATGGTGCTGGTGAAAACTGAACTGCTATAATGACATCACCTGTACTCTGCCATTCTGTCGTGCTATGCAGTCTTTCTTGGGACATTGCAAAGAGTTAGTTGTAATGTGAAAACATTTCATTAAAACATATAAAGAAAAGAAAAAAGAAATGTTACATGTTGTTTTGTTTTTTAATCTATCCCAACAAATGTTTTGCAGTAATTGCTGGTCTCCCCTCAGATGAGATCAGGATTAAAACATTTGGCGAAAGAACCTTCAGATATCAGAAACCGACTGTATTGAACGAGCTTCCAAATCATCTTTGCAATGCCTGTAGTCTTGCGTCCTTCAAAATCCAGCTGAAAACACATCTCTTCTGTAAAGCCTTTTCATAATGATTTCCACAGATAGATGTTTCAGCACACTCTGTAGTTTACCACTTGGCTGTGCTTTATTAGTAAGCCTTGTGTGATCACGCGCTTGCAGAAGATGTAAGAGAGAGAGAGAGAGAGAGAGAGAGAGAGAGAGAGAGAGAGAGAGAGAGAGAGAGAGAGAGAGAGAGAGAGAGAGAGAGAGAGAGAGAGAGAGAGAGAGAGAGAGAGAGAGAGAGAGAGAGAGAGAGAGAGAGAGAGAGAGAGAGAATACGAATACGAAAGTTTAATAATTTTTTGTTATAGGCCATCGGCCCCTTGCAATAGGGATATTACACATCACGCGCAACGAAGGTACGGTACAAACAAAAAAAACGGATGGAAAACCGAACCCGGCATTAATATCCACTTTGTCACATCCAAGTCGACAGTGTCTTTAGTCTGAGACCAATGTCAATGTGATCGATCGCGAATAACGATGCTGTTTATATCAACACAAAGGTAGAGACATTCACAGTCTTTCTCCAGTCTCGAGGAATGTTCGTATTTACACGCACATAGTCATGCAATTCTGTGTTTAGTTGCTCAATTTCTTCCTTGAGGCGGACCTGTTCATCTGCTGCCCTCTCCGTAGGTAAAGGATGTCCCGTCTCATGTCCTCCGAAGCTGTTTCTGCTGCCACTGGTATTACGTCATACGTTCTGGTTTTAAACAGTTCACAGTCAAACACTAGAATACTTTCTTTCTTTATTTGGTGTTTAACGTCGTTTTCAACCACGAAGGTTATATCGCGACGAGCACTAGAATACAGTCGTCCCTTTCAGCAAGCAGCGTTTTCTTGCCACCTTTGGTCTGACATACTATTTTCTCAAACCTATTGTTCCTGATGTGGTGAGTGAGAGAAATCTGTATTGACATTGTGTGACTGTGTCAATAGAATTATAATTTCTAGCGCCTGTATTGCGTCGTAGGCTGTTATCGTAGGTATGACGTAGGTATGACGTAGGTTTTAGGGTTTCGTCATTTCACAGACAGGGGTGTCAGCTTGTGTCTATCGGTTACGTCTGCGTGTTCGGTTTGAATGAAAACACACAGACTATGCATTTGTTTGAATATTCCTGAATGGGGAATGCTTAGTTTTGTTCTTAATAAGTTAAATTAGTTTAGATCGTATTGATAAAAGAATGTTTGGGGTGGCGACGCATAATCAAGCAGCGTCATATAGGACCCTCTTCCCCCTTCCCCTTTTCCCGACTAAAATGAGTAAAAGTTGTAATGAACTCGGCCAAAGTTGAAACAAACGCGCACTTGTGGCCTGGACTGGCAGAGAAAGAACATGTCAAGCCTTGCCGGCCTTTGGATGAATTATGCATTTGTGATGCATTTGTGAAGTGAAAAAGTGTGTGTTGGTGTGTACCAATTGGAGTGATGGAGTGTGTGTTGGCTGGATGTCCTGGAACTGAATGCTGTTGTGAACCAGGGAGTGTTTCGTGTCCAGAGATGATGTAGACCAGCCGAGCGGACTCTTGGTGGGATAGCGTGTATGTTTTGCTACGGTGTATAGCATAGCGTGTTTTACTACCGTGTATGTATAGCATAGCGTGTTTTACTACCGTGTAGGAATAGCATAGCGTGTTTTACTACCGTGCATGTATACCATAGCGTGCTTTACCACCGTGTATGTATAGCATAGCGTGTTTTACTACCGTGTATGTATGGCATAGCGTGTTTTACTACCGTGTTTTAGCATAGTGTATGTTTAGCATAGCGTGTTAGTTCTAGGTAGTGTTTTACTACCGTGTTTATGATAGCGTGTATGTTTTGCTACCGTGTGTGTATAGCATAGCGTGTTTTACTACCGTGTATGTATAGCATAGCGTGTTTTACTACCGTGTATGTATAGCATAGCGTGTTTTACTACCGTGTAGGTATAGCATAGCGTGTTTTACTACCGTGCATGTATACCATAGCGTGCTTTACCACCGTGTATGTGTAGCATAGCGTGTTTTACTACCGTGTATGTTTAGCATAGCGTGTTTATGATAGCGTGTATGTTTAGTACTAGCGTGTTAGTTCTAGGTAGTGTTTTACTACCGTGTTTAATAGCGTGTTTTAGAGCACACGTTACACCAGTGACTTTATAGTGTTGTGGCAACAGAACTTTTTTCGTTGTAGAGATTTGCCTCAAGCTACTTCTGAGTTGAGTGCGGAGTATGTGTTTCCACCTTTTTCAGACTAAGTGTTGAAAATGTTTATTGAAAAGTAGCATTAGTCTGACGAACCTATTTTTAACTTTTATTTTAAATGCTTGGTGATTGCGTGCGTGAGTGTTATGCAATAAAGAGGACAGAGAACATCATTCAATGTATTCAAACTTTTTATTGTTTGTGTACTCTCTCCCTCTCGCTTTTTTGTAAATTGCAACACCCGCATGCGCTCCACCACATTTTGGCGTCGCCCGACAGTACAGATAAGTGGACACATATTTTGAGAATAGAAAGTAGTACGGTAGTACACGAGTAGTTTAGGTATACACGCTATCCCACCCGTCACCAACCTGGAACCACCCGTCACCAACCTGGAACCACCCGTCACCAACCTGGAACCACCGTCACCAACCTGGAACGACCCGGTGATGGACGGACTTTGGAGGAGAGACTCCAGCTCGACTATCGACCAACCCCAGGGAGTGGACGACTTTAACACCGTCAATTTCCGAGGATCTGTGGTGACTGTTTGTTTCTGCACGTGCCAGTAATGTGAAAGGACATTTAGTGGAACGTATCGACGGCCAACGGTGAGTGGAATTTTTAAATATCTTCCACAGAGGAACAGTGGCTGATGCGGAACAGGCGTCCTGATACCGTGTACGTTCTGTATATCTGCTTTATCATGTCTTGCTACTGACCCGGTAGTGACATTTTGCTGAATTCGTGGACTTGTGGGTCCAGTGAGCATTACTGCATATTTGCCTCATTTTGTGTGCTGTGTTTATGTTCAAGCATTTTGTATACATTTGAGCAGAATAGTGTCACTTGTGTGATAATGTTGTTTTATTGTTCACCATGAGCGACGGTGAGATGGAAGATGCAGTGGGGGGTAGTCCCATGGGCAACCCCACAGTGTCTTCTCACCGGGATCGCCCTGAGCGACGGTGAGATGGAAGATACAGTGGGGTAGTCCCATGAGCAACCCCACAGTGTCTTCTCACCGGGATCGCCCTGAGCGACGTTAACCATGCGAAGTCTGGGGCTTGGGTTATGCGTTGCTAGTTAATTTGTTTTAAGCAAACATGGTGAGCAACATTTAATTGTTGAAATACCAAATATTGAACATATTGGGAGGGAAGGATATAGCTACATATTATTAAATTGTATATACTAACTTGTACAAGGAACCCCGCACAGTGCACTCGCGTGCAGTTGACGTACTCCCTCGGTTCCTTCGGATCATGGAAACATTATTGGATTCTTAGGGAGTGGGTTCAAGTAAAGTTGGGGAGCAGCTGTTCTGTGTTGCCTATTGTTTAGTGCAGGTTAGGCATGTAAATATGTTCTAAGGTTACTTTGTTGTGAAAAAATTTGGCGTCCTTGACAGTACGTTGTTCTCTGTCCTCGGGATCATTTTCTTTTATTATTCAATGAGAATCCCCCCCCCTCCCACCTCCTGATCTGTATCATCAACATGTCGAAGTCTTTGTTAGCATTGTTAAGGTAATAGTTTCGGTACAGTCAATGCATCTTTAAATAGTGGTTGACATGTAGGTTCGAAATGTGTTAATAGTTTCGGTACAGTCAATGCATCTTTAAATAGTGGTTGACATGTAGGTTCGAAATGTGTTAATAGTTTCGGTACAGTCAATGCATCTTTAAATAGTGGTTGACATGTAGGTTCGAAATGTGTTAATAGTTTCGGTACAGTCAATGCATCTTTAAATAGTGGTTGACATGTAGGTTCGAAATGTGGTAATAGTTTCGGTACAGTCAATGCATCTTTAAATAGTGGTTGACGTGTAGGTTCGAAATGTGTTACTCAGGATTAGCTTTTGTGACTGAGACTTGCGACGGCTGAAGATATAGGTTAGCCCAATTTGAGTTTTGATTGGTTGTTGAAACTTCTTTGGTGGTTAGGTTTTAACATCATGTTTTTGTTTCCAAGACATGCCTTCAGGAGAAGTCATGCTAAGTTGGGGAGAATGTGGTGAGTGAGAGAAATCTGTATTGACATTGTGTGACTGTGTCAATAGAATTATAATTTCTAGCGCCTGTATTGCGTCGTAGGCTGTTATCGTAGGTATGACGTAGGTATGACGTAGGTTTTAGGGTTTCGTCATTTCACAGACAGGGGTGTCAGCTTGTGTCTATCGGTTACGTCTGCGTGTTCGGTTTGAATGAAAACACACAGACTATGCATTTGTTTGAATATTCCTGAATGGGGAATGCTTAGTTTTGTTCTTAATAAGTTAAATTAGTTTAGATCGTATTGATAAAAGAATGTTTGGGGTGGCGACGCATAATCAAGCAGCGTCATATAGGACCCTCTTCCCCCTTCCCCTTTTCCCGACTAAAATGAGTAAAAGTTGTAATGAACTCGGCCAAAGTTGAAACAAACGCGCACTTGTGGCCTGGACTGGCAGAGAAAGAACATGTCAAGCCTTGCCGGCCTTTGGATGAATTATGCATTTGTGATGCATTTGTGAAGTGAAAAAGTGTGTGTTGGTGTGTACCAATTGGAGTGATGGAGTGTGTGTTGGCTGGATGTCCTGGAACTGAATGCTGTTGTGAACCAGGGAGTGTTTCGTGTCCAGAGATGATGTAGACCAGCCGAGCGGACTCTTGGTGGGATAGCGTGTATGTTTTGCTACGGTGTATAGCATAGCGTGTTTTACTACCGTGTATGTATAGCATAGCGTGTTTTACTACCGTGTATGTATAGCATAGCGTGTTTTACTACCGTGTATGTATAGCATAGCGTGTTTTACTACCGTGTAGGTATAGCATAGCGTGTTTTACTACCGTGCATGTATACCATAGCGTGTTTTCCTACCGTGTTTGTATAGCATAGCGTGTTTTACTACCGTGTATGTTTAGCATAGCGTGTTTATGATAGCGTGTGTGTTTAGTACTAGCGTGTTAGTTCTAGGTAGTGTTTTACTACCGTGTTTAATAGCGTGTTTTAGAGCACACGTTACACCAGTGACTTTATAGTGTTGTGGCAACAGAACTTTTTTCGTTGTAGAGATTTGCCTCAAGCTACTTCTGAGTTGAGTGCGGAGTATGTGTTTCCACCTTTTTCAGACTAAGTGTTGAAAATGTTTATTGAAAAGTAGCATTAGTCTGACGAACCTATTTTTAACTTTTATTTTAAATGCTTGGTGATTGTGTGCGTGAGTGTTATGCAATAAAGAGGACAGAGAACATCATTCAATGTATTCAAACTTTTTATTGTTTGTGTACTCTCTCCCTCTCGCTTTTTTGTAATTGCAACACCCTCGTGCGCTCCACCACACTTAAAGTAGATTTCAGCTTTGCTTTCTTGTTCTCAGGCCGCGTTGAAAGTATATCGAACAACGGAGCTTCATTTGCCCCAACTTCAGAAGACTGGTTGGCGGTGTCAATGTTTTTATGTACACAAGACAGGCTTACTTGTTTGTTGATACACAGCGTGCTATCTGGGTCAGGTGTGTCGTCATTCATGCGTGAAGAAAGCTCTGCGGCATTCAGAGGGGCGAGCATTGACACAGTGGAATGTGGTGGGGTGGACAAGCTAGGGTCACTGGCACATGCTTCACGGCGTGAACTGACATCAACATGGACGCTATTTCTGGTTTGACCTAGATAAGACTTATTGAGTACACACTGGTTAATATTGTTTTTCTCGCTCTGATGGTTTGCATCAATTTGAGCTGTAAACTGAACATTGTTTCTGTTTATGCCTACCTTAGCACTGTGCTGTTCTGCTCTTTGTTGGTCTCTTCTTTGTTGGGCTGGTGGCTTGCGTCTCCATGCACCGGTCGGTGCGGGTGTCATAGCGAAACCCTGGTCGTCCTTGTCATTTCTTAAGCGGAGAACGAACACTGCTCCTTCATCTGTTCCGGTCACCTTCCACGATGCCACCGTGTTTTTGCACAGTACGGTGGATAAGATGTCTTCTGCAGCAATAGGAAGTCCTACGACTGACATTTTGGAGTTAGAAACGCTGATAATTCAGGATGTGCCTTCCGTTGCTCACGGCAGGTTTCGTGTGTGACTGTTGTTTTGGTTTCGTCCACGTGTTATTTGCGTGACGTACGTGTGCTCGACGAAGCATCGTAGTTTGTTATGTTTTCTGGATGCACGAAGGTCACAAGACTTGAGTAACGCTCACCTTGTATTTTTGACCAACTTGGCATAGTTTTAGTTAGCACGTGTTGAGCGGCTATGACTTGCTCTTTTCCGCAGTCATGAACAGGCGACCCTGTTTTGGCTTATCATGATCCGTGCAGTCCATGTTATCAGGTATCAGGCGTAGTTTGGGTGTATTTATTTCGGTATGTTGTCTATATCTTTTTGCCATAACGTTTTCGAACCTGCTATAGCAGCGTTGTTTGGGTGTGTTCAAATGTTAGTTTTGAGTAGTTTTCGGTTTTTAGCCTCATTAACATATCAAGTCGATGTCGAGGATAAACTGTCCTTTTTACGTCAGTACGTTTCTGAGTCTGGAGGGAGTAGGTCGCTTTTTGTTAGTAGCGAACCCGCTGTGATTTCCACGGATTTGTGTGTTCATGAGGAACAGTTCCTGCCTGATGGCGCAAAGGTAAAAATATTGTTTTGTTAGTTAAGACTTGTTGTTTTCTAATGTTTGTCTTTGTGTGTTCGTCTCAGTCAACAGAGTTTAGTGCGTAGTAGTTTTGGCAGGTGTTGTTATTTTTTCTCTTTTGAAGGTCAATAGTCTTAGGAAGGTATTGTTTATGTCTTTTCGATAATTGTAGTCATGTGTACGTGTTCTAAACGGGATTGTTGTTGTCGCAGTTGTATGTTTCTTTACTTAACAATTTTGGAGACTATGGTGCTTTATGAATTAAGGGTTGTCGGCTACTCCATTGTTTTTCAGGTGAATGTTAGTTGAATTGTGGTTTATGTATTCTATTGTAGGGTTTAATTGATACTGTATTATTGTAAGTATTGATATTATATTCTGTGACTTATATATGTGTATTTGTTGTGTGTATTTGCAGTTTTTTACCGAAACGAAACGAATATCGAACTTAACCACGCATTTAAGTTCCAAGTTACAAGAAATGGTGGCTGGATAGTTAGCTAAAATAAACAACCATAAATCTTCTTGTTCTTTCGAGTTATTCCTTTGTACCTCCTGCAAGCGAGTCTGTGACGTAGGTTCTGCCTTCCTTAAGATACATGTGCACTCACACAGGAGCTCAAAAAACGTGTGTTGCTCCTTTGGCACGCCGGACATGCTCCCCCGAGAGAGAGAGAGATAGAGAGAGAGAGATAGAGAGAGAGAGCGCGTGAGGAGGCGGAGAGGGAGAGAGAGAGAAAAAATAAAATAAAAAGGTGGGCATATATTGGTTTTAGATGATCATGGAGACATTATTAAATTGCCTGGCTAGAAGTTAGAACACTTAAAATCACGATGACCTTTCTTTTTAATCCAGCCATTAATCTCAAGTTCTAGATTACATAATTATAATCTGTTTAAAACCAAATATTTAGTGGAACAGGAATACTTAACAAGTCGCGTAAGGCGAAATAACAACATTTAGTCAAGCTGTCAAACTCACAGAATGAAACTTAACGCACTGCATTTTTTTTTACCAAGACCGCATACTCGTAATTTCGTCAGTCCACCGCTCGTGGCAAAGGCAGTGAAATCGACAAGCCAAAATAGTGCGGTAATGGTCGCGCTGAGCAGGATAACACGGGTTTCTGTATCTGTATTCTTTTTAGCGTTCTGAGTTTGTTTTTAATCCAAACATATCA
Source organism: Littorina saxatilis (assembly GCF_037325665.1). Lineage (NCBI taxonomy): Eukaryota > Metazoa > Mollusca > Gastropoda > Littorinimorpha > Littorinidae > Littorina > Littorina saxatilis. Next base: position 21,208,475 of record NC_090255.1, on the reverse strand, counting down.
TATCTATATGTTTTTGGAATCAGGGACCGACAAGGAATCAGATGAAATTGTTTCTAAATCGAATTCGGACAATTAATTGTAATCATAATGTTCATATTTTTAATTTTCAGAGCTTGTTTGTAATCCAAATATAACATATGTATATGTTTTTGGAATCGGAAAATGACGACAAATAAGATGGAATTGTTTTTAGATTGTTTAAAAAAAAATTATAACAAGTTTCCGATTTTTAATGACCAAATCCAATATTATTTTTTAAGTCACCAAGCCGAAATGCAATACCAAAGTCCGGCCTTCGTCGAAGATTGCTTTGCCAAAATTTCAATCAATTTGATTGAACAATGAGGGTGTGACAGTGCCGCCTCAACTTTTCCAAAATGCCGGATATGACGTCATCATAGGTATTTATCGAAAAAATAAAACAAACGTCCGGGGATATCATTCCCAGGAACTCTCATGTCAAATTTCATAAAGATGATGATCGGTCAAGTAGTTTAGTCTGAATCGCTCTACACACACACACACACACACACACATACACACACACACACACACACACACACACACACACACACACACACACACCCACACACACACTAACACACATGCATACACCACGACCCTCGTCTCAATTACCCCTCAACGTTAAAACATTTAGTCAAAACTTGACTAAATGTAACAACAACAGAGTCAGCGTCGTTATTTTTGTTGTTGTTGTTGGTGGTTTAAATTCTGATTGCATTTTTTTTTCTTGTTTGTCTGTTTTTATTTTCTGTTTGTTTGTTTGCTTGTTTTGTTATGTGTTTGCTTCTTTATTGTTGTGCTTCCATGATATAGTTGAGATACTCGTGCGCATACACATTTATCAATGATGCCACATACAGTATTTAAAACAATGGTTCATCACTAAGATGTTCGTTGTGTAAATCGTAACCACATACCTTTGAAGTTTAAATCCCAGTACTTCTTCATGTTGCCCAAAATAACCACAGCTTGATCTTGTACATCTTTGCTCACATTTGACTCCACTTTGGACAATTCCTCTATCCGTTTCTTCAAATTGTCATCGTGGGCCATTTGTTTCTTACATTTGTCGTAAGAGCTGAGAAACCACAAGGCGTTGATGCAGACTGAAAATCAACCACAACTCCAATATAGCAACAACAATAACCAAGTTCAAAACGAAATGAAACTGCTCTGGTATTGGTGCATATATACTATGTGCCTACATTATAAATAAAACTAGCCATACCCGATTTTTGGAAAACCTTCACAGACACTTCCGGGAGCAGGCCTGGATTTGTGATTATTTTTCTTCTTCTTATAACATGTGTTTTATTAAACACACACACACACACACACACACACAAAAACACACGTGCACGCACGCACGTTTGTACAGACACACGTACGCACGCACACACACACACCTTGAATTTTACTACAGTCTCAAAAACTGTATTGGGCACGAAGACTATTTGGATATGATATATGTAAGCGTCTATTACAGGCGCAGTGGCGTGGTGGTAAGACGTCGGCCCCCTAATCGGGAGGTCGTGATTTCAAACCCCGGTCGCAGCCGCCTGGTGGGCTAAGAGTGTAGATTTTTCGATCTCCCAGGTCAACTTATATGCAGATCTGCTAGTGACTTAACCCCCTTCGTGTGTACACGCAAGCACAAGACCAAGCGCGCACGGAAAAGATCCTGTAATCCATGTCAGAGTTCGGTGGGTTACAGAAACACGAAAATACCCAGCATGCCTCCCCCGAAATCGGCGTATGCTGCCCGAACGGCTGGGTAAAATCGGTCATACACGTACACATCCACTCGTGCTAAAAACCTGAGTGAACGTGGGAGTCTAAGCCCATGAACGAAGAATAAGAAGAAGTGAGCGTCTTTAACGTTGCTTTGACTAGGTTTAGACTGGGGGTCTCCCCATGCATTGCCCATCGCCATCGCGTTTGTCATTCTGACACCAGTCGTGACTGTTCGTTCTGCTCGGATACTTCTGAAGACGAAATGTTTGCCAATGTTTGCATATGTCATATTATCTTCGAAAATTGTATAAGTAAATTTTCATTTGATTAATATACTTACCCGAATCACATAAAGCATTGACGCAGTCTGAGAAGCTAAGGTCTGAAAAGGCTACCCGTCTTAAACAATTTTAAAGGGAAGCAACCCAACCACAAAAGTGTAAATATAGCTATGGTAATGACCATATACCCGGGGAGTTACCTCCCATTGGGGTATGTGACGTCACTTCCACCACTACAACACGTGGTAACTCATACGGCTTTAAAGAAAACTAAAAAACCATAAGCAGGGTTGGCGGGAGGGAATTCACTATGTGATTCAATCAATCAATCAATCAATGAGTCTTATATCGCGCATATTCCGTGGGTACAGTTCTAGGCGCTCTGCAGGGATGCCGTGTGAGATGAAATTTTTTCGGCCAGTAGATTGCAGCCATTTCGGCGCATATTTACCTTTCACGGCCTATTATTCCAAGTCACACGGGTATAGGTAGACAATTATTAACTGTGCCTAAGCAATTTTGCCAGGAAAGACCCTTTTGTCAATCGTGGGATCTTTAACGTGCACACCCAATGTAGTGTACACGGGGGGAGGTTCGGACACCGAAGAGAGTCTGCACACAAAGTTGACTGTGAAATACATTTCCGCCGAACCTGGGATCGAACTCACGCTGACAGCGGCCAACTGAATACAAATCCAGCGAGCTACCAACTGAGCTATATCCCCGGGTAAGTATATTAATCAAATGAAAATTTACTTAGAACATTTTCGATTAAATTACATATTCTTACTCCGAATCACATAAAGCAGATAGCTTCAACAAGGCGGTGGGAAAGAAACATCCAACTCACTCTTAAAACCTTGCCAGAAACTGGCCCACTGCCAAAAAGGCAGGAAAGGACCCGAGAACCATCCTGATTGACAGCCGAGATGTCTCTCAGGCAAAAGTTGCGAAAGACAACATCCGAGAGCCAGTAAGCTGTGCCCAGCACTTCTTCTAATCTCCTGGACCGCAAAACGGCCCAGAAAGAGACCCAAGCCTTGGATAAACCCGAGCCGAGTCGAGGGAAAGACAAGCTGCCCCCCCCCCCCTTTCTATTGGAAGGAAATGCCAATTCCCTGGAACGATCCGTGTGTAAGGTTGTCCACTCAGTGCTAAGAAGGACAAACCCTCACGGTGACCGAAAGACAATCATGCCAAAGTATGCAAACCTTGGGATGGAGTGAAGCCCAAAAGGCCTGTGAGATAGAAGTCAGCTCCAAAGAAGAATGACCGATCTCCAACAAAGAGAGAGAGAGACACCTGAGTACAAGGTACCAGAGTCCCACTCGATGATAAAATCTCAAACAAGTCGCGTAAGGCGAAAATACAACATTTAGTCAAGTAGCTGTCGAACTCACAGAATGAAACTGAACGCAATGCAACGCAGCAAGACCGTATACTCGTAGCATCGTCAGTCCACCGCTCACGGCACAGGCAGTGAAATTGACAAGAAGAGCGGGGTAGTAGTTGCGCTGGGAAGGATAGCACGCTTTTCTGTACCTCTCTTCGTTTTAACTTTCTGAGCGTGTTTTTAATCCAAACATATCATATCTATATGTTTTTGGAATCAGGAACCGACAAGGAATAAGATGAAAGTGTTTTTAAATTGATTTCGACAATTTAATTTTGATAATAATTTTTATATATTTAATTTTCAGAGCTTGTTGTTAATCCAAATATAACATATTTATATGTTATTGGAATCAGCAAATGATGGAGAATAAGATGAACGTAAATTTGGATCGTTTTATAAAAAAATTTTTTTTTACAATTTTCAGATTTTTAATGACCAAAGTCATTAATTAATTTTTAAGCCACCACGCTGAAATGCAATACCGAAGTCCGGGCTTCGTCGAAGATTACTTGACAAAAATTTCAACCAATTTGGTTGAAAAATGAGGGCGTGACAGTGCCGCCTCAACTTTTACGAAAAGCCGGATATGACGTCATCAAAGACATTTATCAAAAAATTTAAAAATACGTCTGAGGATATCATACCCAGGAACTCTCATGTCAAATTTCATAAAGATCGGTCCAGTAGTTTGGTCTGAATCGCTCTACACGCACGCACACACACACACACACACATACACCACGACCCTCGTCTCGATTCCCCCCTCGATGTTAAAACATTTAGTCATAACTTGACTAAATGTAAAAAGAGACGGTCGCCAGATATCCTCTACCAGTCCATGCGAAAGCAGAGAGAGAGGTAATACGAGGAAGCAGCGACTTACGATAGTGCGTAAGCCACCGGAAGTGCAGAAATCACAGTGGTCGAAGACTGATGTGACCAGTGACCATAAACAAAATGACTAAAAGCCAGAGTGTTCGCAGATCAGTCTGCTTGTAGGTAATTGAATGTAAATCAAAAACCCAAAACAGAAAAGAAGTTAACTTCGCGGCCAAATCCAGAGCATTCCTGAGTTTGGCCGAAAAACCAGAACGCGTCTGTCTATCTCTGAAAGACTGAGAGTCAGACGCGGAGATCAACGGGCAAACGCCGTAGTCATACTTGCCTATGGTAGAAGGGTGACTGTAAAAGGAAACCCGACCCAACGGAAGTCATCCTGACTCACCTCATGCTAGGATGAGGGAGAAGAGGAAGAGACAAAATCCGAAGTCACAAGAACCGAAAATGCCATAGTCGCACCGCGACAGGCAGGAGACTATTGCACAGGCTAAGGCTGAGAGCCGTGATGCCCGTAGGACAGCCATTGTACCAAAGTACCCACAGCGCACAGGTAAACGTAAGAAACGGAAGTTTCAGCTGCCAAAAAAGATGCAAAGAAACCGGAACATTAGCTAACCCTCTGCCAGAAGGAGAGAGGTAGTCAAAAACCTGAGAGAGGTGATAAGCCACAAAGAATGACTCCTCAAACATCCATTGCCAAAGACAATGCCCCCTCAGGAAAATCTGAATATTACTTCCGAGGCCAACCCAAGAGCACCTTGAGTTTGGACGAAACACCAGAACGCGTCTAATCGCTAGAGAAAGACAGAGTCAGACTTGGCGACAGACAAACAAGGACCATGGTCCAGATGCTTGTGGCAAAAAGTGAGAAACGGGGTAACCTGAAGACAGAAACCCCACTCAAACGGAAATCGTCCTATCTCATCTCCTGCATAAGATGAGAATAAAGGAAAGAATAATCGAAGTCCGAAGCCACAAGAACAGGGAAAGCAACTACCACCACCGCCGACAGGTGGAATGGCTGTTGCACCAGCCGAGGCTAAAAAACCTGGATGCCCTAAGGTCAGCCGTTGTTCCAAAAACCCAGACGTACCTATGAAACGTCTGTGAGAGAAACAACATCTCCGGTTAAACCGGAAGTGCGACAGAAGCAGCAGCCCGTGGCCGAAACTACTGTTACACTGACTGAGGCCTGAAGACAGTATATCCGAAGGCAAGCGCTAGATCCGACCAGAAGAGACCTCAGCGGGTGCTCGAGCTGATGGACCTAGATCGCTGTGTAAATATCGGACTGATGCATAAGCAAATATGCCTCATTAAATCGATGGGAGTCGCCCGACCTCACCACTCCCACAATCCATTGGCTGGGTACAGAGACCATCCAATGAAAAATTGCAAGGAGGAGACCCCCCCCCCCGCCATCACCAAAGTAGAGGGCGGAGGGGGCGGGGGTGATATCGGGGGCACTTCCTTGGGGAGAGAGGCTAGCAGCTAGAGCTGCCCTTCTCCCCAACAGAGATATATTTCTCAAAACTCGAGAATCAGGCAGAGACTGCCTATTGCCTGCCGGCTTAGCTTGGCCAGAGGCCTGCATGAGCATGCTTCTCCTGAGGAGGCTAGCTCTGCTTCAACCCTTGTAGAGAGAAGTCGGACACCTGCTGATCTCTATTCAACCGGATCTCCTTTCTACTAGTATAAAACACCAATGATTAAAAGGAGATCCCTCTACCCCGGGCAAAGCTCAAGTGTCTCTCTTAGTATGCTCAAAGAACTGAGAATGCGAGAGAAACAAGTCCCTCCGACACATGACTGTATGAGCGTAGTGAAGAGAGGACAGCCTCGTTTGCTCTTCATTCAACCTTGCAAGGGCTGATTAAAAGAGTGGAGATGTCATCAGCGTCCTGATAAACACTAAGTGTGAAAGGATTCAGTGACTGCGTAAAAGAGCGAGAGAGCGCTCTAAACATCATCTCCGAAAACGAGGCAAGTTCCAAAAACTGACGTCCAAATTCCTCCGAGTTCCTGCGTTACCAGTAAAGGTGTACGCGAAAGAGCAAAGGACGCCAACAAGTTCCGGCCCGGCTTCGGCAAAATGAACTTCTTATGACAAGAAGAAACAAAAGTCGAAGCCTGTGTAGCCGAAGCCAGCCAAAGCTGAGCGTGTTCCGGAACTGAACCGTGAGGAACGAGCAGCCGAACCGGAACACCGGGGATACCACTTCCGGGAGGAGATGGACTAGCCAAAATCTGCGAAAAGTGGTACACACATCGAAGGTGACTCTCAAACCGGAAGTAGGAAACCTCCTCCTTCACGGAACGGAAGTCCGACATCGCCAACTGAGCAACCAAAGCGGAAGCCGCCGAAGCCGATGTACTCTCCGGAAAGTATCTGGAAGTAACCTCCGTCGCAGCTATGAGAGCAGCCAAGAGCTCCGACGGAAATCCAGAACATGTCTGATCGCTGGCTAAAGACTGTACAACAGAATAGCCAAGCGAATGGACACGGACCTAAGTCACAGTTGCCACCAGAAACCCGTCCACCCGGAAACCATCCTGTCTCAACCCCTCCCGTAAGAGGGTAAGAGTAAGACGAGGTAACATCCAAAGCCACCAGAACTGAAAAGGCAGTAGCCGCAACACCCAACAGGTGAAGTGACGACTGTCCCGGCCGAGGCTGAACGCCTGAATGCCCGTAGGCCAGCCGCTGTTCCTCACTCACTGACATCCAAGAGGAAGTGTTAGGAAGAAAAACAGTGTATCCGGACAGAGCCAGAAACGCAACAGACAAAACCGCACAATGCGGAAGCAAAGGTTGCATGGACTGGGGCCGGAAGCCCGAGCGCCCGTAGGCCAGTCCGCGGTCAACTCCAGTCAAGACCTCTGTGTGTACATGAGATGGAGGACCTTCGCTTCCGGGAAAACCCGGAACCGCGACTACCGTAAACGGAAGCCGCCCTTGCTCTGAAAACGCCAATGCCCGCGACGAGGCAAAGGCGAGGTCAGAACAGAAGTAGACTGGGGCCGGAAGCCCGAGCGCCCGAAGGCCAGTCCGCGGTCAACTCCGGTCAAGACCTCTGTGTGTACTTGTGGCGGAGGACCTTCGCTTCCGGGAAAACCCGGAAGCGCGACTACCGTAAACGGAAGCCGCCCTTGCTCTGAAACGGCCGTGCACGCAACGTGAATTGGGCGAGTCAGAACAGAAGTTTGCGGGTTGTGATCCTGCGCCAAAGAACTGTTTCCCAGCAGGGAATGTCCGGCAGCCTCACGAGGGCCAGTGGACCAGTTCGACTTACCGCAGTGTCAACCACGGAGGCAGAAGACAAAGAAGCAAGGAGAACATCCCCGGAAATCGTCGCCGACGGCCATCAACGACGCCGAAAAGCGAGCGTCACCCAAATAGTCCAAGCAAATAAGAGAACAACGTTGAAGTGACAATGACTAGGTTTAAAATGTCCCTTATCAGAAAGTTCAACCTCAGTCCTTTGATGTTTATTGAACACATTTTCATATAAAGTTGGCGCTTCATATGGAAAAGTGGCTTTGAAATTGACCCTAATCCTTCTTTGGGCTCTGTAAATGTCGTTTGGGGCTATGGTTGTAAAACGGTATCTACTGGTCACCCCAATGTATAAACTGAAAACTCTTTCTGCACCAGAACACGCAGAAAGGATTGTATCTGCATAATGTCTGATGCTTTTCAAAATCCCCAACCACTAACACCTTCAAAACGGACATTAACTGACACTGTTGTTTTTCCCTATATAATCCTTACTATTTTTCCGAGACGTCGTCGTGTTGTGTATTTAGCTTGCCACAACCTCATACATGGTCCTAAAAGTTAAAGTTGAAGAAAATACTAAAGATAAATGAACAAGCTGACGCAGTGTCATTCGCACCGCGAATCCCCCCATGGGAACATACTAAAGTCTGGTTCCAAATAGGCTCAATTTCCTTCTATTTCTTTGTATTTCTGCCTCGTAGGGGTAGGGGTGTTCAAACCAAAGGCACCTTTAAACCAAAATTCAAATCACACATCTTACAATACTAAGACACTCAGCAGTGAAAGGGTGTCTGCTGGTAAAAAATTCCAAACAATCCTAAAAGTACTTCACTACTAAACGTGCTTTTAAAAAGAGCCGTTATTTTTCCCTCTATAATCAGTATTGTGTTTTCTGCGAACATGTAGTCTATTTAGATGGTTGTCATGTGCACATGAGTTGCTAAAGCGTTTTCAGTTGGGCATATGTCGAAAAGCAAAGAATTAGCCCTTTGAAAACCATCAGAACTGTCACACAAAAATAACATTTACCTATCTCACCAACTGACCAAACATAGGGCTTTTCCTTATGTATTATGTATTGTCGTGTTTTTTGTAGCATACTTGTGAAAACAGCCACCACTGTTGTAAATTATACTTTAAAGAGCATTATTTCATTTTTACAGTTGAAGGACAACCTGGACTGCCGTATATTACAGCTGTTTTACAATCAGCCAACATTTTCTTAACAAACGTATGTTAAGAACAACTCCCATAGTGAAATTGAAGGAAAACAAAGTGAGAATCCCCCTGCCATAGAGGAGCTAAAGAATCAACAATAAACGACTGCATGGATAGCTTGATGCACGAATGCATTGCGGACATGTTTGTCTCCAACCAAGAGAAAGTTCCAAAAAATCCCTTTTGTGCTTCTTATTATACAGTGACGTCAAAGACAGCCTTTCCTGCTGTTCATACATTCAGGGGTTATGGTTACACTAAACGACGTAGTTGTAGCCATACTGCCATCCAGATTTATTTTTTCCTTGCGAGCAGTCACAGGGTGTTTGTGCTGTCTGCCAACCGTCAGACGACCCCGCCCAAGTCTGTTAAGGGACCGTTTGACCGTTATAGAACGAGTCTTTTTGATTTTTTAGCACATTTGGAAACGGTTGATTTTTATCCCTACCATTGTTTCCAAACATTATATAGGAATGTTTTGTGAACAACGGATAATAGCCGCTACTCGCATGTGTAGCAAAAGTGAGCGTACATACTCACTCTGGTCGTCTGCACTGACTGAGTCTGCACGCATGAGGTAATAAGTCTTATATACAAGTCTTGTATATGGTAAGAACGTTCTGAACCCTACACGTTTTCGATTACGATTGTTCTTGCCTTGAAATAATAATTCGGAAACCATTCATTTACTGAACTGATGCAGTCGTATTTCAGTGTACATACATAGTCTGCTACGTATGACAGAGTCGATCGAGTCAGTCTTCCAAACTGGTCTGGCTGGTATGTTATCGGAATAACACTTGTGTTTTCTGTTAGCCGCTGGGAATTGTATACTAACTCATCATTTGGTAATGTGGATGATAAGCTACATGCCACAAACACGGCATATGAGAAGAATCTATGCAAGTCGGCGAAAATTAGATGAAACCCAGCGGCTTCTATTTTAGATCAGTAGCACTGTGGCACAGGCACATGCAATCTGTCAGAAAAAAAACAACACTTCTGCTTCAATTGAGAAGCAGGGAATTTATGGTCATTTGGTATTGTGGAGAATATAAGCTACATGTCATAAGTTAATTCTGAGGATAAGAGCACAGTCTCGCTTAGGCAAAGAGCGGAAGAAGACGCTCTGTGGAAAAGTTAGCGCACTCCAAGAGTGCGCTAACAGTTTTAGCGCATCGCCATTAGCCAATCAACTGGTTCACATCAGTCATGTGACACCAGTACTTACTGACAATTATTATTATTTAAGTTATTGAGACATCCCAGTGCACTAAGGGATTTATAGAGCAAATCGAGAAAATTCATTATTGAACGAAGCGCATAGCGCTGAGTTCAATAATTATTTTCGAGATTTGCTCTGTAAATCCCTTAGTGCACTGGGATTGTTTCAATAACGATATTGTCAGTACCGCCATAGAAAAAAGAAGATTCCAAACGCACACTTTGCTACGCGCATTTGAATAGGCATAACTGTGTGGTCAGGTCGTGTACAGTAAGATCTACTTTTGTGTGGGCCGGTGTCTCAAGTGTGTCGTGCTTTCGTCACACGCATTTTAATTTCTGTTGGTAAATTCCAGTGTAGCGTTAAAGCTGAACAGTGATGATCTTTCAGAGAGACCTCATTTGAACTCGGAGAAAGGACTGTGCTCTTCATTATTTGCGATTCGAAACCTTCAGTCGAGCGTCGATGGATTGACTGTGCGGAGTGACTCCCCTTGAATTGACTACCCCACGAAGGACTCGACGGTTCGCACATTTTCAAAATAAATGTGGCATATATCTCGTGTTGTATCTTCACTCATCGGGGAGTCTGATACTAAATATGAACGGTAAGAATGCTCTGAACCCTACACGTATTATATCCCCATCGTTTTTTCGTTCACATTTGCCCAACATGTTAATTTGCTGAGCGGGGTTTATGTCGTCTGCTACTGCTAGGCTAGAACAATCGAACCACTGCAGTCTGCACTGTCACTGAGTCTGCACGAATAAGGCAGGCTGGGGGTTGGTAATAAGTCTTATAATTATATGGTAAGAACGTTCTGAACCCTACACGTTTTCGATTACGATTGTTCTTGCCTTGAAATAATAATTCGGAAACCATTCATTTACTGAACTGATGCAGTCGTATTTCAGTGTAGTCTGCTAGAGTCGATCGAATCAGTCTTCCAAATGCTGTGTACGTTATCGGAATAACACTTGTGTTTTCTGTTAGCCGCTGGGAATTGTATACTAACTCATCATTTGGTAATGTGGATGATAAGCTACATGCCACTAACACGGCATATTATGAGAAGAATCTATGCAAGTCGGCGAAAATGAGATGAAACACAGCGGCTTCTATTTTTAGATCAGTGCCACTGTGGCACAGGCACATGCAATCTGTCAGAAAAAAACCCACTTCTGCTTTAATTGAGAAGCAGGGAATTTATGGTCATTTGGTATTGTGGAGAATATAAGCTACATGTCATTAATTAATTCTGAGGATGAGAGTACAGTCTCACTTTGGCAAAGGGCGTAAGAATACGCTCTGTGGAAAAGTTAGCGCACTCCAAGAGTGCGCTAACAGATTTAAGCGCATCGCCATTAGCCAATCAACTGGTTCACATCAGTCATGTGACACCAGTACTTACTGACAATTATTATTATTATTAAGTTGTTGTTGTTGTTGTTGTTGTTGTTATAATCTACAGCCCACTGGTTGACTGTAATTATTACGTGCTTGTATTATTTTGTTGTTTAGGCCAACAAAAAAAAGGTTTGTTTACGGTAACATAGACCCAAAAAATAGGGTCGGTAGGTCGGGATATTTTTTTTTTTTCCCCAAAAATCATATTTGTACGTTATTTTGCCAAATGCAAAAAAAAAGTCTAGGGTCGCGCGAAAAAAATAGGATCGGTCGGGTTACCGTAAACAGACTATTTTTTTTTTTTTGCCTTATAACTGAGTAATGTCACACGCTTTCCTTCTTTGCCACTACTAAAGCAAACGTGTGCAAGATTGTATGTTACACGCTTTGGAGCATGTGCAAGTGAACGGATTCAAACTCGAAATTGTCCCTCCAAAAGCCAAAAACTGCACACACGACTTTTATTTCTCCTGCTGTTATCGTTTCTTCTCTTTACAAATTCTTCAACGCTGAGAATACTGAGAACGGCATCCCAGACGATCGACAGTACTGTTTCCATACGCGAATTGAGCTGCCCTTGGAAAGTGTACATACATGGATGTGTGTGTGCGTGTGTGTGTGTGTGTGTGTGTGTCTGTATGTGTGTGTGTGTGTGTGTGTGCGTGTGTGTGCGTGCGTGCGTGCGTGTGGACGTGCGTGTGGACGTGTGCGTGTGTATGTTTGGACGTGTGTGTGTGTGGACGTGTGTGTGTGTGTTTGCGCGCGTGCGAAATGCAATTGTTTAGTGGGTGCTCTAAATAAGCAAGAGTGACCCTGTTTTTGATCTCAACTTGAAGAACAACTCATTTTCTACCCACACAAATTGATTTGGTTCAGCTGTTATGCGTAGCTGTGTTGTTTTGCCATTTTGAAGAAGACTGGTGTCAGCCTCGTTAGAAGCCGTAAAAGGCTTGATTTCGCGTCAATTTGTGTGGCCTGTGTGGGTTAAAACCCTGTAGTTTGGTAATGGCTAGTTGTATTGCTTTTACATTTGACATGAACATTGTTAATACCATTGCAAAAGCGTGTGTAAAATATCATGGCGTTTTGATGAGCTTTTGACGAACTGAAACTTTTCAGAAAAGTTTGTTTAAATCTCGAAAATAATTATTGAACTCAGCGCTATGCGCTTCGTTCAATAATGAATTTTCTCGATTTGCTCTATAAATCCCTTAGTGCACTGGGATGTCTCAATAACTTAAATGATAATAATAATAATAATAATAATAATAATAATAATAATAATAATAATAATAATAATAATAATAATAATAATAATACTAATAATAATAATAATAATAATAATAATAATAATAATTGTCAGTAAGTACTGTGTCACATGACTGATGTGAAACAGTTGATTGGCTAATGGCAATTCGCTTGAAACTGTTAGCGCACTCTTGGAGTGCGCTAACTTTTCCAGAGAGCGTATTCTTCCGCCCTTTGCCACAGCGAGGCTATGCCACTTTTTTCGACTTGAGAAGATTCTTCTCATCCTCGGTGTTAGTGACATGTAGCTTATCTTCTCCACATTACCAAATGATGCTAAATTTCCTGCGGCTAAAGGCAGAAGTATTTTTCTGACAGATTTCATGCGCCTGTGCTACAGTGACTGAGTGAGGCTGTGCCCATTGGCTAACAGAAAACACAAGTGTTATTCCGATAAAGTACTAGCTAGATCAGCATTTGGAAGTCGACTGATTCGATCGACTCTGTCATACGTATGATGTCTGTGATGAAGGTGGATACACATTCACCATGCATGTATACGATAAAGCCGACAAACGATGGTGTGAGGGGGCAAGCTGTGTTTATTGTCAGCCATGAAGATGATCCGTGTATGTAACAAGGGGACTAACTCTCGTTAGTTACTTAACACATATGTAGCAGTTGCTTCCCTTAGATGGTAACAGATTCTCAAACACTACATCTCTCCCCTTCTTGAATTTTAAGAAGTAAAATCCAAAATTACAAAATGGATAACTGGACAAGCAAAATGATAAGAAATGATATCTTCTCCTGAAGATTAAAGAATGATGCCTAGAAGTAGAAATGTAATGCTGACTAGAAATGTTTAACTTTACATTCAACAAGAAAAGTGTTCTCACTCCAAATCTTATGAAGTAATGCTTCAGCCTTATGAATTTTGAAAGTACTAACAAATAATAATCAAAGTAGAAATTAGTGTACTTATCTTCCCTTTTTATTAAAGAAAAACAAAACTGAATGTACGTGTTAACCAAAAATACTGAGAAATGATGCTAAACAGCAATGTGAAATAAAACGACACAATAGGCACTTGACATGGACAATCTTGAAAATAAAATGTCTGCACAGGCACCAGAAATAAAATGATTTTACAAAACATCAGTCAGTTCAACGTTCAAGTCAGAACAAAATCTTGCAGTTTGGTAGGTAAATGTTTTTTCCTTGTGCGAACGACGTGGAGTTGGTGCGACGTTAGTATGTGCGTTTTGGTTTTGCTTGTGTGCATGTTGCGAGTTTGGTTCATCTGTGTGAGGAAGAGTAACAGCTTCAGTTTCAGCTTCGGCGTCACTTGTTTCTGAAGGAGTTGGATGTCTGGGGGAGCGTTTGAAGAAACTGCTGTTTCGCGTGATTATCTTTCGCGTGTTTCCTCGGCGCGCAGAGATCATAGAACCGTTCTTTGACACAACAGTGAGGGGTGTTGGGTTGAATGGAGGAGTAGACTTCTTAATGGAAGTGTCCTTGATGAGAACAGAATCACCAATCTGAAGGTTGCTTGGTTTGACATAGTTCTTGTTGTCTGCGTAGAGCTTCATCTTGCCTTTGGCGCGGGCATCCTGTTGTCTCATCTTCGCGTCCGCTGGCTGCTGCGGCGGGAGTTGTAGTAGTCTGTTCTTGATGTTGCGACCAAAGAGGGCAGTAGCAGGGGCGACACCAGTTGTGCAGTGTGGAGTTGTTCTGTAGTCAAGAAGAAACTTGTACATTTCCTGTTTCCAGTTCAGCTGTTGTGCATGGGCGGCTTTGACAGTCTTCTTGATGGTACGCATAAAGCGTTCCGTTTCTCCATTTGCACGGGGCCACAGGGGGGTGATCTTCCTGTGCTTGAACCCGGTGTGTGTTGCGTATGTCGCGAACTCGTGGCTGTTGAATGGTGGGCCATTGTCTGTCTTCAGAACATCTGGTATGCCGTATTCTGCGAAGATCTTGTCGAGACGTGGAATCACACTCCGGCTGGATGTTGATTGCAAAATGTCAACACAAACATTTCAGCTTCTGCTTAAATGCTGTTATGAACTTCAAGGCAGACACAGTTGTCTCGAGTAGAGTGGAGACAATTCTCGAGCAGACGATTAGTGCTCAACAACGGTGAATCTGGAATATTCATCCGTGATGACAAGGAGAGTGTTTCCGTTGGGTGCGTCTGCGAAATCAGCACTCAGTTCAGACCAAGGTACTGTGGGCAGTGGAGACATCTTCAGCGGTTCTCTGGCTGGTGTGGGAGTGGAGATTTGACAGGTTAAGCAGTTTTTTACTGCTTTCTCAACAGTCTCTTGCATTCCTCGGAACCAAACCTTTTCTCGAAGCAGGGCGACTGTCTTGACGATGCCTTGATGTCCAGTGTGAGCGACTTTCACAGCTTGAAGATGAAGAGACTCTGGGAGAACGATGCGTGTACCCTTGAGTAGAACTGATGCGTTGTGACTGAGTGGGAGTTCTGAACGACACAAGTAGAGGGTTCTGAAAGTTTTTGTGTCAACGTCGTCTTTGGCTTCCCAGTCACTGGTAAGGATTGCGTTGATCACTGCCATAAGGGTGACATCTTTCGCTGTTTCTGAGATGACGGTGTCTAACGTCATGGCTTTTGGAGTGGACGTGTCGACAACGTAGTGAAGATACTCTTCTGCGATCTTCTCTTCTCTGCTGCTTGGGATGCTGTTGGACTGGATGTCGACTCAGATAATCGGCGGGGTTGTCGAAACCAGGTCGGTACTGCACAGTCATTTCGTAGGGCTGTGTTCTTTGTACCCAGCGTTCAACACGAGCAGAGAGTTGAGCACGAGGGTTGTTGAACATGCTGACCAAAGGCTTGTGGTCAGTGTAGACAGTGAATGGAGCACCAAACAGGTAGATGTGGAAATATTCACAGGCCCATATGTGATGGCGAGTGCTGCACGTTCTGTCTGTGAGTATCTTTGTTCTGTTGGAGTGAGCGCTCGGCTTGCAAACTGGATGATGCGCTTGTCTTGGGTCAGGACTGCAGAGATGCCTACAGGACTGCCGTCGGTGTAGATCTCTGTCCGTTTTCCTGGTTTGAAGTAAGCAAGAGTCGTTGCTTTGCTGAGTTCTGCTTTCAGCGTTCCGAGGGCTGCGTCATGCTTTTCATTCCACGACCATGGTGTTGTCTTCTTTGTCAGCAGACGGAGTTCATGGGTGAGTGTTGCATAGTTTGGAATGAAGTGTGCACCACAGAAGTTCATCATGCCGAGAAGACTTCTTACTTCAGATGCGTTGGTTGGTGTTGGCAGTTCAAGAATGGTCTTGAGCTTGTCTTGGCTTGGGGTTATGCCGTCTTCCCCGAAGATATGACCAAGGAACTCAAGCGACTTCTTGTTGTGCTCACACTTGTCAGTGTTGAGAGTGAGGTCTTTCTCACGGAGACGCTGCATGAGAGCGCGTAGGTTGTTGTCATGGTCTTGCTGTGACGTACCGTAGCAGAGAATGTCGTCACTGATGTTTACGACACCCTTGAGGCCAGACAGTACTTGCCTGATGGTTTCTTGGAAGATCTCGCTTGCGGAGTTCACACCAAAGAAGAGGTGTCGGTATCTGTAGAGACCAAGATGTGTGGAAAACGTCGTGATGTAGCGTGACTCCTCAGCTAGTTCTAGCTGGTTGTAGCCTTGGTTCAGGTCAAGCTTGCTGAAAACTTTAGCACCTGCGAGCATGGTTTTCAGTTCATCAAGTGTTGGGGTAGCATGATGTTCTCTCCTGATGGCCTTGTTTGCAGAACGCATGTTGACGCACACGCGTACCTTGCCTGGAGACTTGGGTTTAGGCACCACAACTATAGGAGATACCCATGGTGTTGGACCAGTTGCCTTCTCGATGACACCAAGTTCTTTCGGATTTGTTCTTCCACATGCTTGCGGACATGAAAGGGAACACGGCGGTAGTGCTGAGCGACAGGCTGTACCGTCTCGTCAATGTGGAGTTTGATCTGTCGATCATTGAGTTTACCAAGCTGGTTCTCTTGCTGAGTTTTGTGCTCGATGCAGTGGACGGTGGTCAGCAGCTTGAGTGTTTGCGAGGTTGACAGCTCAGGATGGGTTTCTCATTGCCTGGAACAACACATATCGTGGCTGAGCAGGATGCTGTGTCAGTGTGTAGTTCAGCGCAAAACTGTCCAAACGCACGGATGGAGTGTTGATTGCCGTACGCAGAGATTCTCACGTTTGACGGGCTGAGCGGTGGCTTTGGTGTAAGACTTTCATAATCTGTCCGTGATAGCAGATTGACTGAAGCTCCGGAATCAGCAAGGAAGGTTGTCTGTTGTCCGTTGAGGTAGACCTTGAAGCGTGGCAGTTGATACAAGTTTGTTTGTTTGTTTGTTTGTTTATTTGTTGCTTAACGTCCAGCCGACTACGCAGAGCCATATCAGGACGAGGAAGGGGGGGATGAAGGGGGCCACTTGTCAAGCGATTCCTGTTTACAAATGCACTAACCCATTACTTGTGTCCCAGCAGGCTTTAGTAAAACTAAATTAATACCTACTGGAAGATTACCAGTTTCCAGTATGTTAAAATAGGCTTAACCTATCTACTGCTGGACTTACATCAGAACACTAACAGATTAAACTATACATGAATCGCGGGACAAGCGGCAAGAGAAGAGATTTTTGGAAAAAATACAGGTGAATGAGCAAGAAGGCAGAAAAAAGAAAAGAATTCATGAAGAAAAAGAGAGCATGACAGGAAAGGGGAACCAAAAATCTACCTAACAGCAAACTAGAAAGCTCCTGCGGTTCCAAAAACAGGAGGGGCCTTTAATTTCATAACCGCAGTGCCCCACTGCGGGCTTGATCCAAGTTGCCGTTTGCAGTGAAGACGTACTCAGTGTCTGCGTCATTGCCGTCGTCGATGAACGAAGCGTCGTTGTTGTCACATTCACCATGTTGCTCAACGTGGTGAACAGGTTTGGGCTTGTGCCTGATAGAGCGAGGCTGTTTGGAGGAGGAGGAGGAAGAGGAAAAGGATGCACTGCCCCCTCCACCTGTTCCTGATCTTGCCATGTTGCGTGGACTGGAACGGCAGATGGATGAGAAGTGGTTGAATTTTCCACAGGAGCGGCACTGTTTGTTGAAAGCAGGGCACGAACGCTGTCCCTTCTCATGCAGCCATGTACCACCACAGTGCTTGCAAGGCTCGGTTGGCTGGTTATAACGTCGATCAGGCTGATGCTGGCTTGATGTAGCTGAACGATGGAGTCGGTTAACTGCACCGTCTTCATGCATTTTTCTTGAGTAAGAAGCAGTCAACTCCAATGTGCGGGCATACTGCAGGAGGTCAGACAGTGTCATTCCTGGGTTGCTCAGGCCCTTCTCTCGCACCTTGTTCACTTTGCAACCCGTTATCAGCTGCGATTTAATTTCAGACTCAATGTTTGCAAAGTTACAGAGAGAGGCATGTCGTTTTAGCTGTTGATAAAAATGTCAACACTGTCAGATGTTTGCGTGAGCTGTCTGAAGGTAAACTCACCTTCCCGAGGGGTCAGATCAGCAGCTGGAAAGGAGTCCACAATGTCATTCAGATCATTCCCAGCGTACGTAAGCAGCAACGCTTTCTTCCTCCTGTCGTTGGCAACGTTGAATGCAACGAACAGGTTCTCTAGTCTTGCGATCCACTTGCTCCATCTGATAGACACGCCATCAGAGGAACAGTCAAACGAAGGATAAGTAGGTAGTGCAGATAACTGTTCAGCCATGTTGGAAGTTGAGAAGCACGTGGCAAGTTAGAAAAGTGAGATTACAAAGTTCTTGCACAAGGTAGAGCCGTATTATTATGTACGTAAAATAATTTACCTCGTCGCCAATATGATGTCGGTGATGAAGGTGGATACACATTCACCATGCACGTACACGATAAAGCCGACAAACGATGGTTTGAGGGGGCAAGCTGTGTTTATTGTCAGCCATGAAGATGATCCGTGTATGTAACAAGGGGACTAACTCTCGTTAGTTACTTAACACATCTATAGCAGTTGCTTCCCTTAGATGGTAACAGATTCTCAAACACTACAAATACGTAGCAGACGACACGGGAATGCGACTGCATCAGCTCAGTAAATGAATGGTTTTCGCATTATTATTTCAAGGCAACAACTATCTAAATCGAAAACGTGTAGGGTTCAGAACGTTGTTACGAGGTATGATCCAAACAAAATGACCAAACCGCGATTATACAAGTTTCAGGCCACTGATTATGAAAAGTGATATATCATTCGAAAGGCCAACCATTTAACTGGTATACCTCTAAGATATGACGTCATTAGGTTACTACGTCATAAATGACGAGGTTTAAAAAATACGTTACTTTTGGGTTGTGCTTCAAAACGGGGTCTTTTGTCAAGCGCCATGAAAATCTTCACTTCTTTGAAAAAGTTTAGCTGAATGATGGTACAAAGAAAATGTCTACAAAGCTGAAGAACGTTACGTGAATCAAAGCTGTTTCATATTCTATAATCTGACAAAAGAAAAGGTAAATCGAAACTGGGGAAAAGGGGAATAACTCTGGCAGACCAACAAAACTTCCGAAGAGTGCTTTAAACGAGATTAATGTGGCTGCTTTGTCAAAATTCAAGAACTAAAATTAAAAAGTGTACATGCGAGTATAAAGTGCAAAACTTAAACTTTCATATGGAACGGTCAAGCGAATTCTACTCAATGATCTTCCGCTTCAAAAGCTGGCCGCAAAATGGGTGCCTCATAAGCTGACAGGGGAACGGAAGGAGCATCACGGTCCTCTTGCACGCGATCTACTTAACCGTTGTGAACCCAGTAGACCCAAATTTGCTGTTACTGTAGTCACTTATTATGAGACTTTGGTTTTCTTCTACTTTAGTGGCAGAGAACACAGAAACAAAGCGTGTCGAGACCAAATTGACGAGATGTATCACATTTGTAAGCAAGGTTTTCAAAGCAGAAACAGGGTTATTCGCTGTATTTTTCGACCACGAAGGTGCCGCTGTTGTCGATATTATGTCTACTAACAGCACAGTCATTGTCACGTACTATGCTGAAACCTTTTTACCCAAACGTATGTACGAGTTTAGCCGTCAGCGACCAAACTGCGAAACCCAGACTTCCCTTCTCCTCCATGAAAATGTCAGTCTCCAAAAAAGAAGGGCCGTAACTTCATTCCCAAAAGACCAAACGATCCCATTTTTGCCTCACACATTCTTCAGAGCTGATTACACCCCTTGTGATGTCTGGTTATACCCTCTTTGAAAATCAGAATTTTTGCCAATAAATTTCACTGCACTCAGGACCTCAAAAAAGCCGTCAAATCAGAGCTCAAAAGCAACCCCATATAAGGCCACCTTAAGGCCTCTTCTGATTGGTTCAAGCACTTGTGACTTTGCATCGATGTCGGAGGAGAGTAGTTCTAATGACTGGTGTATTTTGGGCCAGATACGCCAAAACAGTCTCTGCGAAAATCACATTTGATCATTTTGTTTGGATCATACCTCGTACCATATGATAGACCGCCCTGATATGGCCCATCGTGGTCGGCTGGGCGTTAAGCAAACAAACAAACAAACAAACCATATGATAGACTTACTACCAGCTAGCCTCCCTCATGAGTTCAGATGCAACACGAGAAATTTACTGTTGGAAATGAGACTGGTTCGATTGCCCTAGCAGACGATATAAAACCCGCTTTCAAACGCTCAGCAAATTAACATGTTGGGCAAATGTGAAGGAAACATCTATGGGGATATAATCCGTGTAGGGTTAAGAGCATTATTACCGTCCATATGTAGGACCAGACTCCCCGATGAGTGTACATACAACATGAGAAACATACCACATTTATTTTGAAAATTAGTTAACACACGAACAGACCTTGGAGTCAAATCAAGGGGCGTCACTCTGCACAGTCAATCAGTCGAAGCGCGAAGGCTTCGAATCGCAAACAAATAAGTGTGTAAAACCGAGCGGTCTTAGCTTCACATTTCTGACACCAATTTGTACCCCGAAAGTGAGACGAGCTTCACATTAACTCTAACTGTCTGTGTCTGTGTCTTAGGTGTTATACGTGTTTGAAGGTCATTTGTCAGGATGGCAATCACACGACAGGACAAACAGACACACAGAATATAAACTCAAGAAGAGCCTGGCGAAGTTCATAATTGTATTGAATCAAAACAAATCACAAAACCAACGTTAATACAAGGCGTAGGTTCTTTTCAGAAAGTATATCTGTACATTGGTTCACTCTATTCCTCCTGTAATTTTCCTACTACTCAAAAAATATCACTGGGCGAAAAGTCGCGTTTTGGCACTTTAACTTGGCATATAACATCTACCATCACGTTAAAGGCACAGTGCAGCTCACAGCCTTCGTTTTGCGTTTTTGTTGCAGCTGAGTGCATTTACAGTTCAAAAATCCTCCTATGGTAGTAAAACAAACCCAAAACTACCCAACGACGACATCTGTGAAGCTCGACAGTTTCTTGTTCACGCGAGTGCATAAATTAACCTAGTTATTACGTGGTGATTGGTCGGAGTTCGATTCAACTGAGTGATTCCGGCCTCCATTTTGTTTTACACAAACTCATGATGATGTCTGACATAGTTTGCTAGTGACGTGTCTTTTTGTGCATGATGTGGTGATCTACCTGATCTAAATTTAGATCCAAAAATAGGTCAAGACCAGCCGGGTCCGAGTACGAAATTAATTCGTAAAAAAATCGCAGTTCTTGACTCTTTGGGTGCAAGTCAATGAAACTTGGTAGTTCTTCTAACGGATAGCTGCCTGAGGTATAACTAAAAACCCCAGGGGCTCCGTGCACCTGGATTTGACAAGTTCAGTACCTTTTAATCAACTGAATTTTGTGGCATTATATACCTATGCGATTCATGTCACATTAGAAAAACTGCCGTAACGCAATAAAATTCCTGAAATTTTAGTATAATGCTTAACACAGTAAAACATCGAGATTTGGTGTCTGCGTTTTGGACGTTTTCGCTCGGATTACGGACGGCTATTCACATCGTGTTAAACAAGTTGTCGCAGTGAGCAAAACACCAGATAACGTCTGGAATTATGAGAAGTTATTGCAGTAACTTAAACTCGAAGTTAGCTGTTGGTTTTGATGTGTTTCGCTGCGTTTTCACCTTGCTTTTGTTTCATAATATTGTTGCTGTTGTTGTTACTGTTGGGAGCCGTACATCACACTTTTGTTCTCCGAAAAATACATTCTCGATTAATATCACGACGGAAACCCTCCTGTTTACTTCACACACACACACACACACACACACACACACACACACACACACACACACACACGGCACACCCACACACATACACACACACACACACACAACTAAACACACACACACATACTGATCATCAGGTTATAAATGTGAAAAAAAATGCAGTGCACATACATTTTGGGGGGGTTTCTCTTATTTTCTCTATATGAGCCTGGTCACATTACAGTGTACACGAGAGTATGCATTGCCCGTGCGTTGAACAGAGAAAGTAGGTCATTCTAAGCTGACAAATTGTGTGCAGCCAGATTTTAGTTTCCTTCTATATTCCTATGCAACACTTTTGCTGGGGCACTAGGCGAGTTAATCCTTTTCCCATGTGTTGCTTGGGTGGGACCTGTAAGGTCCAGAGTAGCCGTCTGACCACAGAGAGGCCTTTAATCTACCCCCCCCCCCCCCCCCCCCGTCCCCGAAACATCCGTCCGAGATGGTGGCTAATTGACTGGACTTGCAACTTTCTCAACTTGTACAGTACAAACTGAAGTGACTCGAATTTGAGTTTTGGGATTTCTCGTGCCCTATCCTTTCTGACAATGGTTTACTCACCTCGTTTTTAGATGCAATACATAATGTCTCTTTTTGTTTTAGGATCGATTTTGATAATGACTGATTGAGAAAGGAGAATAGCTGGTGTTAGTTTTACAGTCGGATTTATGAAGTTTGAGTAAAGAAGTGCGTGGTTTTTACCCTCCCTTTCGTTTTTTTTCGCCTTTTTTAGTTTGCACACACACACACACACACACACACACACACACACACACACACACACACAAATCGAATCTAAAACTATAGGAAAGAGCCGAAATGGCTGCACTCTAACTCATCAGTCTTTGATCTCCCAAAAGACTCCATAAACAAACTAGTGTATCAAGAGGCTGGCTGGCTGCCCCTCGATGAAGAAAGAAGACTAAAGTCGGCCCAGTACGAATCAAGAGCAAGTACTTTTGACAATGCTGTGAACGAAGAGCTCACTGCTGAGTTCGGCACAATAACCTCGGCCTCTTACCAAAACCTAAAAAGAAAAACACCCAAAATACACGAAGCAACGATCCCACTAGCAGACTATATGTTCAACCGATATTTTAAGAAAGTGGGGGTAAACCCAGGTAGGATGGCCCACATTCCCATTCACCCCGTCCCATTTTGGTTCATGGAATCCCCCATTATCATCCCTGATCATGATCTGGGTGTGACACAAACAGATAACCCTGTACTTGTCTCATCAATAGTAAAAGAAATAATTTCAAACAATAACAAAGATCACCTACAAATATTTACTTACGGCTCAAAAAAAATTATGACCAAGCTGACATTGCTTTTGTCATTCCTGACCCCAAAATAAGTGTGTTTTTTTTAAACTCAACAAGGATGTGTCCATTTTCACTGCGGAAATGTACGTTATCTTTTATAATATCAATGACCCCCCTCGACCTCCAACAAGAGTCGTGATTCTCTCCGACTCAAAACCAGCATGACTGCTCTTCAAAATGGTTCCAGAAACCGGGAAGAGCTTCAGACGGAAATATTGTTCCACTGTCACCAGATCATTGCCTCTTAAACAGAACTGACCCTTAGCCTACGTACTTCCCCTCACACACAAGGATCAGAGGCAATGATATGGCTGACAGAGAAGCAAAAGAGGCTGTCACAGATCAAGCAGCATTTCATGACATAACATTAACAAATACGGGAGCAAAACACAAAATGGCCAAAGTTGCCTGGCGTCACTGGGAAACAGAATTAAAAATAGAAGGCAATGCCCATGGTTGGCTTATTCTGCCCCGACAAACAAAACAAAACAAAACAGGCTTACACTCCCCACCTCCCTCCTTAAAATACTTCGCAGCATTCGCACGGATGGATGCGCTCACTGTGAATGTGGAAAGTTTATATCTTTTTTACACCTCTTTGACCGCTGCCAATCACTCCAACAAGATTTCCGCAACCTACACACCCTTGTCAACGAACACAAACTGAAACCCCATGAGTTTTTTTTAGATAAACATTGCACGCTTCAATGGAAGCTAGCATACACCCTGTGTCTCTCAATATATAAGGCTGAAATAGGATATCTGTTTTAAAAACCCTGATCTCCGTTCCTCCTTCCCACCCCTCAATACTCTCTCACACCGAGCTTTTTCTTCTTCATTGTATTATTTTTCCAGTTATGTATTTACTTACCTATTCAGCCACAAATATAACAATATTCCACATAACAAAAATTAAAAAATAAGCCTACAAAACCGCTCCAGTCCAACCATATTCCGCGTACACAATCTTCACTTCCATCCCCATTTTGAAACATCGCAACAGACTTCCAGATATGATTATAACACGATCATATGTGTTCTCTGGTTGCATGTTTGTTCAGTGTCTTGTCCCCACATAAAGCATATTAACTCTACCTGTCCTAAAGCCAGTTGCAGTTCTAAGAGGACGTTAAAACTAATTATCATCATCACACACACACATATGAAAGATCCCATGTATGTTTTATGATTGTTGTTTTGGTCTGAATACAATTTGGAATCTTACTACACTCTTGTTGATTTTACATTGAAGTTGTTGTCAGAAGTATTTTATTCGTCGGTTCGTGTCTGGTGCGTGTGGTTTGAATGCCGTCCTGACAAATGTCTTTTAAAAACACATTCACGGTAACATCTTCGACGCAGACACAGACAGTTAGGAAGGGCTCCTAATATGGACCACTTTTTGTTTCATGCTGATAACTAGCTTGTTTTCTTGCGAAGAAGTTTTATTTTGTGTTTGGTAGTCCTTCTCTCTTAGGTTAACCGTTAGGCCTAATTAGAGTGAAATAGCTTTGATAGACATTCAGCAAAAATTAAATACAGACAAAATCACAAATGGTCCATATTAGGCGCCAGTGAAGCGGCCTTCACGAATCTCTGGAAATAGCCCCCTATACTTCCAAATAGCAGGATGCAACTTAGTGTACAAGTCAATCTAATTCAAATATGCTTTAGATTGATCTGTTTCGGGTTGATGAGAGTATTATTTAAAGCACACCAGGAAACTAAAGAAGCTTATTAAAAACAGAGTGAAAATAAGTAAAATTATCAACTTCCACGAAAAGAAGACTTTTTGTAATATTTTTTTTAAATCTTGAGGGCTAGTTATAGGTTATTTCCAGCAAGCTTCTTAATGAATCAATGAAAAAAGCCTTTAGCTTCTTTTTCTTCGATTTGTTGAAGGTGGTCCATATTAGGGGACTCGCACATATCGGCTTTGAGATTTTGCTATTTTTTTGTAGTAGAAACTCGGGGTCAACACTGCTAAAATGTAACAAATAGTCTTAGCTGTCATAAGCCTATATATATATATAGCAATTCGTGTGTGATAACAGCTTTGGCTGTGGACCAAAACTATTCCGTTTTGGGCGTCAAATTTAGAGTGAATAACGCTGCTAAAGGTGCAAAAAAGAGAAAAAGCCTAACAGTTTTGAGGTTTGTGTTTCTGCGACATGTGCAATTAACCAGAGAGGGTGAATACAGCGAATACAACTTTTTTGAGCGCTCTAGCGCCGTTAGTTTGTCAGAACATGAGGTGGTCCATATTAGGACTAAGGAGCCCTTCCCCTAGTATCTACGTGAAGCTACCACCGCTCGGCTTTACACACGCACACTTTTAATTAGTTGCTTTTGGCACACGGCCTCATCATCTGAACTTGAAACAACTACAAAACACAACAACAACAACAACAGCATGGTTGTGCTTGTCGGGTTATCACCATAAGGCGCCTGTACTTGTCCCGCTTCATTTTTAGATCAGTGGCCTATGCCGGCGATAGAACTTCGGAAAAGTCGCGCATGTGCAGTATAATGTTATTATCGGACATGCCAATGACAGCGAAATCTAACTCGAAAGCTTGTGCTAAGAAACGTTTCAAAACCAAGCTTTATGGACGTTTTTATGACAACGTACTCCAGCAGACATCAACTTGTGGTCGACGTGCGTGGGTTTGCTCAAAATACGTAAGTATTCGTCAGTTTGGCTTCTCGAATTAAGTTTCAACTTACTCTCTGTCTCGAACCAAATACTGAACGAATCGTCGGTAAGCTTACCACACTGTCATACTCATAGTGATATCACTGATACATTTGTACAGGTAAACATGGCTGTTTGCTGAAAAATCGTTGTGAAAAATTGTAATGTCTCTGAAGTTTGATTCAGTCCGTAATTCATTCAGTGATTCATTTCGATGGGACGTCAACCCATGGTGAGGCTAATCATAATATTGTTTTGATCTGTATTCTGCCAGTGCCATTGCCAACTGCCATGGTTGTTCTTGTGGAGTTCTAGAACAAGCTCTGGTTTGAATGACCAGCTAAATGCTAATAGTAAATAAGTACATTATTTTTGCATCAGCGGGGTATACATTTAAATATTTTATTAAAAAAATACCGCATGGTTTTGCTTGACCAAATCATTCATCAGCTAACATTATGCTTTTATTTCAGTTGGACCTGACTTGAGCATGGTTCCGTTGTCTCCGCAACAACAGCTTGGTTGAGATACAGGCATGTCCAGTTTTCAGCATGTGCAGGCTGAGTGTGAAGATCTGATGGCTGATCTAGACACAACATAAGCTGCTTGACACTATTCCAAGGTAAGCAAGAAGCTTTGAAAATAGTTACTTTAAGTGTTACTTAGTGAGTGTACATTTGTGTGGGTGAACCATCAGTAACCGTCCCCCCCACCCACACCCACACATACAAACACACACACACACACACACACACAAACTTGGGTTTGTACTACAACTATTAGTATTAACTACTCTTCATAAATAAGTTATGTAATTCAACAGAGGTGTGAAGTCATTATGGTGTTGCAAATTAATAAGAGACCATGTGGGTGCATGGATTCAGTAATGCGTAATTAATACATGCAATACTCCTGCTGGTGAGTTCACTACAAACAGGTACTACATTAGAACTAGTATATGTTATTTGTTAATGAGGATGATTCATCGTAATCTCACTGTCATGATACTATTGCCATTGACAGTGCTAGATCACTTCATAAAGTTATTTTAGTAAGTAATCATATGATTTTGATATAGTAATTTACTGACGGTGACAATGACATGTTATCTTCATACTATTCCAGGTACAAGATGCTGAAAGTGGGGCGGGGATATAGCTCAGTTGGTAGCGCGCTGGATTTGTATTCAGTTGGCCGCTGTCAGCGTGAGTTCGATCCCAGGTTCGGCGGAAATTTATTTCACAGAGTCAACTTTGTGTGCAGACTCTCTTCGGTGTCCGAACCTCCCCCCGTGTACACTACATTGGGTGTGCACGTTAAAGATCCCACGATTGACAAAAGGGTCTTTCCTGGCAAAATTGCTTAGGCACAGTTAATAATTGTCTACCTATACCCGTGTGACTTGGAATAATAGGCCGTGAAAGGTAAATATGCGCCGAAATGGCTGCAATCTACTGGCCGTATAAAATTTCATCTCACACGGCATCACTGCAGAGCGCCTAGAACTGTACCCACGGAATATGCGCGATATAAGACCCATTGATTGATTGATTGAAGTGCAGATATCAAGGGCTTGGGATTTCGGCTCCTGGAATCCTACAGATCAACTGCTAGTCTAATGTAGGGATTTTATTCAACCTTCCTGTTCTGCTGTTAGTTTTTTTTTTTTAATTTGAGATCAGAAGAATAGGTTTCATAAGAACATTTCTCACTGATGACACTAAAACTCTCGTTACATCCTGCATTCTGTCCAGATTAGATTACTGCAACTCCCTTCTCATAGGCTGCCCTGACTCCACTCTCCAACCCTTGCAAAAAGTACAACACTCTGCAGCACGTCTCATTTTTAGAGCACAGCATCGACAACCCTGCACTCCTCTCATGAAAGAACTTCACTGGCTTCCTGTGTCTGAACGTATTAAGTATAAAGCTGCCTGCTTCTGCTACAAGATCATCTCTGAATTGGCACCTGCCTATCTTTCAGAACTGGTCTCCCTCTACACTCCCTCTCGCACCCTTCGTTCTTCTTCTGATGCTCGACTTCTCCGTCAAGGTCGCTTTAAACGCAAGGCTCATGGCTTCCGCACGTTTTCGTATCATGGCCCTCAGTTATGGAATTCACTCCTCTTTCAATTACGTCACTCTCCATCCATTTCATCTTTTAAGTCCAATTTGAAAACTCACTTGTTCCAACAACATTACGGATAGTTCCTCAGGCCAAACAAAAATAATAGCCTGTTTACGGTAACATAGGCCAACAAAATAGGGTCGGTAGGTCGGGATTTTTTTTTCCTCCAAAAAACCATATTAATTTTTAAAATTATTTTGTCAAAAAAACAAGACTTTTTTTTGTTTCTTTTTAATTTTTTTTTATTTTTCTCCCAAATGCCCCCAAAAAGTCTAGGGTCACGCAAAAAAATAGGGTCGGTCGGGATACCGTAACCAGACCTTTTTTTTTCCTTAGCATAGAGTCTGGGGATGTGAGATGTGCATGATGTGTTGTTTGAATCTGACAGTGATTGTATGAATTTTTTTATACATGTATTGTTGTCACGCGCTTTTAACTTCTGATAAGGCGCTTTAAAAATGCCCGTTATTATTATTGTTATTATAAATAGATACACACTTGTAAACTTATGTTAGTTTTCACACGTGAGCATGAAGGAATGTGCCTTTATGAGGAATGTATAGTGGCTTGCAATATTGAATTTGAGGGATGTTTGCAGTTATATAATATTATATTAGCACAGCTCAGTTTTCTTGAGGGTTCCGACCGGCACGGTTGGCCTAGTGGTAAGGCGTCCGCCCCCTGATCGGGAGGTCGTGGGTTCGAACCCCGGCCGGGTCATACCTAAGACCTTAATATTGACAATCTAGTGGCTGCTCCGCCTGGCGTCTAGCATTATGGGGTTAGTGCTAGTACTGGTTGGTCCGGTGTCAGAATAATGTGACTGGGTGAGACATGAAGCCTGTGCTGCGACTTCTGTCTTGTGTGTGGCGCACGTTAAATGTCAAAGCAGCACCGCCCTGATATGGCCCTTCGTGGTCGGCTGGGCGTTAAGCAAACAAACAAACAAATCTTGAGGGTTCCGTGAGAACAGTGAAATTCTCCTTTGAAGACTGAAAAATATCTTGGATAACTGGTCTTAATTGGGGGGGGGGGGGGGAGATTTAAAACATAAGTACATTCACATGTGTTTTTCATGTTCACTGTGTTAAGGTGGGGAGGTCCTTCTCTACTTCTTTCTTTGTTTTCCCATTGACATAAATTGGTTCGTGTCTATATGTTTTACATAGGTTCCCCATTAACTGCTGTCCTCATCCCCAGCCGACTCTTTCCGCTGAAGCCGTGAAGGATACTTCTTCATGTAGGCGTGGACATCTTTTTCGTCGCCATGCAAGGCTTCCAGTACCATATAATTTTGTGAATACTCTGGGGACCTGTCATCGACTTTGGAAGGACGCTTTATTTTAACACTTTGTACCCCACCTATGTTGACCAAGATTTTTTAAGCCGAGACCAGCTGTGCTGCAGCAGGTCACTCAGAATTGTAGCAACTGTGTATCAACAGGCTAGAATGCTGGCGTTTGATCAACGTTACAGGAAGCGACTGAAGCTAACAGTCTAAGCAGAATGCGGATATGTGCCGAATGAGAACAGATGCAATGTACATAGTGACTGTGTGTACGGATATATATCCATACCTGGTCAGATAGAGCCATATGAGTGGGTACGGATATATCCGTACCTGGGAGACAAGGAGTTAAGACCACATCTGAACTGAGGATTTAGTCTCTCCATAATCAAACGCTGAAGAAGATTTCAGAATGAACTTTGTTAGATAAATTATGGTTGTTATGATCGCCACATTTTAGGTCCCCTCCTCCCCCCCTTTTCAGACTTCCCCGCTTTTAAGACCTTACGTTTTTGGATTTTCTGTTCACAACCCGTTGTACATTTACCTACATATTAAGCAGATTTCCTCCTTTTTAAGACCTGCTTTTTATATTTAGTCAAGTTTTGACTAAATATTTTAACATCGAGGGGGAATCGAAACGAGGGTCGTGGTGTATGTGCGTGCGTGTGTGCGTGTGTGTAGAGCGATTCAGACTAAACTACTGGACCGATCTTTATGAAATTTGACATGAGAGTTCCTGGGTATGAAATCCCCGAACGTTTTTTTCATTTTTTTGATAAATGTCTTTGATGACGTCATATCCGGCTTTTCGTGAAAGTTGAGGCGGCACTGTCACGCCCTCATTTTTCAACCAAATTGGTTGAAATTTTGGTCAAGTAATCTTCGACGAAGCCCGGGGTTCGGTATTGCATTTCAGCTTGGTGGCTTAAAAATTAATTAATGACTTTGGTCATTAAAAATCTGAAAATTGTAAAAAAAAATAAAAATTTATAAAACGATCCAAATTTACGTTTATCTTATTCTCCATCGTTTGCTGATTCCAAAAACATATAAATATGTTATATTCGGATTAAAAACAAGCTCTGAAAATTAAATATATAAAAATTATTATCAAAATTAAATTGTCAAAATCAATTTAAAAACACGTTCATCTTATTCCTTGTCGGTTCCTGATTCCAAAAGATATAATATGTTTGGATTAAAAACACGCTCAGAAAGTTAAAACAAAGAGAGGTACAGAAAAGCGTGCTATCCTTCTTAGCGCAACTACTACCCCGCTCTTCTTGTCAATTTCACTGCCTTTGCCATGAGCGGTGGACTGACGATGCTACGAGTATACGGTCTTGCTGAAAAATTACATTGCGTTCACTTTCATTCTGTGAGTTCCACAGCTACTTGACTAAATATTGTATTTTCGCCTTACGCGACTTGTTTATCTTTAGTCAAGTTTTAAATATTTTAACATCGAGGGGGAATCGAAACGAGGGTCGTGGTGTATGTGCGTGCGTGTGTGTGTGTGTGTGTGTGTGTGTGTGTGTAGAGCGATTCAGACTAAACTACTGGACCGATCTTTATGAAATTTGACATGAGAGTTTCTGGGTATGAAATCCCCATACGTTTTTTTCATTTTTTTGATAAATGTCTTTGATGACGTCATATCCGGCTTTTCGTGAAAGTTGAGGCGGCACTGTCACGCCCTCATTTTTCAACCAAATTGGTTGAAATTTTGGTCAAGTAATCTTCGACAAAGCCCGGACTTCGGTATTGCATTTCAGCTTGGTGGCTTAAAAATTAATTAATGACTTTGGTCATTAAAAATCTGAACATTGTAAAAAAAAATAAAAATTTATAAAACGATCCAAATTTACGTTTATCTTATTCTCCATCATTTGCTGATTCCAAAACATATAAATATGTTATATTCGGATTAAAAACAAGCTCTGAAAATTAAATATATAAAATTATTATCAAAATTAAATTGTCCAAATCAATTTAAAAACACTTTCATCTTATTCCTTGTCGGTTCCTGATTCCAAAAACATATAGATATGATATGTTTGGATTAAAAACACGCTCAGAAAGTTAAAACAAAGAGAGGTACAGAAAAGCGTGCTATCCTTCTTAGCGCAACTACTACCCCGCTCTTCTTGTCAATTTCACTGCCTTTGCCTTGAGCGGTGGACTGACGATGCTACGAGTATACGGTCTTGCTGAAAAATGGCATTGCGTTCAGTTTCATTCTGTGAGTTCGACAGCTACTTGACTAAATATTGTATTTTCGCCTTACGCGACTTGTTTATATTTAGTCAAGTTTTGACTAAATATTTTAACATCGAGGGGGAATCGAAACGAGGGTCGTGGTGTATGTGCGTGTGTGTGTGTGTGTGTGTGTGTGTGTGTGTGTGTGTGTGTAGAGCGATTCAGACTAAACTACTGGACCGATCTTTATGAAATTTGACATGAGAGTTTCTGGGTATGAAATCCCCATACGTTTTTTTCATTTTTTTGATAAATGTCTTTGATGACGTCATATCCGGCTTTTCGTGAAAGTTGAGGCGGCACTGTCACGCCCTCATTTTTCAACCAAATTGGTTGAAATTTTGGTCAAGTAATCTTCGACAAAGCCCGGACTTCGGTATTGCATTGACGGGCGCTGTGGCGGGGTGGTAAGACGTCGGCCTCTTAATCGGAAGGTCGAGGGTTCGAATCCCGGTCGCGGCCGCCTGGTGGGTTAAGTGTGGAGATTTTTCCGATCTCCCAGGTCAACTTATGTGCAGACCTGCTAGTGGCTTATCCCCCTTCGTGTGTACACGCAAGCACAAGACCAAGTGCGCACGAAAAAGATCCTGTAATCCATGTCAGAGTTCGGTGGGTTATAGAAACACGAAAATACCCAGCATGCTTCCTCCGAAAGCGGCGTATGGCTGCCTAAATGGCGGGGTAAAAACGGTCATACACGTAAAATTCCACTCGTGCAAAAAACACGAGTGTACGTGGGAGTTTCAGCCCACGAACGCAGAAGAAGAAGAAGAAGGTATTGCATTTCAGCTTGGTGGCTTAAACATTAATTAATGACTTTGGTCATTAAAAATCTGAAAATTGTAAAAAAAAAAAATTTTTATAAAACGATCCAAATTTACGTTTATCTTATTCTCCATCATTTGCTGATTCCAAAAACATATAAATATGTTATATTCGGATTAAAAACAAGCTCTGAAAATTAAATATATAAAATTATTATCAAAATTAAATTGTCCAAATCAATTTAAAAACACTTTCATCTTATTCCTTGTCGGTTCCTGATTCCAAAAACATATAGATATGATATGTTTGGATTAAAAACACGCTCAGAAAGTTAAAACAAAGAGATGTACAGAAAAGCGTGCTATCCTTCTTAGCGCAACTACTACCCCGCTCTTCTTGTCAATTTCACTGCCTTTGCCATGAGCGGTGGACTGACGATGCTACGAGTATACGGTCTTGCTGAAAAATTGCATTGCGTTCAGTTTCATTTTGTGAGTTCGACAGCTTGACTAAATGTAGTAGTTTCGCCTTACGCGACTTGTTTTTATTCTTGGAGGCCTGAAAAGGGGGTTTGAAAGGACACTGTATTTGTTTGTTCGAAATTCAGAATTCAAATAATTCTTCATTAACGAGTGATTACTGCCTCACCATAGCAGTTAGGCCAGTCTTACTAACTCTTACTTTTATTAATGTGCCGTGATGCAAAGACGTTGAGCAGTTTTCAGATGTTTATGAATCTAGGGCTTTCAACATTTACTGACATGTTGGACTCCATGACATCCAAACATGAAGTTCAGTTACCCCTTTTCAACTTTGAAGGTCACATTGTGGGCGAATTTGTAGCAAAAAGTTGGAACATGGTATGACTGTTCTTACTCACAAGGGAAGTAATTTAGTTATTTACTAATGTTCATTTTGTGTGGCCTTCTTTCACCCAATTAATCATTCATAAATGTTCATACCCAAGGGAAGTAATTCACATATATATCTATGGCCAATGTTTTCACAGGGCTTCTGTCCCCCCCTCCCCACACACTCACATGGGCTAAAACTGACATGGCTTTTATGGGTATGACGCTCTTACTCACAAGGGAAGTAATTTACTGATGGTGTGTTTTCATTTCGTGTGGCCTTCACCGATTTAAATAATTTATTTTAGCTTATCCAAGTATAGTGTGGATGAACACTGTCTCCACTCAAAATAGTCCTTTGCTATTGTACATTGTGAATCAGCATTTTTGTTTTTGTCCTGTTTGAATAAAGTGCAATAATTTTACAACCAAAGTGTTAATGTTAAAGATATTTACATAATGTGTGAAGGATGATGCATTTGAAAACTAATATTGTTAAATGTAAATTGACCTGTGACAAGTCAGCAAAGTGCAATATCCAAGCATGAAACCCGCATACAAATCCCAAACAACATGCTTTCTTTTCCACAAAATTCCATCCAGGTGAACGTCATAACATGGTGGGTTTTTTTACATTAATAATCAAGCCTAACACCTTCTAACATGGTGTTAATAGGCATTTGAGCAAGCTTTAACACCAACATAACATGGAGATAATAGGCATTTGAGCAATCTTTAACACCAACATAACATGGGGTGTTGCATGTTAAACCAGCAATAACATGATGTTAATCACATTACAAGCAAGCTGTAACACCACCAAAACAAGCAGTTTTGCAAGTTAAATCTACGATAACATGATGTTATTTGGCGTTAAACCAAAGCTTTAATGCCATCAACACTTGGCATTTTTGCATGTTTCAGACATGCTGTAACATGGTTTAACATGATGTTTTGACTGTCGCAAAACGCGCTGAAATTCCAGGCAATTTCGCAGCGATAACTTCAACAAAATCCAATCAAAATCTGGCGTTGACGTGAACACCAACATGTAATAAACCCATTGAAACTTGAAGTTTTGTTGGGATTTTGAGTAGTTTTGTAAGATACAAAACGCCACTTTTCGCCCAGTGTATTCTAAGTCTTAAAACGGTTGAAAATTTGGGCATGACCCGTAGGTACCCCTAGCAAAATACGCTACTGAAAAAAATATCCTATGTCCTAAAATGGCTGAAAATTTGGGCAGGGGTTCGGGGCCTGAGTAAAAATAAAGTAAAAGAGTAAAGCGACGCCACTTTACTCGCCGTGTGGTAACCTGGGACTGCGGAACGTTTGTTTTTAACCCTGTTAGTTCAGTCCACAGGGCGGAGTCCGGTATACCATTTAGACACAAAGTCAGGTTGGTTGCTCAGACCCCGGAGGACAACTTAGAGATGACAATAAAATAATACTTCAATACTATTACTAGGTTGGGACCCTCCCACAACCGTTAGGTACTCAGGTTGGGACTCATCCACAACCATTCCCAAAGAAGCAATGCTGTAACCCTAAGTGGTGGGAAGTCCGGTATACCGTTTAGACACAAAGTCAGGTTGGTTGCTCAGACTCCCGCCGAACCTGTATGTATGTAAGTTTCCATTTGTGTCCCCAGAACAAGCATCTATTTGGGACATGAAGGGGTTGTTCGCTAAGAGCGCCGAACCTTGAAAACTAACAGCTTATATACCTTCTATGACTGTCCCTGACGTCACAACCAAGGGACCAATGAAAACGTCGCTCTGGGATCACATAACAAAAATGGGGAGGGAGGGGGAGAGTTTCGAGGCTGCTGTCAGCCTCCATAGAAGCAGCTGCTACAGTTAAAATCCCTCAAAAATACACAAAAACTCCTGTACTAAGAAAACTACACCAGAACCGTTATAAAGAAGTACATCAATAAAATGGAAATTCTTCGACGCATCATTTGATACCAAACACTCATTGGTTATCAACACTGCGAACAAAGTGCAAAACCTCTGACTATTACCTCACAAAATAGTCATGTCACACCAAAAATGTATGCAGTTACAAGTTAACCACAATCAAACACAGTGTATATTCAACAGGCTTCTCGTATGTAGATGATAAACATAAAATCTACATTCTACTAAACAAATGAATACAGAATACATGTTTATATTGAATACATGGGTAAAAGAAAGAATTATATAAAAGCTACATAAAAGAAAATAGAGAGAGAACAAGAACAAGAACAAGAACAAGAACATCATTTATTCTTCAGGCCTCTAGCCCCTAGAATAGGGTCGTTACAAACAAAAATACAAGTCAAAAATACCTACAGCGGCAAAGCAACACGAAGATACAAAACTAAACACATACAGCGGCAAAGCGACAAAGATACAAAACTAAACATACGCGGTAAAGTAATACAGTCACAATCAGTCGTCTTGAGCTATGTTTTCAGTAAACTCCAGGCGAGTTTTTAGAGCAATAAACAAGTAAATGCTTAATCTACGAATATCAGATGACGAGCCGTTGCGGAGAATATTCACACAATTTAATGAGTTATATCTTGTATTTAGAAACTTAGCCCTGGCGTTTGCATACAATGGACAATCAAATACAAAGTGCTTTTCGTCTTCCACAACATCGCAAAGCTTGCATAGAATATTCCTGTCCCTTCCAAATGTTCTTCTAAAACACGAAGCTCCAATAGGCAACACACCCAGACGCAATTTGATCAAACAATCGCGGAAACATTTTTTGTCAATGAAATCAAAGTACTTCTCACTTTCAAAAACTGTTTTGAATAATCGGTAGTTTTGATAAATGTCATTACTTATAATGGAACCATTCCATTCCTGCAAATACATATCAGCCATTCTCTGTTTAAACAAAGAAATAAATGTTTTTTCACACCCCACCCCTTGTTGTAACCAAACATATCCAAACCCCGTGCTAAACAATGTATTCTTTACATGTGTTGCCCAGCATGTTTTACCTCGCTCGTCCAAGTTTTTTAACATTAAGTATGCCTGTCTGGGAATTCTGGATATATCTAGTGTCAACAGCTTCAACCAATATTTTATGCACCTTACTGCACTGTTGATGTACAAAGGGTAGCGTCCCAGTTCTCCATACACAAACTTGTTGGATACTTTAAGAGGAACACTTAAGAACCTTTTGCATGCAAGTGTGTGAACCTTTTCTATATTGTCCAATCTTTGGAGACCCCACATTTCGGAAGAGTACATTAATATGGATTGCACCTGGGAATCGAAAATTTTGAAAAAACAACTTTTGGAGATATCATTCAGTTTTCTAACGTGTCTAATACAGTCAATGCATGCTCGCCTTCCTTTCACCGCTAAAAAATCAACTCCCCTTTTCAAACTCATTTTTGTAGTAAACACAAAACCTAAATAATTATATTCATTAACAACCTCAAGCAATTTTCCATTCAAATACCATTTTTCATTCTTACCCAAAAACCCCCCTTTTCTAAATACCATACATTTAGTTTTATCAATGTTAATGTTTAGGTACAGTCTTTTACATGCATCGTTTAAAACATTAATCTGCCTTTGTAATCCCAGTGCTGTGTCAGAGAGGAGAGCTAGGTCGTCCGCAAAAAGTAAAATAAATAATTCGACAAGACCGGGCAAAAACTGAATGCCATGCATTCCACCGTTTTCCACAGAGTTAGCTATCTCGTTTATAAAAAGGGAAAAAATTTGTGGACTTAAAATACAACCTTGACGGACCCCTACTGGACACTCAAAAAAATCAGTCATTCTGTCTTCAATCCTCACACATGACAAAACATTTTGGTAAATGGCAACTATTGCTTTCATAAATTTTCCATTCATACCATACTGCATCAAAACGTCAAACAATGGTTCTCTTTGAACAGAATCAAATGCCTGGCGTAGATCCACAAAACATACATATAATTTACATCCTCTCTTTGCAAAACATTTATCAACAACAGCCTTTAATGTAAAGATATGATCCACGGTGGAATAACCACGCCTAAAACCAGCCTGAGATTCTGTTAGTTTTTTATGTTCTTCCGTCCATTTCACTAATCTCTTATTCAAGACAAAAGTATAACATTTACTGACTACACTAAGTAATGAAACCCCGCGGTAATTCGCAGTTAACTTGGGATCACCCTTTTTAAAGATTGGAACAATAATAGCTTTTGCCCATTCATCCGGATAAATGCCCTGGTCAAACAGGATATTAAATAGTTTTGTGAGGAAGCGGACAGCAGTATCAGCAACTAACTTTAACATTTCCGCTAGAACTTTATCGCTACCACATGCTTTTCCTTTTTTCAAATTTCTAATGGCTTCTAAAACCTCAGATTCTGTAATTACTGCATTCAAGTCGGCACATATATCATCGGTTGCTTCCCTTGCACCAGCCTGCCCACCCTCTCCCTCTCTCTCCGCTTGCCTTACAACGTCAACATTAAATAGCTGCTGAAAATGTTCAAACCACTGCGCATCAGTAACCTCCTTAGAAATCCCTGACTTTTTTCTTCCCGATAACTGCTTTACTTCCTTCCAAAATAATTTCCCATCTTTTCCCAAAGAAGCCAGATGTAAAGCTTTATTACGGCTATAGCTTATTTTCTTTGTTTTGGTTAACGTCTTATACTGTTTCCGTGCTTGTACATAAAGTTCGCGGTCTGTATCTGATTTACTAAGTCTATAATCAGTCAAGCGTTGCCGTGCAACAGTCTTCGCCGTATTACAATCATCGTCAAACCATAACGCAGGCCTACGCTGCTGTCCGCCTCCTACCAAAACCCTCTTTCTCATACACTCACTCGCTGACAACAATGCATCAGTAAACAATTTCAATGCTTCATCTACATCATAGTCTACAACAATAAAAGCTTGTTCATACAAATCGTGTAAATCATCTCTATTCCAAGTTTCCAAAAAGCTCTGATCTTTAGACTGGTCCCAACACATTTTAGAAATCCATTTTGGTTTGCTTGCCTGAACTTTGTCAGAAAAATCAATATTGTTTAGGCAACTCAACACTAGTGAGACAGGAAAATGTGACGAATCAACAGAAGACATGACACGTAACGAGCGAATAAAATCTGAAGTACAAATATCAATAGAAATAATGAAGTAATCAATGGTACTACCACCTGATGTAGACACAAAAGTTAAAGAATCATCACAATCAAATTGCCGTAAGCCATTCATTATAATACAACCAAACATAGAACACATATCAAGCAGCTCTTTACCAAACGCGTTTGTTTCTTTATCATCAGAAATCCTTGCACACATTTCATAATCTGAATCTCTAAAACACACTTTATTCCAATCCTCATCAAAACTATCATCAGGCACAGCATTATTCGAGCTTGTTCTAGCATTCAAATCTCCACACACAATCAGAGAGAAATCCTCATGAATAGATTCAAACAAATCAACAATGCATTGTTCTAGAATTTCAATACCATAGCCATATTCGGAAACATCCCAAAATTTGCTGTCATATGGGTGTAAATACATGCAAATTAAAAACACATTCTTATCTAAACCGAACAACGTTTTATTTATTTCCAGTACAACCGTGTGTTTATATTTAACATCAATGCGTTTCACTAGCTGTGACAATCGTTTTTTAACAAAAACCATCACACCACCCGAACATCTTGCTCTCTGCGATAATCTGACAGCCTTAGAAACATGTACATCATAGTCTTTGAACACAGGGTACTCTCGATTATCAAAATCAACAAAGGTTTCATTCAATGAAAAAATGTCATAACTTAGCAAACAGTCAATCACATCCTTTACATCAAGTTTTTGTAACCAACCGTCACAATTCCATGTACAAATGCGAATCGAACTTGGGCCTTGGCCACACCCCTATCTGTTTGTGCTTGTGGAGCCACCCCTACCTCTACCCCCTCTTACACCTGTCCCAGGAGTTTTCCCACCTCTGACCTGCTGCTGAGTTTGCCCTCTACCCTGTGCGGTGTTTCCCCGTTGTAGGCCTAATGCCGAGTTTAGAAAATAGAGAGAGAGAGAGAGAGAGAGAGAGAGAGAGAGTGTGTGTCTGTATGTGTATGTGTGTCTATGTATGTGTGTTCGTCTGTGTGTAACAAGTATTATCATAGACCTATATTAGAAATAAAGAATCAGGT
The DNA here is from genome assembly GCF_037325665.1 of Littorina saxatilis. Lineage (NCBI taxonomy): Eukaryota > Metazoa > Mollusca > Gastropoda > Littorinimorpha > Littorinidae > Littorina > Littorina saxatilis. Next base: position 21,169,011 of record NC_090255.1, on the reverse strand, counting down.
CAAAAAGGAAAGGGGGTTGGAAAGGGGGAAGGCGAGAGGTGGATGTAGAAAAGCAATGCCATCGCTGACGGCCCATGTGCACAAATAAAAGCTTAGGGAGTTCGTGACAGGAGAATTGACCTAGGGTTCACCTCCAGTCAGTTCAGTCAGCGCCATCGTGTCAAAGCCAATTAAATTCTACCGCAAGAGAACAATGGAAAAGTACTGTATCATACCTATCTCCGAACCATTTACTAAGGGAAAGAACAAATATGATTTTAGAGTGTGAATCTTAATTCCACACAGTTTCAATACTAACTTAGATTATATTCTGTTCTCAACGCTTTCTCTTCTTCTTCACTCTATGAACTTTTAGAAGAAAATTGCATAATTATGGAGAAAAGACAAACAATATTCCTGTAGTCGCTTTTCTCCACAATTGCACAGTCCTTTCTTCGAGTTAAGATGAGGTCTCCATGAAAGAACTTCACTTTTTAGCTTAATGCTACACTGGAATTCACCAACAGAAATTAAAAGAAGAGTTTGTGTGAAACAGAAAGCATGACAAACTTGAGATACCACACATAAAAGTAGATCCAAGACGACCTGACCACTGTTATGCCTATCCAAATGTGCGTAGCAAAATGTACGTTGTGAATCTCATTTTTACATTTAGTCAAGTTTTGACTAAATGTTTTAACGTAGAGGGGGGAATCGAGACGAGGGTCGTGGTGTATGTGCGTGTGTCTGTGTGTGTGTGTGTGTGTGTGTGTGTGTGTAGAGCGATTCAGACTAAACTACTGGACCGATCTTTATGAAATTTGACATGAGAGTTCCTGGGTATGAAATCCCCGAACGTTTTTTTCATTTTTTTGATAAATGTCTTTGATGACGTCATATCCGGCTTTTCGTGAAAGTTGAGGCGGCATTGTCACGCCCTCATTTTTCAACCAAATTGGTTGAAAGTTTGGTCAAGTAATCTTCGACGAAGCCCGGACTTCGGTATTGCATTTCAGCTTGGTGGCTTAAAAATTAATTAATGACTTTGGTCATTAACAATCTGAAAATTGTAAAAAAAAATAAAAATTTATAAAACGATCCAAATTTACGTTCATCTTATTCTCCATCATATTCTGATTCCAAAAACATATAAATATGTTATATTTGGATTAAAAACAAGCTCTGAAAATTAAATATATAAAAATTATTATCAAAATTAAATTGTCGAAATCAATTTAAAAACACTTTCATCTTATTCCTTGTCGGTTCCTGATTCCAAAAACATATAGATATGATATGTTTGGATTAAAAACACGCTAAGAAAGTTAAAACAAAGAGAGGTACAGAAAAGCGTGCTATCCTTCTTAGCGCAACTACTACCCCGCTCTTCTTGTCAATTTCACTGCCTTTGTCATGAGCGGTGGACTGACGATGCTACGAGTATACGGTCTTGCTGAAAAATGGCATTGCGTTCAGTTTCATTCTGTGAGTTCGACAGCTACTTGACTAAATGTTGTATTTTCGCCTTACGCGACTTGTTTTTTCTCTGGCGGTACCGACAATATCGTTATTGAAACAATCCCAGTGCACTAAGGGATTTATAGAGCAAATCTTAAAATTGATTATTGAGCTCACCACCGCGCTTTGTTCAATTATTAATGTTCTCGATTTGCTCTATAAATCTCTTAGCACACTGTGAGGTGTCAATAACTTAAATTATCAGTAAGTACTGGTGTCACATGACTGATGTGAACCAGTTGATTGGCTAATGGCGATGCGCTTAAATCTGTTAGCGCACTCTTGGAGTGCGCTAACTTTTCCACAGAGCGTATTCTTACGCCCTTTGCCAAAGCGAGACTGTACTCTCATCCTCAGAATTATTTAATGACATGTTGCTTATATTCTCCACAATACCAAATGACCATAAATTCCCTGCTTCTCAATTAAAGCAGAAGTGGGGTTTTTTTCTGACAGATTGCACGTGCCCGTGCCACAGTGCCACTGATCTAAAAATAGAAGCCGCTGTGTTTCATCTCATTTTCGCCGACTTGCATAGATTCTTCCCATAATATGCCGTGTTAGTGGCATGCAGCTTATCATCCACATTACCAAATGATGAGTTAGTATACAATTCCCAGCGGCTAACAGAAAACACAAGTGTTATTCCGATAACGTACCAGCTAGACCAGTTTGGAAGACTGACTCGATCGACTCTGTAGCCTAGCACAGTAGCAGACGACATTAACCCCGCTCAGCAAATTAACATGTTGGGCAAATGTGAACGAAAAAACGATGGGGATATAATACGTGTATGGTTCAGAGCATTCTTACTGTTCATATTTAGTATCAGACTCCCCGATGAGTGAAGACACAACACGAGAAATATGCCACATTTGTTTTAAAAATGTGCGAACCGTCGAGTCCCGTTTCGAGTCAATTCAAGGGGAGTCACTCCGCACAGTCAATCCGTCGAAACTCGACTGGAGGTTTCGAATCGCAAACAATGAAGAGCACAGTCCTTTCTCCGAGTTCAAATGAGGTCTCTCTGAAAGATCATCACTGTTCAGATTAACGCTACACTGGAATTTACCAACAGAAATTAAAATGCGTGTGACGAAAGCACGACACACTTGAGACACCCCACACAAAAGTAGATCTTTACTGTACACGACCTGACCACACAGTTATGCCTATTCAAATGCGCGTTGCAAAATGTGCGTTTGGAATCTTCTTTTTTCTATGGCGGTACTGACAATATCGTTATTGAAACAATCCCAGTGCACTAAGGGATCTATAGAGCAAATCTCGAAAATAATTATTGAACTCAGCGCTATGCGCTTCGTTCAATAATGAATTTTCTCGATGTGCTCTATAAATCCCTTAGTGCACTGGGATGTCTCAATAACTTAAATAATAATCATAATAATAAAATGATAATAATAATAATAATTGTCAGTAAGTACTGGTGTCACATGACTGATGTGAAACAGTTGATTGGCCAATGGCAGTGCGCTTAAAACTGTTAGCGCACTAACTTTTCCAGAGAACGTATTCTTCCGCCCTTTGCCACAGCGAGGCTGTGCCCCGTCTTTCGATTTGAGAAAATTCTTCTCATCCTCCGTGTTCGTGACATGTAGCTTATCATCTCCACATTACCAAATGATGCTTGATCCTACATTTCCCACGGCTAAAAGCAGAAGTGGGTTTTTTTCTGACAGATTTCATGCACCTGTGTCACAGTGAATCTGTAATCTGTGCCTCTTCTTTTGACTTCCGAACATTCTTCTCAACCGCTGTGTTCGTGGCATGTAGCTTATCGTCTCCATATTACCAAACAAGGATGCTTGACCTTAATAGTCTATAAAATGACCTGCGGCGAAAAACAGAAGGTTTTTTTCTGACAGAGTTCGAGCTGGACAAAGCAGCATTTGGAAGTCGACTGATTTGTATATGTAGCAGACGACAGCGTCAGTTCAGGAAGGTTTTCGCATATTTCAAGACAACTACGATGTAAACAGAACACGCGAAGGCTTCAAAACATTCTTACCATGTAATCATAGCACCAACCTCCCAGATGAATGCAGGTACATTGCGAGAAATAACATGCCAACTTTATTTTTTGCGAATGAGGGAATCAACGTGTCACTTTGAGTCGTTTGACATCAGGGGACACCACTCAGTTGCTTGGGGGTCGTTCATTGTTTGGGGTGCATAGAACATTTTGGTACATGTTGTTTTTTATGCCAATAATTAATACTTAAGTGAAACTGTATGCTAATGGGTACATTTTGCACAAATGTAACTCATACTGTTAGTTGCTAATCGATAGAACGGTACAGAGGGTAATCAACTCATACAATGCATGGTCGGCGATGAAACCGTCAATAACCCCGACATGTGCAAAGCCGACACACACACAAAAGTAGATCTAACTCGACCTGTCCACAATTTATCCAAACGCTGGCAGAAAAATGTGCCTTTTCAAACGTTCTAATCTATTGTCGTTACTGACAATATCGTTATTGAAACAATCACAGTGCGCTAAGAGATTTATAGAGCAAATCTCGAAAATAATTATTGAACTCAGCGCTATGCGCTTCGTTCAATAATGAATTTTCTCGATTTGCTCTATAAATCCCTTAGTGCACTGGGATGTCTCAATAACTTAAATAATAATAATTGTCAGTAAGTACTGGTGTCACATGACTGATGTGAACCAGTTGATTGGCTAATGGCGATGCGCTTAAATCTGTTAGCGCACTCTTGGAGTGCGCTAACTTTTCCACAGAGCGTATTCTTACGCCCTTTGCCAAAGCGAGACTGTACTCTCATCCTCAGAATTAATTAATGACATGTAGCTTATATTCTCCACTTTACCAAAATATAACCATACATTTCCTGCGGCTCAAAGCAGAAGGTTTTTTTCTGACAGATCGCAGGCGCCTGTGCCACAGTGAGTCACACTGATCTAAAAATAGAATCGACTGTGTCTCTTCTACAATGGTCTCTTCTCGTTTTGACTTGCAAAGATTCTTCTCATATGCCGTGTCAGTGGCATGTAGCTTATTAACCACATTACCAAATGATGATTTAGTATACAATTCCCAGCCGCAAACAGAAAACACAAGTGTTATTTCGATAACGTACCAGCTAGATCAGATTTTGGAAGTCGACTCTGTTATAAGGCCTAGTAGACTACACTGAAATACGACTGCATCAGTTCAGTAAATGAATAGTTTCCGAATTATTATTACAAGGCAACAACAATCGGAATCGAAAACGTGTAGGGTTAAGAACGTTCTTACCATATGTATACAACTTATTACCAGCCTGCCTCATGCGTGCAGACGAGCAATTTTTGTTTTTAAAATGAGACTGCAGTGCAGTGGTTCGATTGCTCTAGCCGCCTAGCAGACGACATAAACCCCGCAGCAAATTAACATGTTGGGCGAATGTGAACAAACAAACAATGGGATATAATACGTGTAGAGTTTAGAGCATTTTTACCGTACATATATAGTACCAGACTCCCCGATGAGTGATTTCTTTCTTTCTTTATTTGGTGTTTAACGTCGTTTTCAACCACGAAGGTTATATCGCGACGAGGGAAAGGGGGGAGATGGGATAGGGGAAAGGGGGGGGGGGAGATGGGATAGAGCCACTTGTTAAGTGTTTCTTGTTCACAAAAGCACTAATCAAAAAATTGCTCCAGGGGCTTGCAACGTAGTACAATATATGACCTTACTGGGAGAATGCAAGTTTCCAGTACAAAGGACTAAACATTTCTTACATACTGCTTGACTAAAATCTTTACAAACATTGACTATATTCTATACAAGAACCACTTAACAAGGGTAAAAGGAGAAACAGAATCCGTTAGTCGCCTCATACGACATGCGGGGTGCAGAGAAATAAGGATGTGGAAAAGAAGACTTTTGGTAAGTGAAATAACATCGAACGCAGAAGAAGAAGAAGAAGGTAAGTGAAATAAAGGTGATGGATCCAGTCAGGTAGAAATAAGACAACATGAAAAGAATTGGAAAACTGCAGGGAATAGTAGGGAGAGTTTTCTTGGAAGGAAATATAGGTGAAAGGACTGGTAAGGCAGAAATAAGACAAAAGAAGAGAAGAAACCGAACCGTTAGTCGCCTCTTACGACATGCTGGGTAGCATCGGGTAAATTCTTTCTAGTCCCAACCAATATGGGACTCCCCCTAACCCGCGGGGGGTCCCGATGAGTGAAGATACAACACGAGAAACATAACACATTTACTTTGAAAATGTGCTAACCGTGGCCTTGGAGTCAATTCAAGGGGCAACACTCTGCACAGTCAATTTGTCGAAGCTCGATGAAGGTTTCGAATCGCAAATAACTAAGAGCACAGTCCTTTCTGCGAGTTTAAATGAGGTCTCTGTGAAAGATCATCACTTTTTAGCTTAACGCTACTCTGGAATTTACAAACAGAAAGTAAAACAAGCACGACACACTTGAGACAGCCCACACAAAAGTAGATATGACACAAACCTGACCACACAGTTACGCCTATCCAAATGCGCGTTGCAAAATGTGCGTTTTGAATCTTCTTTTTTCTCTGGCGGTACTGACAATATCGTTATTGAAACAATCCCAGTGCACTAAGGGATTTATAGAGCAAATCTCGAAAATAATTATTGAACTCAGCGCTATGCGCTTCGTTCAATAATGAATTTTCTCGATTTGCTCTATA
>NC_090255.1:21130305-21152805 GCF_037325665.1 Littorina saxatilis | reverse complement strand
TAGCCTTTCGAATCAATCCATATTTTATGGAAGTTCGCACGTGTTCGCAATGATGTGAGCATTTGAGCAAACTTTGTTTTTATGTACGTCCGTATATTTTCTGCGATATATTGTATGCTATGATATTTTGCAATGATGTTTAGCCATAGTTCGTTATACGCGTAGGTGTGCGAGAATATGTAAGCGCAGTGCTTTAAAGATGTCCATGTGTGAATGTGTAAGTGGGCGTAGTCGAATGTCCATGTGGAATGTGTAAGTGGAGCATATAAGAATGCCCATGTGGGAATGTGTAAGTGGAGTGTATAAGAATGTGTAAGTGGAGCGTAGTCGAATGCCCATGTGTGAATGGGTAAGTTGAGCGTATAAGAATGTCCATGTGTGCGATGTGTAATTGAGACATGGATGTGTTCATGTCTGAATGCGTAAGCACAATGCAAGGAATGTCCAGAGAGGTATGTGGGAGGTGTTTTGATAACCCGCCCTGTTATATAGTGCTATATGTCTTATGTAAAATCAATGTCTTGTTTGTATTATTGTTATGTACCACGCCTGAATTTCTCTATGAGATAATAAAGTATTCTTATTCTTATTCTTTTTTTGTTCGCTCACAAACTTAACTGATTTAGACACCCCACAGTCCAAGTCTTGTAGGCCAACAAATAACTTATTATTTTCATAACGCTTATTGAAACGTGATTGAGTATCGTTTGATTAATAAAGCGTGTGCATGTTGTTTCGAGACATACATAGGTAAGTTTATAATGTAATTGTCTGTTTATCTTGATAACGCTTCCCTGTTTCAACAACAACAGACACACACGCACAAACTCTCACAGAAACACAAACATACACACACACACACACACAAATACACACACACACACAAACAAACACACACACACACACACAAACAAACAAACAAACACACACACACACACACACACAGGCACCCACAACCATAAACACACACACAAACACACGCGCGCAAACACACGAACAGGCACACACACACACACACACACACACACACACACACACACACACACACACACCGTGGAAGCGCAAACACACAAACAGGGACACACACACACACACTTTGTTACAGTGGACCCCCCTCCCCCCCCCCCCCCCACCGTTTAAAATAGAGGGATCATATAATAGAGGTAGATCAAAGAGGTTATGAACAGAATATCTAAAAAAAAAACCCAGGTCGCTCAAAAGGAGAACATCTTAAATTAGGGGTGGATAAAATGGGACCTCTACTGTAAATGACCTTTCTAAAACGGTTATAATGTTTAAAAAGGTTCATGCAACACACACACACACACACACACACACACACACACACACACACACACACACACACACACACACACACACACACACACCAGGGCCGGACTAGGCTAAGAGGAGGGGGGGGTTGCCAGTGGGGGTCAGGGGGCGAAGCCCCCTGAAGCTGATGGGTAGGTCATATTCTGAGATAGCAAAATGGTCGCTCCTTGCATGAAACGGCATAAAATAAACAATAATAAATTTTTTTTTAAATAAGTGAGGTACATGTTTAGGCTAGGGGGGGGGGTTGCGCAACCCCATAACCCCCCCCCCCCCCCGGTAGTCCGGCTCTGCACACACACACACACACACACACACACACACACACACACACACTATCACAGAAACGCCGGATAAATTAATACAGCCTGTTTTGCTCTCACGACACGAAAGATGCAGTCCGCATAACATAAGAAGGGTAGTAGGCCTAGAAATGTCACTTCAACAGTTGGTGTCTATAGCATGTAGCTCATGTATTCTTCTTTTTGCTGCATTACATTGATTATTGAAAATATAGCTCACAGTGCCCATAACTTGCATCTCCTTGTGACAGGGGAGGCTACCGCTCCTTTCACGACAGACTCTACACCCGAGTTGTTGGCCTTTAAGTCAACACCTCTGGGTTGTGGAATTCTGTTTGTGATGGGGTCTGGTGGTTTCCGATTGTCTGTATGTTCATGGAAACCTTCGGGTTTGCATAACAGTTTTTATAGGGCTAAGACATTTTCAATCCTGTTTGATTGCACTTCGTCTCCCGGGTTATCGTGGTGTTTCGGCACCCGGTTACATCTGGCGCTTGCGAGCAGGGATGGGACTCGGCATGATTTGTTCAGGTAATGGCATAATATGACCACTGAACATTTTCGTACTGTTCCCATTCTGCGAACTTGGGATGGACAGTGGTCCCCCGGTTCGGAACTTCGGGACGGAGTTCATTCAAACGGGGGCGATTGTGACAGGGGAGGCTACCGCTCCTTTCACAGCAGATTCTGCACCCGAGTTGTTGGCCTTTAAGTCAACACCTCTGGATTGTGGAATTCTGTTTGTGATGGTGCCTGGTGGTTTCCGATTGTCTGTATGTTCATGGAAACCTTCGGGTTTGCATAACAGTTTTTATAGGGCTAAGAAATTAGCCCTAACATTTTCAATCCTGTTTGATTGCACTTCGCCTCCCGAGGTGATCGTAGTGTTTCGGCACCCGGTTACATCATTAAAACCAAAACTTCATGAAAGCTGTAACATACAAGCTTTGAGTGTGGTATTCTTGTGTTTTCCAACTACATAACCATGAATTGATCTATTTCCGTCATTCTTTCGTGCAGAGCCACCAAAATCACAAGGTGCACTAAGCATAATTAGGTTAGTCCACATCTCTATGACAAGATGGATGTGCTTTGATGCATATCATATTAAACAACCGGTTTGAATGCAAGTTGTTGGCATCTGACAGCAACAAATGTTCAAGAAGTCTTTAAATACGGCACTGTGAGATATATGTTCAATTACTGGACCAATTACAAATCAACGAACACTGACAATAGGCAAAACTTTAATTGCAACATTGTCATACAATACGAAAATCAAATCAATTATCAATTATCAGAACATGTTGTTTTGTTTGGCTAGCTTACGTATTTCGTGTGCTATGCTATTTCTACTGATGCAGGTGTCGATCACATGAGCGGTCAATAATGGAAGTTTTTGCGTCAATTTTGAGGGGTTTCACGACAATAAGCGCTGTATTTCAGCAATGCCGTGGTACATTGCTTTTAAACTTTCAGAATACTTTGCCAACAGGTTAGTCGTACTTTGAGTAAAATTGTAGAAAGTTACAAGTATTTTTTACTGTTGTTATGCAATGATACGGAAAAAGTGTTTGAACTCGTAAAAAATAATTTCGTTTAGTTTATGTCTATAAGAGTAAAAATGACGAAGGTTATACAAATCTCATATCTTTTCAAATCTGTGTCTTTAAATCTTGTTAGAAGAATGTTAATGCCCTATATAATGTTTTCAGAAAATGTCTTGGGAGACATCACGAAATAAACTCTGCAGGGTTTCTGCACTGTATTGTTTGTCTTGAATTTCTAGTACGTGCACACACTTGGTAAGAACATGTTCAATGGTCCAATGTCCATTTCATCCAAAACAATAAGACGACTCTTCACCCTTCAACATTAATGCATGTGGCCGATGTAAAGTTGAAATATGATCGTATCTTCTCTTCTATCGAGGCGGCATTGATGTAAGCTGTCGAACAGCTGATAGAGGATCGTGTGAAGTTGTTTTTTTCTCACTCTACCACAGGTGTCTGAAGTACTGGTTTGTGCGAGATTTGAAATCTGAAGACTGGGTGTGTTCAACGGTGATGAACATGTATCTTGCTTCTTTAGCAGCTCCATCAGCTGCCAAGTTAGCTCGACTTCTCCCATGGGAGAGTACCCATACAAACACTTTCTTGTCGCCTTCTTTAGTAAAAACAAAAGCGTGTATCTATTGGATGAGAGGAGAGGATGATCCAATTGCATTCTTGTCACGGTTGTTAATGCCAATACGGAGTCCGACAAGATCAGTAAGTCTCTCTTCTCGGCATATCAAACCAAGCATAAACCAAGAGAGAAACAAAATCCTCAGTACGTGTGAACTGATAGTGGACGTAATATGACCGTGCACTATAATTACATGTCAACCGGGTGGCTGGCTCGGTCGCGAAAGCACACATGTGGAATTACCACCAGGCCAACCGTGCCGGTCTATGTGCGTATAAGTGTGTGTTATGTGTGTATGAGATTTGTGTCAGTCAATGTGTGTGTGTGTGTGCGTGCGTATGTACAGTGTGTGTGTGTGTGGGTGTTTGTTTGTTTGTTTGCTTAACGTCCAGCCGACCACGAAGGGCCATATCAGGGCGGTGCTGCTTTGACATATAACGTGCGCCACACACAAGACAGAAGTCGCAGCACAGGCTTCATGTCTCACCCAGTCACATTATTCTGATACCGGACCAACCGGAGTGTGTGTGTGTGTGTGAATGTGTGTGTGTATGTTTGTGTGTGTATGAGTGTGTATATGTGTTTGTTTGTAAAGGTGTGTGTGTCCGTCTGTCTATGTGCGTATTTGTTTGTTTGTTTCCATAATTATCAGGGCGGTGCTGCTTTGAGATATAACGTGCGCCACACAAAAGGCAGAAGTCGCAGCACAGGCTTCATGTCTCTCCCAGTCACATTATTCTGACACCGGACCAACCAGTCCTAGCATGCACTAACCCCATAATGCCAGCCGCCAGGCGGAGCACCCACTAGATTGCCAATTTTAAAGTCTTAGGTATGACCCGGCCTGGGTTCTAACCCACGACCTCCCGATCACGGGGCGGACGCCTTACCACTAGGCCAACCGTGTATGTGCGTATGAGTGTGTGTATTGTGTGTATGAGATTTGTGTGAGTCAATGTGTGTGTGTGTGTGTGTGTGTCTGTGTGTGTCTGTGGGTGTGTGCGTGCGTACATGCGTGCGTATGTACATGTGTGTGTGTTTGTGTGGGTGTGTGTCTGTTTGTATAAGAGATAAAGAGAGAGAGAAAGAGAGAGAGAGAGAGTGGTTGGTTTGTGTTTGTGCGTGTGCGTAAGTGTTTGTGTGTGTGTATGTGTGTTTGTTTGTAAAGGTGTGTATGTCCGTCTGTCTATATGTGCGTATGGGGGTGTGTTTTGTGTGTACAGTGAAGTGTGTGTGAGAGAGTGAGTGAGTGCGTGTGAGTGAGTGTGTATGAACTTTCAAAGCGCTTTGAACTTCGGATAAGGCGCTATATAAATAAAGAGAATAATAAGAGAATAATAATGTGTGTAACTTGGGGTGTGTGTGTGTGTGTGTGTGTGTGTGTGTGTGTGTGTGTGTGTGTGTGTGTGTGTGTGTGTGTGTGTGTGTGTGTTTGAGAGAGAGAGAGAGAGAGAGAGAGAGAGAGAGAGAGAGAGAGAGAGAGAGAGAGAGAGAGAGAGAGAGAGAGAGAGGTTTGTCTTTCGCTGGGGTATGCAGTGCCTTGGCGTTGCACATCTACTTAATTGTTATTGTCATGGCACCAAGTATTTAGCTTTAGAACCATAAGTGTACATTTGATGATGTAAAAGGAATTCAGTGCAGATTTGATTAAAATACTTTTAAAAGATAACTAATTCACAAGTCTGTATTTTCTTGTAGTTGCTTAAATCCAGGCAAAGTATTCCCATGGTGCCGTATTAGAATCCAGATAACACACTTACGTACATGTTCTAGTTTTATCTCGGAATCACTAAGGTAGGGCAACATCCAAAAACAAGATAAGTGCAGTTTTGTTTGGATGGCTCTCAAAACATTTAGGACACTGCAGTTTAAATACGCAATGGTAGGTTTGGTTAGTGGGCATGTCTTTCAGCTGTAAGGCAGGTTTCACAGTCTCCAGTGTTGGCTATGTCCGTAACTCTCACATTCCATAAAAAACCTCCTTTTATTATAACGTGAATTTTTACTGATGCATGCTAAGTGTCATTGTAGTACACAAGGACAAATAAACTGTACTCGAATTCGAGTCAAGATTGTCTGTACTACGTGCGAAAAAGTTGTTGGGATCGTGAGAAATGACACAGACAGGATGTTCCTCTTTAAACAATCAATCAATGGTGTTTGAAACATTGCGCATACAAAGGCGCCTGAAAATAAAATACAAAGCAACGCAGTTACATTTTCATAAGAAACAAAAACAACTGAGTTAGATAAACACCCTGATAAAAACGATTGAATGCAAGGGTTTTTTCGTCTACACAATCGAATGAGAAATTAGCGGTCATATTTACTAATTAATTCAGTTTGAATGACTCCGACTGGCAAACATTTCGGACTCAAAATACGTTCAATTTTATAACAATATCAATTTTTTTAAAAACTTGACATGAAATGGTTTTAAATAGATCTATGTGGCTTACTTTGCTAGCAAATTGTCATGTTGTCACTCGGACAAGGTGTCTGTCTCATTTTTTCTCAGGACCGGAATTCGAACAAGCCTATTCGTCAATTATACCCAGCATTCAAAACGAATGTACATGATGTGACCAATTTTGCACTTCCTGTCCGTTGATAGGCAGCAGAAAAACTGGCTGCTTGAAGAATATCTCGGTATATTTCTCTTTTAGAACATGTTTTTTGCGGTCTGTCTCTAATAATCCGAATTCTCACGATCGGAAACCACTGTGACGCTAAGTTCTAACTTCATTAGAAGCAATTTCATGTGTAAAAATAGATACATTCATTGACTGCTTGCGATCGATTGCCTGTGTTTTTACATTTAGTCAAGTTTTGACTAAATGTTTTAACATAGAGGGGGAATCGAGACGAGGGTCGTGGTGTATGTGTGTCTCTGTGTGTGTGTGTGTGTGTGTCTGTGCGTGTGTGTGTGTAGAGCGATTCAGAGTAAACTACTGGACCGATTTTTATGAAATTTTACATGAGAGTTCCTGGGTATGATATCCCCAGACGGTTTTTTTCATTTTTTCGATAAATGTCTTTTATGACGTCATATCCGGCTTTTTGTAAAAGTTGAGGCGGCACTGTCACACCTTCATTTTTTAATCAAATTGATTGAAATTTTGGTCAAGCAATCTTCGACGAAGGCCGGACTTCGGTATTGCACTTCAGCATGGAGGCTTAAAAATGAATTAATGACTTTGGTCATTTAAAATCTGAAAATTGTAATTAAAATTATTTTTTTATAAAACGATCTAAAATTACTTTTATGTTATTCTTCATCATGTTCTGATTCCAAAAACATACAAATAAAATTATGTTATATTCGGATTAAAAACAAGCTCTGAAAATTAAAAATTATGATTAAAATTAAATTTCCGAAATCGTTTTAAAAACAATTTCATCTTATTCCTTGTCGGTTCCTGATTACAAAAACATATATATATGATATGTTTGGATTAAAAACACGTTCAGAAAGTTAAAACGAAGAGAGGTACAGTAACGCGTGCTATGCAGCACAGCGCAACCGCTACCGCGCTAAACAGGCTCGTCATTTTTTACTGCCTTTTGCACTAGCGGCGGACAACGGTCATTGTGAAAAAATGCAGTGCGTTCAGTTTCATTCTGTGAGTTCCACAACTTGACTAAATGTAGTAGTTTCGCCTTACGCGACTTGTTCAATCTTAGAATGTGGTGCAATGTGAATGTTGTAGTCAAGCGAACATTTTGCAGTCATCACCTGTTATTATTTTTAAACAATGTAATGACGTAAAACCATTCTTTTGCATTGTTTTGATAAAATGTCTTTGATGACGTCATATCTGGCCCTTACTAAAAGTTCAGGCGGTACTGTCACAATCTAATTTTTGAATCAAATTGATTGACATTTTGGTAAAGCACATTTTTTTTACTGTGGGACTGCATTGCAGCCAAGAAGCTTATACCCCAGTCACACAGGGACGCTGCTTCTACTCCGTTGTAAAATTTTCGGAGAGCCTGGCCAATCGTGGGCCAAACGTGGGAAGATCTCCATGAGCGTAGCTTGGTCGGGGTGGGATGTGCTAGGTCGCGAAGCTGCGCGCTCTCCCTACGCTTATTTTGAACTGCACAAAACAAGCCTAGCCTGGTCATGGCGCAGTACAGTCGTTTTTTTTTATGACCCCCGTCACACAGCACTGCTCTACGTTTTTACGACGACCATGCCTATCACTCTGATCTGAACAATTTATCAATTGGGGGCTCGCCGTCAAAATCCAGCACATGGCAACACAAAACAAGTCGCGTAAGGCGAAATATTACTACATTTAGTCAAGCTGTTGAAATCCCAGAATGAAACCGCACTGCATTTTTTTTTAATCGAGACAACACAGCTTCGTCAATCCTGGCGGCAGTTTTCCCGTGCAACACGAAGTTAAATTGACGAGGCAGAATAGCGCAATAGCATTCTGCGGTAAGCAGGAAAGCGCGCTTCAGCAAATAACTCTTGAAACCCAAGAAACTAAGTCTCCCTGTACAAAGTTTGGTAAGTACCAACACACACACACATACACACTTACTTACTTCTTAATTACTGTGACAAAAGCTTTTGGTTACTTTCAGGATATTCAGTGTAATCAAGTACTAATGTTTCATTTGTTTGTGTGAATAGAAACACGAAAACTATCCAAAGTTTTAACGCAGAAGCGATAATACGGAGGCAATTACCTTTTTTTTTAATTATCGGTTAATAATTTTAAAATAGAAGTACATGTAGTAATTGCCTGTTCAAAGGAGATAACATTCATAGTATCCATGTCTTTTGCACACGCTGTTTGAAAGGAGATGAATCAGGCCGTCCAGGCAAGTAAGAAGCACCATGCATTTCAGGAGACTGTCCTTCGGATTCACGGATTACAGTTTTTTGTTTGTTTGTTTGTTTGCTTAACGCCCAGCCGACCACGAAGGGCCATATCAGGGCGGTGCTGCTTTGACATATAACGTGCGCCACACACAAGACAGAAGTCGCAGCACAGGCTTCATGTCTCACCCAGTCACATTATTCTGACACCGGACCAACCAGTCCTAGCACTAACCCCATAATGCCAGACGCCAGGCGGAGCAGCCACTAGATTGCCAATTTTAAAGTCTTAGGTATGACCCGGCCGGGGTTCGAACCCACGACCTCCCGATCACAGGGCGGACGCCTTACCACTAGGCCAACCGTGTGCCGGTCGGATTACAGTTGCATAATCTCTTTTCTGCCAATGCTAAAAGTGAAACCTGATGACTTTGATGCGTCTCCATTGGCAAAATCTACCCCAAAATATGACGATTGTGCTGTTTCTTCAATCAAAGATCCTTTTGAGAACATGGCCTGGTGAATGGGGTTTATCCTCCTGTTCGAGTCATGCATCAACTCCAATACTTGCTGATTGTGATTCCACCCCTCAAAAATGAATCAAGCTACCCAACACCTGTACATCTTTCTCCTGTGTGTGCTTCAACAGTTTCTGTTACCCTGTAGGTATAATTCACATCAGCTTCTATATATATATACGACTTGTGTCTGTGTGTGTGTTTGTGTATCTGTGTATTTGTGTATTTGTGTGTTTGTGTATGTGTGTATTCGCCATGCACGGCCAAAGTTCTCGATGGATCTGCTTCAAATTTGGTGGGCATATTCAGGTAGACCCGGGACACGACACAACCTGGTCGATATTTGAACACGTGCTCTCAGCGCGCAGCGCGGAACCGATTTTGGTTCCACCTCAGCTATTTTGGTTCCACCTCAGCTACCCGGGCCCCCATACCGACACACCAAAGCCAAAGTTCTCGGTGGATCTTTTTCAAATTTGGACACCGTATTCAGCTACACCCCGGACACAATATCATCGATGAGATATTTCAACACGTGCTCTCAGCGCGCAGCGCTGAAATGATTTTGGTTTTTGTGTTCATTTCACCATTATAAGTAACTCTTCCTTATCTTCTCATCTTCTCCAGGTTTTCAGCGTTTACCTCCCTTCCTTCGTATGGTGCACTAATATAGTGTGAGTGGAGCGTCTTCGGATATTCCCGGCGTTCTGTTACTGTTACTATTTTTAGAAGGTCAACGCAGTGTCCAGAACGTAAATTGGACCCGTAAATTATCCTCACTGTCAAAGTGCAAAGGTCGAATCAATTTATAGCCACGCGAAAAATACACTGTCATCTATCTCTCTATAGATACGGCTTCTCTGTGTGTGTGTGTGTGTGTGTGTGTGTGTGTGTGTGTGTGTGTGTGTGTATGTGTGTCTATGTGAGCAACACCTGTGCATTGTTCAGTTCTGTTTGTGATGTGGTCTGGCGGCTTTTGTGTAATTTTATGTACTGGCCTTCCTTTGAGAAGCCATAACTTGCTCAGTCCTGTTTGAGTGGAGTTCGCCTCCAAAGGTGATTAACATGGTTACATTCGTCGACAAGGATGGGACTCGATATGGTCAGGAATGGCATTATGGCCACTGAATCATTTTCGTGCTGTTCCCATTCCACGAATCTGGGAGGGACCTAAGCTTGGCGAGCTTGGCGGGTCCATTGTTCGGACCCGGCGAAGCCGGCGTACGGCTCTAAGTACTACTTCCCGGCGAAGCCGGCTACCCGGCGAAGCCGGCTACCCGGCGAAGCGGGTATTCATCTAGTATATCTATATATATATACGACTTGTGTCTGTGTGTCTGTGTATCTGTGTATTTGTGTGTTTGTGTATTTGTGTATTCGCCATGCACGGCCAAAGTTCTCGATGGATCTGCTTCAAATTTGGTGGGCATATTCAGGTTGACCCGGTACAGGACACAACCTGGTCGATATTTCAACACGTGCTCTCAGCGCGCAGCGCTGAACCGATTTGGGTTCCACCTCAGCTACCCGGGCCCCCATACCGACACACCATAGCCGCTACACCACATCACAACGCCAAAGTTCTCGGTGGATCTTTTTCAAATTTGGACACCGTATTCAGCTACACCCCGGACACAATATCATCGATGAGATATTTCAACACGTGCTCTCAGCGCGCAGCGCTGAACTGATTTTGGTTTTTGTGTTCATTTCACCATTATAAGTAACTCTTCCTTATCTTCTCCAGTGTTTGGCGTTTATCTCCCTTCCTTCGTGTGGCTTTCCCGTTCAGTTGTAAGTTACTATTACTATTTTTAGAATGTCACTGCGCTGTCCACTGCGCTGTCCACAACGCTTCCCTTGCACCCGTAAGTTGTTCTTACTGTCAAAGTGAAAAGGTCGAATCAATTTATAGCCACGCGAAAAATACACTCTCACCTATCTCTATATATTTATAGATACAGATATGCATATATATATACGGCTTCTCTGTGTGTGTGTGTGTGTTTGTGTGTGTGTGTGGGCAAAAACCTGTGTATTGTAGAGTTCTGTTTGTGATGTGGTCTAGCGGCTTTTGTCTGTCTGTATGCTGGTTAAAGGATACTATCCCCGCAGCGTGGTCAGACTCACAAGTAGTAGCAGTATTGAAGAGCGGAAAACCGGGCAATCTACCTGGCAGTTACCGCCCCATATCACTAACCCCCCACCTCAGCAAGATCTTTGAGCGTGTGGTGAACCAGAGGCTGGAGTTCCACCTCAATAAACACAATATCATTCCTACATGCCAGGCAGGTTTTAGGCAAGGTCGTTCGTGTGCGGACCACATTGTGCACGTCACTGAAAAAATCAAAAAGACCTTGGCACATAGTAATAATTCTCTTCTTGGAACCTTCTTTGATATTAAATCTGCGTACGACAGCGTCTGGCATGCTCGTCTACTCCTAAAACTCGGCAGAATCGGTGTCTCTGGCCACATGTACCAATTCATCAAAAACTTCATCAGCAATCGCAAGATGTCTGTCCGAGTGGGCTCTTCGGTGTCCGAAACCCATGCGCTGGACATGGGGGTTCCCCAGGGCAGTATCATCGCGCCAAACTTATTCAGCATCATGCTCTATGACATTACTTCTGTTAAGGTTGACGGTGCCAGTGTACTTCTGTATGCGGACGACCTCGCCTTAATAGACACTAATAGACCACGCCATAACAGAGTTACCAACACTGTTGACTTATCTTCTTACCAAACTATAATCGACAACCTCTGTCAATATATGTACACCAACGGCTTCCAACTAGCCTCAAATAAAACAGTCTTTCTTGTTGTCTCCCGTAGACAACTGTACAGGAACTGCAGTATAAAGATAGGTTGTGATATCATCAAACCGAGCTCAGAAGTTAAGTTCCTCGGCGTTATCATCGATACCCGACTTAACTGGACCAGTCATATCGAACATCTGATCAATAAGGCCAACAAGGATCTTTATATCATACGCTACCTGGCGTCCCAATCCTGGGCCAGAGGACGTAAGTGTGTCACAGAGGTAGTGCGGGCATTAATTCGCTCCCGCCTCCTTTACGGGTGCGAAGCTTATTTCGCGACGCGCCCGGCGCTCATGAAAAAAACTGGCTATTATAGAGTGCAGGGCGCTCAAAATAGCTCTGGGACTCTCCCAACAAGCGAGTAAGAGTCGAGTCTACAGCGAGTGTGGGTGGCTGCCCCTTGTGGATGAGATAAAACTCCGTTCAGCTCAGTATGCTGTCAGAGCCCACGCGGTAGAGAACTCTGCCTGCGAGGTCCTGACTGACTTTTTTCCTCAGCACCAAAATTATGAGGCCAACACCAAACATAGCACTCAACTCTTGGCCAAAACGCTACCCTTATCCGACACAGTAAACCGCATTCTAGCCGATAGCGGGGTGAAGGTCAGTGAGCTGGCCAGGGTCCCCCCGCCCTCCTACCCGCCTTGGCTTGAGGAAACCCCTACTATCATATACGACAGTGAAGATAATACTACCAAAAAAGATAACCCCGTCTACCTAGCTACTGTTACAAAAGAAACCCTAAACTACAAATTCTCGGAGCATTTAAAAGTCTTTACTGACGGATCCAAATTTGCAGACGGCAGCGTTGGCTGCGCCTTTGTGATCCCAGATCTCAAAATCTCAAGGAAATATACTCTTAATAAAGACATCTCCATATTCTCAGCCGAGCTATTTGCCTTGCTCATGGCATGCACTTTTATAAATGACCTCCCAGTCACACCGCGTGCGGTAGTTTTCTGCTCTGACTCGCGCTCTTCATTACAAGCTCTGCATCGAAACACATCAAATCGGGCATAGCTACAAAGAGAAATCCTCTTTATATGTCACCAGTTAATCTCATCCGGCACATCCGTATCATTTCTCTGGGTCCCCTCTCACGTAGGGGTCCGGGGAAATGAACTGGCGGATGTCGCTGCCAAAGAAGCGGCAGAATCTAGCCCAGCTAACACTAACATCGGCTACTCAGTAACCGAGTTCTACAGTAAAATCCGTAAACTCATTCGAAGTCAGTACGTAACATCTCTGTCCTATCAACCCATTGATATGAACGATCTACACCCCGATCTCCCAACAAACCTCCTCACTATCTTCAGACGCCTCCGTGCCGGCGGCTGCCGCCGCTTCCATATCTTTAACAAGTCCTGCCATTGTGGAGAACCCTATTCATTTCAACACATTTTCGCTCCATGCGCTACAAATAGAATTACCTTTAAAACCTTATATGACCATATGCAGCTCCATGGTCTGAGTCTCCAGGATTATCTGCGCAGTAGCAGTTCTCTGGGCTGGTCACACAGCTTGCTGCTGTGCCGACTGGTCAGGGACTCGGACATGGGGCTGTGGGTATAACTAAGCCCAGATTATCACATCAGCGTGTTTCAGTTTGAGGTCGAGTGGCTCCCGCCATCCCTCCTGATTCCAGCGACTACCTTCTAGACAACATATCCTCTCCCAAGGCCCACTAGTCGCCAAACTGTACATATTGTTTTTATTACCACGGCCTTCGTGGCTTACATCTTAATCCTTTTATTTGTAAAAAGTTTTGAGATTTATTGTTCGTGTTCCTCTTACTTGCTCATCTATTTGGTTTTATTGGTGATCCTGAAAGGTTCCACTTTTTAACTCGATTTGAAATAAAAAAAAAATAATATTACACGCCCGTTATTCAAGATATAGAATACAGACTTATAATTCTTACCAAGAAACATCTTAACTACTTTTCATTTTAACAAATTCCACAGAGCATTATCAACTCAACCCCACCCCCTGCCCTCCTCTCCTTATTTTTTGTTTCTTTCTTTCCTCTTTTTGAAAGCGGACAAACACTCAAGTCCTTAATGGCTCAAAACCGTAGGACTTTTAATATTAATTTTAACTAACTGTCTGTATGTTCTGGCATGTGAGAAGCCACAGCAGATAATATAGGGCTAAGAAATAAGCTCTAAAATTCTCAATCCCGTTTGACAGGACTTCGCCTTCAAAGGTGATTGTGGTGAACCGCCACGCTGTCTGTCTCTGTCTCGCGCCGTTCACCCCAAATTCCCGTTTCTGAGTAACTATTTTTAGAATGTCACTGCGCTGTCCAGAACGCTTCCCTTGCACCCGTAAGTTGTTCTTACTGTCAAAGTGAAAAGGTCGAATCAATTTATAGCCACGCGAAAAATACACTCTCACCTATCTCTATATATTTATAGATATAGATATATATATATATATATATACGGCTTCTCTGTGTGTGTGTTTGTGTGTGTGTGTGTGGGCAAAAACCTGTGGATTGTAGAGTTCTGTTTGTGATGGGGTCTAGCGGCTTTTGTCTGTCTGTATGTTCTGGCATTTGAGAAGCCACAACAGATAATATAGGGCTAAGAAATAAGCTCTAAAATTCTCAATCCCTTTTGACAGGACTTCGCCTGCAGAGGTGATTGTGATGAACCGCCACGCTGTCTGTCTCTGTCTCGCGATTCACCCCGGCGAAGCCGGGTATTCCTCTAGTGTAATATATATGTCAGACACTGCTCCTTTAGGTGAAACTACCACAGCATCTATTCCATCTGTTTATGGAACCCCAACAAAGACAATTCTGTCATCGATGAAGGAAGCATCATAGGTGACACCCACAGAGATATAGAATAGAGCCACCAAGCGCTATGCTGGCAGCGGAAACGATTGCAGCAACGACCAGCTGCCTGGCCGCCATTTCGCTGTGCCCATCCCACAGCCTGGCCAGTGTACATTCTAGTGGTTTTGTAGCACTCTGGGCATCTTATCTCTGTTGGTTGATAAGAATCAGCTGGAATTATGTTTTTGTGTAATGAAGAAACTATTCAGAAAATATGTAACGGCCTGCTTGTGGGGTTATACCTCGTGGATGGAAGGGGGAGAACTGATATATCTTACCGCATACTAAATGTAAATGATGTACGCGTTGCTTCATAAGTTACACTGACGAAGATAAAACAAAACGGGCTCTCTCACACACACACACAAACACAAAACACACACACACACACACAAACACACAAAACACACACACACACACACACACTGGCGCACGTTAAATGTCAAAGCAGCACCGCCCTGATATGGCCCTTCGTGGTCGGCTGGGCGTTAAGCAAACAAACAAACAAACACACACACACACACACACATGCACTTTATACACACACACACACACGCGCATCTGAGACTGAGACTTTTGGAGACAAAAAGGTTATAAGAACTTAGAAGCCAAGAACAAGTATGTTGGTGAGAATCATATGTATCCCTTTTTTTAACAATGAAAAATGCATCATTGCAAAACTAGTTAGCCTGTCACAAGAGAAGCCAAACAGACGAAGCAAACATCAATCTGACAAATTAAACTCATTTGCAGATCTCTCTCTCTCTCTCTCTCTCTCTCTCTCTCTCTCTCTCTCTCTCTCTCTCTCTCTCTCTCTCTCTCTCTCTCTCTCTCTCTCTCTCTCTCTTTGAAACACTTGGGCAGTTTACATAGACGAGCTGTTAAATTAATTATTTTAAAAAATACATCTCTTTCCATGACTGATTATAAACGATTGCAAATTCTTCCTATCAAAGATAGATTTGCATATAACAAAGGTGTGATGATGCATAGAATTATGTCAGGGAATGCCCCTACACTCATCGCCTCAATTTTCAAAATAAATCATTATAGAAAATGTAACAACTTAATTACACCAACTCCAAGAATTGACCTGTACAAGTCGAGTCTATCATATTCTGGAGCAATTATGTGGAACGCCATTCCAAATATAATTAAATTACGAATTCATGAAACATCATTCAAGGAATATTACATGCTGTTTCTTTTACAAAACTTATAAAAACTATTATCAAGCAGCTGGCAAAATATAACTGTACTCTCTGATTATATTGAAAAACATGATTATATATTCATGAAGGATTATTTCTCTGTTATATATAATTTTCAAGCATTGCTAAAGAATCACAATGCATCTTAAAATATCTTATTGGTTGCTTGACATGTTAATTATGGTAAATATGTCATTTGTACTATTGTTAAACTTATCTTTTATTTCTTCTTGTTTGTTACCCCTCAATGGGCGAGGGCCGGATGAAAAGAAGCATGTATACATTGCTTATTCTGTCACCCTCGTAAAATAAATTTCAATTCAATTCAATTCAATTCTCTCTCTCTCTCTTTCGCTGTATTTAATGTTAAATTAATACACCTTTCACTGTATTTAATGTTAAATTACGAAAAATCACAGTGATGGAAGACTTCGTTTGGTTATATTTTTATTTGTCCAAAGCATCAGTGTTCATTATATCCACACAAAAACACTCAAAGCTTTAATAACACATTTACTCATGCATGTGTATTCAGCATTGTTTTCACTACGTTACATATACGACGCTTTATATTTGTGTATAATATGTAATGTGTAAATATTCATATGTTGTTGTTTTTCTCTACCTTTTTTTCTACGTTAATATCCGTGTAAATATGTGATTAGATTAGTCCCCTCTCTGGGCGAGGCTGGTTGAAAAAAAGCTCGTTGTATTGCTTATACCACAACCCTCGAAATTAAAAAAAATGATTTGATTTCGCCCCCATCTCTGTCTGTCTCTCTGTCTGTCTGTCTGTCTGTCTCTCTCTCTCTCTCTCGCCCCAACCCTTCTCCACCTCTCTGTCTCTGTCTCTCTCTTTCGCCCCCACCCTTCTCCACCTCTCTGTCTCTCTCTGTCTCTGTCTCTCTGTCTCTGTCTCTCTCTCTCTCTCTCTCTCTCTCTCTCTCTCTCTCTCTCTCTCTCTCTCTCTCAGATATGGCTCAAACAAATTAATTTCCCCGCTACCCCGTATTTATTTATATAAAACCAGCTTAGCGTTTTCGGGCTGAACAATTTGGAATTCGCTACCATGTGAGATAAAGGGGTCAAGCACGATTACACACTTCAAAGCGCAGCTTCGCAAATATCTGATGTCACGAACAGTTACATTCAAAAGCTGTTTCTAGCAAGAATGCATTGCTATCACTAACCTCTATATATTTTGTTGATGATGATAATGATGTCGACGATGATCATGATGATGGTGATGATGAGGTTGTGTGTGTGTGTGTGTGTGTGTGTGTGTGTGTGTGTGTGTGTGTGTGTGTGTGTGTGTGTGTGTGTGTGTGTGTGTGTGTATGTGTGTGTTCTTTCTTTCATTATTTGGTGTTTAACGTCGTTTTCAACCGTTCAAGGTTATATCGCGACGGGGAAAGGGGGGAGATGGGATAGAGCCACTTGTTAATCCCAGCGAAGCTGGAGGTATCCCGTGAACGCTATTCACGACTTTTTTCCGTGACCTTTCGTATTTCATGGGGGCTGCCATTTTGGTTTTGATGCGCTTCCTTTTCCGGTTTACGTATTTTCCGGTTTAACATAGCATTTGCGTTTTTTTGTCAGAAGAGTGATATTTGGTTATGAAGGAAGTCAAGTCCGCCATTACCTGCAACCTCAGTTGAGTGTTTACTTTGAACTTAAACTTGAACCGTAACAGTGTGTAGCCAGTTCGCAAGACCTGTTCATCTTCCTACCAGTTCCAACTGTTGTTATCAATGGGTCGCGCAGCTGGAGGAAGTGTTTATTTTCATTTGGAGCCCAACTTCAGTTCAAAACCAGTCAAGAACTGGCCTTGACATTCGTTTGGAACTTAGTTCAACGAGTATTTTCTCGAACGTAACTTTTGACCCAGCTGGTTGGCATCATGAATTAGACGTACACCGGCAGTTATAAATCATGTTGTGCAAAAGACTGTAAAGAAGTAGAAAATTGTGGAAAATCGGGAATGCTTTCTCAGTTTGTGCACCCTGGCAACATTCATCAGGAAAAAAACTGCATATGCCTTCCTCTGCAAAACAAAAGTCGCGCGAAGAATGCTGAACGGGCAGCGACGACTAGCTGTTCTTCTTCAAAGTAATAAACTACCCCCCAAACCCTGCAAGTTTGTGCGATTTACTTTGTGGACATGAAGCCAGCAGAGGGCTCAGGAATGCCCACTTAATTCCTTGATTTTACTTCCGTCACAAGAACTAAAAGAACATTCAATGTTCGTTAAATCTGTGGATCAAGTGACTCTAGAAGCGGAGGAAATGAAAATCACCGGCAGATCTGTACAAGATGTTGAATTCTGCCAGGGAAACGAAGCCGCTGTCACGGCAGAGAAGACTCCGCCTACGAAAGTCGGTAGATCTAGAGCAAGGTAAACATACGTTTTTTCAACGCTTGTTCACAAACACACACACACGTACACAAACACACACACGCTCACACCATCACACACACACTTATGAAAGAGATGGAACAGCTGATCGAGTGATGACAATGTTGATTGATAAGTATTTTTTGGTGCGGTGAACTTGAGGCAATATTGTTCTATCAATCCATCAATATATTTTACACTTTCACCCCAGAAATGAAGCACGTGTACACATATTGAACAAAAGAACCATTTTAAGCTTCCATTGGTATTGTTTCCTCTTTTTTTTGCAGACATGTTGGCAGGAAGTGAGTGTTTCACCCCACTCTTGCAAGGTAGGTTGATCACTGATGACAAGTTCTGATTGTTTTTCCTTGTTAATATTAAACGGATGACAATCCGTACTCTGCAGATGGATCTAACCGAGATGGATCTAACCGATACACGGAAGCAACATTGGGAACACACTGTTATTCAGTCTGTGAATAGTTCATGTGTGAGGGGTATTACTGCAAGTACGTTCACTAATGTAGAGAAATAATTTTGGACTCAAACTTCAAGTTAAATTGTTTCTGCTGTCAGAGCCATCTTTCTGAAGGAACAATATTTTACATGCCACTGGATTGTTGTATATTCCTTATTTTGCAATGACAGGCTCAGCTTTCATTTGATTGTAATGTGTTTCTTATTTGAAGCTTTGTAGTTTGTATCATAAAAGCTCTGTAGAAGTGTTGCACTTGTTTTGCAGACTGCATTAGGCGTGGTAGCTATTGCACCTCCCCCCCCCCCCCCACCTATTTATCTAACACACCCACCCACACACATACACAGGGTGCTGACAAAGGATCTTTTTCTATTCTCCTTCAGGCCATCGCTTAATTTCTTGCAGACTGAGGAGCAGAGGACGTTTGAGCCGCTCCTAAACCTGAGGCACACAAGCCACAAGGTAAATAAGGTATCAGTATAAAAACAAATGTTTTCACTTTGATTTTTATCGCATCATTTTTTTTAATTAAACTCTGTAAATTGTGGCAATTACACATTATGCTAATAACATTATTATGAAGAATGAAGATTTTCAACTTATCATTGAAGAAATGAAATCAAGCATTTTTGTTCATTCTGTATTTGATTATTATTTTCCAGTCTTTGGGTTGGCATAGTGGGTGAAATAAGGGTGAGGAGTGTCGGTTGGTGTTATTTTTTCGGTCTTGGTGATGTAATATTTTTCCCACGGTATTCATGGTTATGTTTGACTTTAGTGCAGATTCCAGAACAGCCTCTTAAACTGAAAAGCTACAAGGTCAACAATATAAACAGGTTACTGGTGTCTCAGGCATTGATGTTTTTAAAAAGATTTGCACAGCAATTTATGTGTTTGTAAACAGATAATGAAAATAAAGCATAACAACTTTTATATTTTGTAAGTGGAATTAAATGTTTTCATTTTTTATTTTGAAGTGTTTTTGTATTCAGGTTTTATTGGATGGGTGGGGGGGGGGGGGGGGGGGGGGGGTGGTTTTGGGGGTTCTGACGTTTTATGATGTAAGGATTTTTTTCCTTAATTAGTTATTTAATTAGTTTATGTAGGGGGGGGGGGGGGGGGCGTGGGATTTAAAGTGCATTTCTGGCTTTCGGAGAGGTGCTAAATCTGTTAAAATGGAAATGAAATAAAACAATTGGTGGTGAGGGTTATTACAAAAAAAGTAAGGATTATTTCTCATACCTTTTTAATTTTTACCCAAAAATTATGTTACTGAAATTATTCATTAATTTTTAAAGAGGCAGACTGTGAGACAGGTGATGTAATTGAAGTTAGAATATCATGAGATGTTACTTACTTTCTTTACAATATCATCTAATTTGACAGTCCGACACTGAAGACTGCAGACTTCATGGCAGCCACTGACCTGACGATATGACAGCCATGAATTGAATATCAAACGCAGAAGAAGAAAAAGAAGAAGACAGTCTAACAGGAAAATAATTCTGGTATGCTCATAATTTCTATGCCAGTTTGAAAAAAGTCATGAATTGAAGTTTACTCAGGTTAGACATTAGCATGTCGTAATTGTGACAATGAATGTATCCGTAAACGCACCAATAGACTTACTTTGAAAAATTGAAGTCATGCATCGTCAATATGACTACAATCACAAACTGAATAAGGGGAAATCATGTCAATTTGGTGGTCTGGATCATCAGCTGTTGCTCATTCGCTATAATGGTCTACTTGACAAAGCCCGTCTTCATGTGCTTCTTTGTTTCTTTATACCTAGTGTAGACAACATGTAGGCGTTTGCAGACTGTTTATTGTATTGCTGTTGTTTGTTTGTGAGTAAAACTATGGTGTGACCTCAATTGTTTGAAATTTGTTGTGTATGTTCTACTTTGTGTAAGGTGTTTCTCCATGCCCCCAGAAGAACCGACATTATATTAAAACCTTCATACCCTGAAAATACTTGCATACTAGATGTTGTTTCTTATTGTAATGATTGGGGACAGGCAAGCTCTTAAATTGTGCAAGCCATCAGAAAACTGTCAAGTCTGATTTGCTAGAACAAGCGATATTAACACGTTATTAAGATGAATATTTGATTAAATATGTGCAGGAACTACTTCAGCAGATTCATATGGCCAGTCTCACAATGCAAGGAAGGTGAGTAAATTGAATTATGTCTCTCCCACCTGTTCTGTGTTTAGTGTCAGCCGTGATTGCCTGATGAGAATTTGAAAACATGTTGCTAACTAACATGAACCCAACCATGAAACGTGATGTAGGTGAGTAGCCCATCTAGAAAAACGAACCTGTTCTAATTCCGTAATAACAAAAGGAGTCTGAAGTATAATACTGGCATTTGTGGTATTGAACGAGGACCTCAACTTCCATTGTCTAGTGCATGTGGGTCTCATGTTGTACGTGTGAAACCACTTACTTAAAAAAGAAAAAATCGTGTAAGCTTTTCAACAAAAAACGAACAATTATATTCTTAAACAAACTGGTTAGAATAACAGATTTAGGAGAATGCAATGCAAGGAACATCATTATCTAATTCGGTCGATGCTTAGATCTAGAAAAGCACCCACTTATTCCAGTATAATAGAGAGAAAAAATCCAATTGAAAAAGTTCCAGATCTAGACAAGGCAAGCACTAGCAGCAATTTTAGCTAGCAAACTCGAACTTGCCCTGCATTCATGCAAGGTCGAACCACTTTCCCTGCCTAGTGGGGGTTTGGCGGGTAGAGGGCCGGTGCTGGCACACTCGGAGTGAAACGACATGTCACCTACTTCGATAGCTTCTCCGGATTTACGTGTACAAACAGCGTCCGGGTTTACCGCTTCGATTCTAAACCCTATAGTTTCTCATGTTGGTAACAAACTGGCTATTTGTTTATCAGATGTGTCGTTGTTCCACATTAAATGATGCTAGAATGCAAGATCGCAATCATTTGGTTATCAAACCAGGTTGTGTTCTTTTTTTCATCACCTTTTTCCGCGCAAACAGTTTTGCGCCATTTCTTTTGCGCAGACTGGGCGGGACAGGAAGCGGAAGCGCATCCCTATTTCTGATTGGACAATGATGCCGACGCCCACTTGACCCCCACTACAATGTCAAGGTCGGAAAGTCGTGAATACTGTAATCGATTTGAGAAATGTGCATACCGAATAATACATGATAAAGAAGGATTCTTTGTGCCCGAAAATGGGCCACAGTTGGAGATGGAAGTTCACCAAAAATTGGGACCATACTAACAAAAATACGGTGGGTAAAATTGGCGCCCCCATTTTTTGAGCAAACGCCACCCAAGGCCGCTTTGGACGGGTAGAAATTCCGTAGTTTCCAAGTCTATGGATAAAGCTCGCGTAAGAAGAATACGTCACGGTCGAAAGTCTTTGACGTCAATTAATGCATCATGACGTCATGCCTCCCTGTAGTCTTTCTCTCTCGCGCGGTGTGTGTGTTTGTGTTCATTTTGTGCACATGTGTTAGTGTTACTGTTTGCCAGTGTGTGTGTGTGTGTGTGTGTGTGTGTGTGTGTGTGTGTGTGTGTGTGTGTGTG
>NC_090255.1:21102805-21127805 GCF_037325665.1 Littorina saxatilis | reverse complement strand
TGTGTGTGTGTGTGTGTGTTTGTGTGTGTGTGTAGAGCGATTCAGACGAAACTACTGGACCGATCTTTATGAAATTTGACATGAGACTTCCTGGGTATGATATCCCCAGACCGTTTTTTCATTTGTTTGATAAATGTCTTTGATGACGTCATATTCGGCTTTTCGTGAAAGTTGAGGCGGCACTGTCACGATCTCATGTTTCAACCAAATGGGTTGACATTTTGGTCAAGTAATCTTCGACGAAGCCCGGACTTCGGTAGTGCATTTTAGCTTGGTGGCTTAAACATAAATTAATGACTTTGGTCATTAAAAATCTTAAAATTGTAAAAAAAATATTTCTTTTATAAAACGATCCAAATTTACGTTCATTTTATTCTCCATTATTTTTTGATTCCAAAAACATAAAAATATGTTATATTTGGATTAAAAACAAGCTCTGAAAATTAAAAATATAAAAATTATTATCAAAATTAAATTTTCCAAATCAATTTAAAAACACTTTCATCTTATTCCTTGTCGGTTTCTGATTCCAAAAACATATAGATATGATATGTTTGGATTAAAAACACGCTCAGAAAGTTAAAACGAAGAGAGGTACAGAAAAGCGTGCTATCCTTCTCAGCGCAACTACTACCCCGCTCTTCTTGTCAATTTCACTGCCTTTACCATGAGCGGTGGACTGACGATGCTACGAGTATACGGTCTTGCTGAAAAATTGCATTGCGTTCAGTTTCATTCTGTGAGTTCGACAGCTACTTGACTAAATGTTGTATTGTCGCCTCACGCGACTTGTTATTATATTGACATACATGTACATTTCAATGTTCTATCATGCATTATGTATTCGTATAGGTAATGTTGTAATTAGTAATACTGTATGATTGCGATTGACAATTGTCCTTTTATTGTCTTTATTTTTATGTCTTAGTTTAGCAGGGACAGATTGTAAGACTAGGCGTGAGCCTAAAATCTCCATCCTTGAGTAATAAAGTTCGTTCGTTCGTTCGTTCGTTCGTTCGTTCTCTCTCTCTCTGTAAATGAAACAAATCTTTGGTAATAAGAAATGCAATAGTGACATCAAAGCTAAATTTGTCAATTTAATTCAGTATACACGAGTGACACAAAAACGATACAGCCATTTGAGGGTGGGGGTGTCTTTAAAATGGGGTTTCCATTGTAAAACAAACAGCAATTTGATAAATGATACATTTGTTTTCGAACCAAACAAGTCGGCTGAAATCATGTCAAAGCTAAATTCTTTAAATGCGAGCATTATACACAGAAGAGTACTCAAAAGAAGATTGTACAGCAAGCTTATTACAATCATGTCAGTGTCTGTATCTGTCAAACAAACCTGAAATCTTTCAGCCAAATTCTTCAATACAAGAATAAGTACATACACATGAGTAAACTTATATATTATGAACGATACATCAATCTCATCATTAAAACATGAGTATTTCAAACGAATCTGAATTGTTGAAGTCGATTGTCCTCCATACAATAAATATACAATTTAATTGAAAGTAAAACTAAAGAAAAAGCAGTGCAGGCAAAATGTTCCCACTGAAAACCGACTGAGAGAGAGAGAGAGAGAGAGAGAGAGAGAGAGAGAGAGAGAGAGAGAGAGAGAGAGAGAGAGAGAGAGAGAGAGAGAGAGAGAGAGAGAGAGAGAGAGAGAGAGAAGAGAGAGAATGACCTCCCGGTCAAAATCAGCTAGCCCCGGTCAAAACTGACAAGGCCAGTCAGTTTTGACCCCCTCTTCAAACTTCAAGAATAAGTACTTTAAGACCTTTTTAAACGAATTAAATGTAAATGTGGACAATATTCGTTTTAAAAGGTTTAAAGTACTCATTCTTGAAGTTTGAAGGGGGGGGGGGGGGGGGGGGGGGGGGGTTAAAACTGACTGGCCTAGTCAGTTCACGGGGATCCCAAACCATCATGGGGACACCTTTCAGCACATGCAAAATGTGGAAAAGCAGCTTTTCGTGTTCAGAGTGTTCAGGCAAGCTGTACCGTACTCACAAAACTGTTGAGATACATAGATGCATACATAAAACTCAGAGGCAAAAGAAACGCAAATGCTGCAGTGAAGATGGGTTACACATGAATTTTAATGTAAAATTAATTATTTCGGGTTAACAATAACAAGGTAACGAATTGACCGATACAAAAACCACACGGAAAAGTGTATTGGGATGAGAGCATGACGTGCCATGTTCCACTGAACACTGTTTGAAGACTGTTGAAAGTCAATAGTGTGTTGCTCCTCCCTTGGCGTTGATGACTGTGGCGCACCTCCGGTACATGGAGAGGACGAGGTGATTAATTTGCTGCTGAGGGACCTGAGCTCACAACTGGGTCACGGCAGCACGCAATTCTGCTGCTGTGCGGGGTCTCCGGGCAAGGGCATTAATCCTTCTTTGCATGATGTCCCAAAAGTGTTCGATTGGGTTGAGATCCGGAGATCGAGCAGGATGAGGCAGAAGGTTCACGCTGTTGTGACGCAGGAAGTCCTGGGTAGCACGTGCAGTATGGGGACGGGCATTGTCTTGCTGGAACAGGCAGTTCCGGTGCCTCTGGACAAATGGAACCACATAGGGACGCAGGACTTGATTGATGTAGCGGCCTGCATTGACACCATTCCTACGACCTTGGCCGACGTTCTGAAAGACGACAGGTCCCACTCGCTGGTTGACACCAATGGCGCCCCATTTCATGACGCTGGCACCTCCCCATCGATCATGATGCAGGATGTTATTGTTCGCAAAGCGCTGTCCAGGTCTTCGCCAGATCCGGACACGCCCATCGCCAGGTTCCAGGCAAAAGCGCTTCTCGTCCGAAAAAAGAACCCTCCGCCAGTCCCGATGGCGCCAGTGGGCATGCTTCTGGGCCCAGGCCAGACGATCCAGGCGATGCTGAGCTGTCAAGACAGGACGTCGAGGAGGACGTCGATTTACCAGGTTCTGCCCACCAAGGCGTCGGCGTACAATTCTGGCACTGACGGGTTGTCTATGCACCCCGAATGTGTTACGGGCTGTGTTGGCGGCAGTTTCGAATGCATATCGCTGGTGTTGATGGACAAGATGGGCGATCTTGTCGGGCTGTTGTTACCCGGGGTCTGCCACCTTCCTGGTAAGTCACAGGTACTGTTAGTGGCATGAAAACGTTGCTGCAGGCGATAAACCGTGGTGACATTTACTCCAAATGCCCTAGCAACTTGCTGAACTGATTGTCCGGCATCAAGTCTCCCGATCGCCTGTTGGCGCTGATCTGGTGATAGTCTCGGCATCGCGCCTGTGTCGCAGAAATGAATGTTGTAACAGTTGTGTGAGTACGGTACAGCTTGCCTGAACACTCTGAACACGAAAAGCTGCTTTTCCACATTTTGCATGTGCTAAAAGTTGTCCCCATGATGGTTTGGGATCCCCGTGAACAAGACCTCGCGTGTGACTCAGATAACAGCAAACACGGTTCTGACAAGATAAGACCCCTAAAACAACACGTGCAGAACATGCTAGTATCATGATTTTCTTTTTATTTCAAGTCTATAAAGGTTTAATTAACGCATCCTTTATTTGCGTTTCTTTTGCCTCCGAGTTTATATGCATACATTTCGTCATGTGAAGTCCTAATGTACTTATTCTTGAAGTTTGAAGGGAAGCGTCGAAACTTTTTATTTTGTAGACACAAAATGTTAACGTTTTTTGTACTTTAAAAAAAATTAAAACAAATTAATTTTGCAACAAATATTGTCCACAATTACATTCAATTCGTTTTAAAAGGTCTTAAAGTACTCATTCTTAAAGTTTGAAGGGCCTAGTCAGTTTTGATCGGGGGGTCATTCTGGGCTAGCTGATTTTGACATCCCCCCAAACCTTAGATATACGTAGTTGTATACATATATGCATAAATATTGTTTCTAAAGGTCTTAATGTACTCATTCTTAAAGTTGGGTCAAAATTGACTAGGGGGGGGGGGGGGGGGGTGTCAAAACTGACTAGCCTAGAATGACCTCCCGGTCAAAATAGGCTAGCCTAGAATAACCGGGAGGTCATTCTGGGCTAGCCCAGTTGTGTCAAAATAGGCTGCTACACCAGGTATACGGGAAAAGTTATGTTCAAAAAGCGAAGACACTCAGTAATGAATTTTACACAGGAATAACTGGTCAAACGGCTAAGACAAAAGCAGTACAGGAGGTCGACTGTTAAAAGTGCAAAATGTGTATTATTTATTTCGACCTTTGTGCACAATATTTTTGTGAAGAGGAAAGTACAACAAAAGGTAAGAATGCCAATTTGTTTTCTTGATAATGAACAGAGTAGCATGCAGTCAGGATCTAAAGCTCGTGATTTTGTTACCATTTGCATTGTGTGGTTAAAATGCGCCTTCAGCCTTGTGTGTATTTGTTTGTTTGCTGCTTTGTTCGTTTGGTTTGTTGTTAGTGTTATTGGGTTTGTAGTTTTGTGCGTAACGCAAAACGATATGAGCTGATACTACATAAGATTACCGTTGGGCTTTCTTGAAAAACACAATAAAAAAAAAAGTGTAATGATTCCAGAGAGAGTTTTGTGTGTATGTGTTGTTTTTGTTAGGTGTTTTTTTTTCGCTATAAAAAGTACCGGCAATTTAATTTTTATTTATACGTGTTGCGTTCATTAGGCCACACAATGAATGAATACATGAGTCCTTGATGATATTTTTGCGAGTGACTTGACATTTGTTTGTTTATGACGGTAATAAACGTTGAAAAACGATTTGAACTAATGTACAGTATAAGCTTTGCTTGGAAGCAGAACATTCTATGTGTGAAGAGGCTGCTTCTGACTGCTGTAGCACAGGCCACAGTGGGGTCTGTGTGGAAGTCAGAAGCAGCTATGGTGCGCTGGGCTTTTCTAGCTCCAGAACTGAGAAAAGAGCAGGAGTGTATTCTGGAAGCAGAACAAATTATACCTTTTTTGCACATTAAACAGTTGTTCAATTAAATTGATTACTAGTGTGCATGACCAGTGTTTCCTCTAAGTCAAGTGTGTAAAAATATGAGGGCTACAATCCTGTGTTTACTATTTTTTTTATAAGGGGTTGAAATCTTCAAGTGGCCATTTCTCAAAATGGTGGAAATCCAGTTAGATGGCTCTGCTTTTAACCCATCGTTGTGGTATAGATAGATTCACTTCTCCAGTTCTCAACTCTGCATTCGCCGATTCGGGGACGACGATTTCACGTTGTTCGGTTTCTAAGCTCCAGAGAAGTAAATAAAGAAGATACCAAAGGGAGATTTGCTACAATTTGATCTGCACAGCGTTTTTCCAATGTCCACGCGAGGAAGAGCTGTCGAAAGCGCAGTGTCGATCTGGCAGTCGTGATGCCCTAGTGTCTCCCACTCTGTGAACGTGTCACCTACTGTTAATCCGTTTTGTTTTAATTTCGTTTTATTTCAGCAGACACGGATGTCAAACACAGTGCTAGGCAGTTTGTTTGCTTGTTTGTTTGTTTGCTTAACGCCCAGCCGACCACGAAGGGCCATGTCAGGGCGGTGCTGCTTTGACATATAACGTGCGCCACACACAAGACAGAAGTCGCAGCACAGGCTTCATGTCTCACCCAGTCACATTATTCTGACACCGGACCAACCAGCCCTAGCACTAACCCCATAATGCTAGACGCCAGGCGGAGCAGCCACTAGATTGCCAATTTTAAAGTCTTAGGTATGACCCGGCCGGGGTTCGAACCCACGACCTCCCGATCACTGGGCGGACGCCTTACCACTTGTGCTAGGCAGTCACCTATAATGAAATGAGTTGATCTAAAATGCATGTAATGATTGAATGTCTTTGTTCTTGGTTAGATTTATGTGAATTTCAAGAATTGCAGTAGAGTCTCAAATTTACTCTGCCAGTATGAAACTGTCAACCATTTACTTGAACATGCAGATATAAGGAAACGGAATGAATCTGTTCCCAAAGTCAAAATGATCACGATTTTGCCTCAGATTCAAAACATGCACTGTCATGGTTTTGTCTGTACAATTTGGTAAGTCTTACCTTGCAACAACTTCTTTGAACTTGAAAGACAGTTTTTGAATGCTAGATCTGTATCGCGTTTCATTCCAGACTCGATCCTCTCTTTGATTGTACTGTTTGCTGTTTACGCACTATCATGTTTCGCTATGTAACGTTTGGTAAGCTTACCTTGCAACAGCTTCCTTGTCTTTGTTGGCATTTTCTTTCAAGGCAGAACAACGTAAGATTAGATTCTTTCGGACAGAAGGTGGAATGCGAGTTTTGAGACAACGACAGTCGTCGAAAGAAAGCTTGCTGTGGAATTTGTTTGTAAATAATGGTACATGTGATTCTGTATTTTTTCTGCGGTTAATGGTAATGGTTTCTCCTTTTCCTCTGTTTTTTTTTCCTCCTGAGTTAATCGTTATCACTAAAACAAGACCCTCAGATAGTACCTCCGTTGCTCCTTAATATGGACTGTGAATAGTGTGTCGGCTGTGTTGACCGTCAGAATTATTTTAAGAACCAGGCTGCTGCAGTCAGTTGACATGTTTGGCATATTGTAGGTAAAGTAGGTAAAGTGGCTTATATAACCTGACTATTCTGTTTCAAAACACTGTTTATATTTTTGTAGGTTGTAGTCGTCATAACTAATCGCATGTTGCCATTTGTTTCAGAAAGGAGGTTAACCTACAACAAGATCGACGCGGGATCATGCCAATACGTCCCAGTACCATTACGTCCCAGTACCATTACGTCCCAGTACCATTGCGTCCCAGTACCATTGCGTCCCAATACCATTGGGTCCCAGTACCATTGCGTCCCAGTACCATTAGGTCCCAATACAATTACGTGCCATTGCGTCCCCGTACCATTAAGTTCCAATACTAGTGAATTTAATTTTTGAGATGTTACTGTAGCAGTGTAGCGACACGTTCTGTAATAAAAGTGCGTTTTGTAATACATTTATTACAAATCGTGTTCGGATGACACAATTTTTATTACAAAACGCATTCAACACGATTTGTAATAAAAATTGTGTGGGCCGAACACGATTTGTAATAAATTTATTACAAAACGCACTTTTATTACAAAACGTGTCGGTACATAGCAGTATTTCACAAATAAAAATAAAATAAAAAGATGTGTACCGGTGATGTCGGACAAACATGTGGACGGACATTGACCAAAAAATTTATCGATAGGTTCCGGGTGCGTATCGCTAGCGCTACGTGTCATTTGTGCTACGTGTCATTTGTCCTACGTGTCATTTGTGCTACGTGCCGCTATCGCTACGTTGATTAGTGCTACAAATAATTTGTCGATAAGTCGCTATCATTCGTTCATTATCACTACGTGTCGACAGCACTACATCTTTTAGCGCTACGTGTCATTATCGCTACGTGTCAATACCACTACTTACTGACGACTCTCTCTTTCTCATTTTTGGCTCACGTAAGTGTAGCCTATGCGATGCTAACTTTTGTCTGTCTGTGCGTGCGTGCGTGCGTGCGTGCGTGCGTGCGTATGTATGTATGTCTGTGGTAGAAACTTTAACATTTGAAGACGTCACATTATGACGTAAGAGGGTTAGACGTCACGCAAAGGAATTACTGAAAGTCTCGGTCATTGTCATTTTGAGCTGGCCGAGACTAGTTGGCAGTCGTGGATATTCACGACTTTCTTCCGTGACCTTTCGGATTTCATGGGGGCTGCCATTTTGTTCTCATCTCCTCAGTGTGTTCCGGTCTGAAACCGGTTTAAAACACCACTAGGCGGAAACCCCAAAACAATGACGGCCGCCTTTTTCGAAATAACATTTTCAGAGATTGTACACAAAAACAACGCCCGAACGGAAAGACAGAATGTGTCTTTCGCTAGATTGCAAGTCAGGCTTTTCACTTTTCCGATGAAGACAACCGCTGAGAGTGAAGAAACGACGCTGTTCGACTTCAAAATCTCCAGTCGCAGACGACCTTCGCTTTCGCGGCAGTACAGTCTATAGGCAGGTGCAATGTTACTCATTTTGATCAGCTCGTTTACGTATATTTTTTGCATTCAGATCAATTAGAATGATTGGAATCAAAGCAGGAATAACTTCGGCATGCAAATGCATTTATTTGGCGAAATCAGTACAGCAGTAAGCTAGATTTTTTCCCTTCAGTTTGTTTGCGTGACTGAATTTTGTCTTCAAGAATGTACCACTTGCTTGATTTTGATTGTTTGTTCAGCTCATTGGCACGAAATGCATCTTGCAAAATATCAATTTGTTGAATGAAAACGGAATAAGTGACGTTCTAACATTTATCTGCTTGCAAAAACAATCGCAAGGATAGATCTATCTGCTTCATTGACAGACAGATTTTCATTGAATTTAAAAAGCATGACTCGGTTTGCAGGCTCTCCGATTAGATCTATCTAGTGTTTGTGTTCTTAGATTTATTGGCCATGTGGGCTGTTTACGATCATAACACAGTGTTGGTTTGTGCTGGTGCAATCTGCAGATCAAAGGGGATTGACCACATGGTGATGCAGTGATCAATGCAACTTGTGTTCACCACTCAATGCCTTCTACCAATCTCAATGGCAAAACGAAAGGTACAGTAACATGCTTGTGATTTCACATTATGTAATGTCTCTGGCGATCAACATAGTTTTTAACTCTAGTCTAACTGATCATGCTTATTACTATTAGTATTCAATTACATACGATATATTCACCGCCCCAGCTCCACCCTCACCCCATAGCACTGCCAATCAGCCTCTACACTACAGTCCAACAACTACACCTCTAAAAGCCCCCCCCCCCCCCTACCCTCCGTGCAACATATGGTCATAGGGAGTGCTCTAATTGTTCCAGAACATACCCGACCACACTCATACACAGGGTACTGACAAAGGAACTTTTTTTTCAGTCTCCATCAGGGCTGTCACCTAATATATGCAGACAGGTGTAACGGACGTTTTAGCAGCCACTGTACCACACATGTCATAAGGTAAATATAGGTATGTTAGTATATTTACAAACTGTTCACTCTGTTGGTTTTTCTTGCAGCATTTATTCAGAAACTCTGTAAATTGTGGCAATTACATATGCAGACGTTCAACTTATTATTGAAGAAATAGAATCAAAATTGGTTTATTAAGTATTTCAATTTTGATCATGTGATCAGAGAAACAGTTTCTTGAACAGCTAAGCTACAAGTGAAGTACAAGGACAACAACATAAACAGGTGACTGGAGACTCAGGCATTGGGTTTTTTTTAAAATATGCACAGCAATGTTTACTCAGTACTGGGGGGGGGGGGGGGTGGATTTAAAGTGTTCTTTTGGCTTCCAGAGAGGTGCTACGCCTGTTAAGATGGAAATGAAATAGAATAGTTGATGGTAAGGGTTATCACAAAACAGCAAGGATAATGTTGCATGCCTGTATTTTCAGTTTGAGTTTAAAAACAAATTAAATACTAGTTTTCTGATTAGCTATAATTCACGTGAGAATATTATAAGATGCTACCTTTTTTTATTTTTTTTTATAAGATTAGCTCATTGAGTCTGACAGGAACATAATTGAGGAATGCTTATAATTTCTTGGCCAGCTAAAAAAAAATTAAAACCCTTGAAATGAAGTTTACGCAGGTTAGATGTGAGGATATCTTAATTGGGATAATGCATTTACCAGTAATTACAACGAGAGATTTACTTAGAAAAACTGAAGTCATTCATAAACAATAATTATGATTACAATCACAGAGTAAGGGGAAACATGGCCTTTGGTCTGGAACAGTAGCTGGAATGGTCTACTTGTCAAACCTGCCTGAATGTGCTTTTTTATTTTTGTATACCTAGTGTGAACGACGTTTAGGTATTTGCAGACTAATTATTGTATTGCTGTTGTTTGTTTGTGAGTTATGTTATGGTGTGTCCTAAATTGGTCGGAATTTGTTGTGTAACAGTATGTTCTCATTTGTAATTTGTTTCTCCATGACCCCAGAGGAACAGACTTCATATTAAAACCTTGAGACCCTGAAAATACTTGCATACTAAATTTTTATTTTTTTATTGGGGATAGGCAAGCTCTTGAATTCTTCAAGCCTTGAGAAACTTTCCAGTCTGATATACATGTACCAGAAAAAAGTGTGATCCTAACAATAACATGAATACTTAATTCAATGTGTGCAGGAGCTACTTCGGCAGACCCATATGGCTAGTATCACAATGCAGGGAAGGTGAGTTCATTGATCTATGTTTTTTTCCACCTTTTCTGTGTTTGATGTCAGTCGTGATTACCCAATGAGAACTTCAAAACATGTTGCTGACATGCGAAAACCCAACCATCACATCTGATGTAGTTGTGTAGCCCTTCTAGAGGATAGAACATCTAATTTCGTGATAGCATAGCAATGTTGTGTACCTGACTAAATCTCTGCACATCACAGTGAAGTCTTACTTTATGATCATATGATTCAATAACCCCCCCCCCCCCCCCCTCCCCCCGACTAAACAACGAAGAGCAGGCACTACACACTCACATAACTACCAACTCCACAATGTCATTTCAGAATCAAGCAATCAGGAGAATGAAAGGATTCACCAGTGCTCCGCCACTCGGTTGGATAGCCATCACTATGCACAACAAAATCCATTATTGAGGGTTTCTTGGTCGTTTCTGAAGCTAGGGCTTGGAAGCTTCACATACAAATATTCCTAAGAAAAATCCTTGTCCTTGAGTAAGATTCCCAGTGAATGGGGCCGAAAACAACAAAAATGAATACTATTTTTTTTTTAAATCAAAACATTGTTCAATTTGTTATCTTACTCATTGTGAAAGTCTGACCAAATCTGCGACATTGAGGCAAACAAGTTGGGGTGGGCCTTTAACTAAATACTCTGAAACCAGCAGCTGCTTTAAGTAATTGTATGTGTGTTGTCATTATGTACTGCTTGCACTAAATGCATTTTCTTTATCTCCTCAGAATCGAGCCACCCAGAGAAAGACCATTGACATGCAGGGCGCATAGTAAAACATATAGAATTATGGCGTGCAAGTCGGTCGACAGGTGCCAGCCATTATCATCATAACAAGCAATGCAGATCATAGTTCCTTATGTTTTATGTTGTGCACAAGTCCCTAGATCTGCTTTAATTTTAATGTAGAATTTCATTATCAGATAATTTGAAACATTTTGTTTAATTAAATTGTAAATACGTCCAAGTCATTTTGCAGCGTTTTTATATTTAGTCAAGTTTTGACTAAATATTTTAACGTAGAGGGGGGAATCGAGACGAGGGTCGTGGTGTATGTGTGTGTGTGTGTGTGTGTGTGTGTGTGTGTGTGTGTGTGTGTGTGTGTGTGTGTGTCTGTCTGTCTCTGTGTGTGTGTAGAGCGATTCAGACCAAACTACTGGACCGATCTTTATGAAATTTTACATGAGAGTTCCTGGGATTGATATCCCCGAACGTTTTTTTCATTTTTTTGATAAATGTCTTTGATGACGTCATATCCGGCTTTTCGTGAAAGTTGAGGCGGCACTGTCACGCTCTCATTTTTCAACCAAATTGGTTGAAATTTTGGTCAAGTAATCTTCGACGAAGCCCGGACTTCGGTATTGCATTTCAGCTTGGTGGCTTAAAAATTAATTAATGACTTTGGTCATTAAAAATCGGAAAATTGTAAAAAAAAATGTTTTTATATAAAACGATTCAAATTTACGTTCATCTTATTCTCCATCATTTGCTGATTCCAAAAACATATAAATATGTTATATTTGGATTAAAAACAAGCTCTGAAAATTAAATATATAAAAATTATTATCAAAATTAAATTGTCGACATCAATTTAAAAACACTTTCATCTTATTCCTTGTCGGTTCCTGATTCCCAAAACATATAGATATGATATGTTTGGATTAAAAACACGCTCAGAAAGTTAAAACAAAGAGAGGTACAGAAAAGCGTGCTATCCTTCTTAGCGCAACTACTACCCCGCTCTTCTTGTCAATTTCACTGCCTTTGCCATGAGCGGTGGACTGACGATGCTACGAGTATATATATACGGTCTTGCTGAAAAATGGCATTGCGTTCAGTTTCATTCTGTGAGTTCGACAGGTACTTGACTAAATATTGTATTTTCGCCTTACGCGACTTGTTTCTTTATTGTTCTTCTATATACCCTTAAAACTAACACATAGTAAAAACAAGAAATGTTTGTTCAAGGGAGATCATCTAAAGCTTTTTTTTTTAAATCTGTAAAATTGCATAGTGACATCCTCCAAAAATAAAATGTCTTAAGAATAAAGGTATCTACACGGGTTGTCTACCTATTTCTTGATAGCTTTGCTTTTAAGTATAACTTTTTTTCTCAGAATATTTTTTTTAATAAGTTTTATTCAAGGGAGGCAATAAAAAATATTTACAAAAATGTGTCCAATTGTGTGCTTACAAATATTAACATTTCTTGTAGCCCCAAGAAGTGTGTTTTGTCTTGTAACTATTGTGATTTGAGAGCTTTAGTACTGAATGCTTTGCATCCTGGTGTGAATAGCATTGTAAAGCTTGCCTCTTGCTAATTTAGAGCAGTAGAATAGAAAGCAGCCTACTCCACAATCTTCTTTCATATTCTGTGCATACTCCTTGACAAGAGAACCACGAGATTTGTTTTTATTCCGATGTTGCCTTTTCTATTCAATTAAATACTTAAATCCTACGTGCAACACAAACCTTTTTTGTGTTGGTTTGTTTGTTTATTTTTATATTTTGTAAGTATAGACCGTACTAGAGACCAGTCTTTCACCGCCGTATGATTGATCTGGAAATCTCCGCTTAGCAGTTCAATAACATAATTAGTACATGGCTAAAGCATTTTTGCTACTCCACTCAAAATATGTCTAACTACGCACTCGTACTCTCTCCCTAACATAACACTTGTTCATGCAAAATTGTTTGCGGATCAGTAAAATTTGCGTGAAATATTGAATTGCGAATTTTTTTTAATTTTTGTTGTTGAAAATTACGTAATCTTCAAAATAGATGAGTGTTTACTGAAGCGATAAACTATTTATACAAGTTAATAAGAATGGTTTGTAAGATCAAATACAAACCAGCAATACAACTGCTGTCGATAGATTACCCCCCTTGACTTCTCTGTCTGTTGGGTCAAACTACGCCAGACATTTCTCTTCTAGTGGCTCCATAGCATGAGATACAGGCTCCGAGGCAGAAACTGCTTCGTTCTGAACTTGAATACATCGGTTCCTCTCAGTTACATAGTCTTTTAATTCCTTCTGTCGTTTCAATGCAACAGGTAATCAAGCCTGTGAGTGTTGCATACTGTATCAAGTTCTGGTGTATTAGCGATCGAAAAGTTTACGAGGTAGTTGCAGAATCGATGTTTGTACGTACCTTTCTGGTCAGTTATCAGGAGATAAAAATTAAAAACAAATGACATGTATGCAACATAAGAGGCTAAAAGGCTAAGAAACTTGATGCCTCATCTGTCTCGGTTGCTAGTCTTCATCGTTCATACTCATAGCATATATAGCAATACCATTTGTTGTGTAGAATCAATATGTTATTTTTTTCTGAAATAAAATATTCACGAAGAGGGTTCGATTCTGATCGAGTGAATATGTGTGTCAAAAGCTGAATAAAACAATGCGTTTGTCTTTGACTGGTGAAGTAGAGCTGAAGCTTTTTGTGCTGGATGTAAGCTTAGTTGGTTTTATCACACACACACACACACACACACAACCCTGATGTTTGTCAAAAATGTTGCATGTTCCTGCTTCACAAATGCCTGTTTGTTTGTTTGTTTATTTGTTGCTTAACGTCCAGCCGACTACGCAGAGCCATATCAGGACGAGGAAGGGGGGGATGAAGGGGGCCACTTGTCAAGCGATTCCTGTTTACAAATGCACTAACCCATTGCTTGTGTCCCAGCAGGCTTTAGTAAAACTAAATTAATACCTACTAGTGGGGCTCGTATGTTGCAGACGCACTCATAAATCATTCACATCTTGCAACAAACATCATACTTTGTGATATTGTTCCTTATAATTATTTAAGGGATTTCAGATACAGAGCCACTTCAGAAATCGGTTTTTTTGTTTTTGATACGGTATAAAAGGCTGCATTTACAGCAGACGAAATTCGTACCAAAAGCGCTCAGCAGTAAATATTCCCAACTCAGCAAATGTAAAATTAAATGGTTTACCATGCACCAGAAGTTGTCTGCTGATAACACATGCATGACATAAATACTCTTATGGGTATTTTTGTGTTCTGGTATTTAATTTGATCGTTTTTAGAATTTTATATATCCGCAGCATGAAAATTCAAGATGGCGGCCTCCGCAACATTGCGTGTTTTGATTTGAGCGAAAACAACGTTTCTGAAGGTAAGTTTTCAAGAATACGCATCCATTCACCAATGTCACATCATTTTACTGTTTAATTCTCCCCTGGGGTCTGTTATTCATCGGGTGAAGCGCTGAAATGCAGAGACTTTGTTTAATATTGCAATAGCTCATCAGCTGGATTGTGATGCTTATAGATCTAGATCTATCTGTTGATTACAAGTAAGGAAATCATGATCGCCACGCTGGTGATTTTAAACAGATTAAACGAACTTTGAATAAAAGGCGAGGAGAAAGAGATTGTTCATGGTATGATAAATGATTAGTCCTGCCTACGTTTAGGACTTCCATAAGGTGGGGAGGGGTAGAGTCAAAAACTGAGTGAGGGTAGGCCAGATAGTAGGATGACCAGCTGGAGATAAAAACACTCCACTCCCCATGTCTTTGCAGTGTTGTGATCAAACTTTCAAAGACGGTAGGTAACAGACAAAAGCATACAGTGTATGCTAATCAAATGAGATAAGTGGTTTTGAAAAATGAAGAGGTACCGCTCTTTGAGTTTTACAATTTTGGTTTGTTGCTTGTTTCTCATCCTTTTGCTTATTTTAAGTTGACCGTGCATTGGTGTGAATTTTATTTGTACAGGATATATACAAGAGTTACACCACATGCCGGTTCCTGGGAACAAGCGTTCTGCATTTATTCCGGTGCCACAGAAGGGAGCTGATTTCACCAGTACTACTGTATCAAGGTTTGTTACCTAATACATCTTAACAGTAAGATTTTTTTATTTGTATTAAAGGCACAGTAAGCCTCCCGTAAACCATCACAGAGCTCCCCGAGCGTCTAAATACAGTACAAGCATACTTCCATTTGAACGCTCACCGAACGGGAACATCCTGGCTGCTTTCTGTCGAGCGTGAGACATTTTCAAAGAATTTATTTTCGTAGACTTGTTCCGTTAACAACAACGGCGCCTCGTTTTTGCGCTAGACCTAACTTTTAAAATCTAAATAATAAATTGACAGCTTGTTACACAAACATTCTTTAATCATAAAAGAATTCGTTTTTCACCAAGACAAGATCAGAACAATTCGAAGTTGTGAAAGTTTAAAAAAAGAAAAGCCCGGAAGCAGGGTCACGCAAGGGTCGTAGCAGACGACGGCCGGTTTATCAGTGCAAATCAGTCGCCGTTCCTCTCAACAGTCAAAAGCCATCGCTTGAGTTCTTGTGAACCACAGCCGTTGTTTCGTGCATACAAAAAACGTGCTATTGTAGATAAGCTCACGTCGAGTCGCATTCAAATGACTAACTATGACGACTGCATTGTGAAAAGGGAAAACTGGATCACACGGGTTCACGATGGCTCAGGGGTAAGATAAACCACGCAAAAATAAATTCTTTGAAAATTGTTCGCTCTTTACGGAGGGCACCTAGGATGTTCTCAATTGGTGAGTGTTTAAATGAAATGGTGTTTGTACTGTGTGTAAAAGCCTGACTGTATCTGTGATGGTTTACGGGAGGCTTACTCTGCCTTTAATTGGAACATGTTTGCACATCATTTGTAAGCGACCTCTGTGAATTTGATGGGTTTAACGTACGAACCCTCACTATGGTCAACATTCTGTTAGCGACTGTTTGAAGCAAATAAATGTAGCGGTCAGAAAGATTCCAGAATCAGTTGGGTCACTGGAAACTGTGTTTGTTTGTTTTTTAACCTGAAACAGTGAGAATTATACGAATTCATGAAATACAATTTTCTTTCATTTTGGTCTGTTGTGCGAAGACTTGCTAACCCGGCTTTGACCGACTCTCTGAGATAGTAAACATTATTCAAATACATTCAAATAAAAATGTCACTTTTCATCTTTTGTGTGAAGGGTACCCCAGGCTGATTTCCTGCACCATGGATG
The DNA here is from genome assembly GCF_037325665.1 of Littorina saxatilis. Lineage (NCBI taxonomy): Eukaryota > Metazoa > Mollusca > Gastropoda > Littorinimorpha > Littorinidae > Littorina > Littorina saxatilis. The sequence continues at coordinate 21,111,540 of NC_090255.1, read as the reverse complement.
TAGAGGAGGCCAGACAGTCTGCTTCTCATTCCAGCTGTGTTGCGTTTTTTTCTGCTCGTGAAGTGTATCGCCACATTGCCAAAGCCATTGGCCAAGAGAAGTCACCCTGTCTGCCCATTTTGCATAGCCTTACAGGCTGTGACACTATGTCGTTCTTCAACGGTATTGGGGAATCAGAAGGCTTGGGAAGTATGGCAAGCATTTGAAGACGTCACTCAAACTTTCTTCAGGTTGTCTGCTCCTCTTTGTAAGCTGAGTACCACTGACAGGGCAGCACAAGAGCTTTTTGGTGTACATTTGTAGGACAAAACCAGCAACGTACTGGGTGTAAACAGTGCTAGACGGTACCTCTTCAGTAAAAAGAGCTGCCAAATTGACCATAATCCCCTTACAAGTGAGGTGCTGCTGCAGGACATGAGACTGAGAAGAGCCATCTACCTATTAGACTTCCAAACTCTGTGGGCTGGCAGTTCAAGGCTGGAAAGTGGGAGTCATTCTGGACGAGCTTTCAAGAGGTATCCAGCGTGTGCCGAGAACTCATGAGGTGTGCCTGCAAGAAGAGCTGTACAACAAAACGCTGCAAATGCTGCTAAGAAGGACTGCAGAGCACAGCTCTCTGCAAATGTGCTTGCATGCCTGTGAAAACTGTCAGCATCTAAACTGTGCAAAAATATTTTTGCACCCATTTTCATACCCCAACTCAAACTTTTATTCCTGTGTCATTTTATTCAAACTGTCTATGCCATTAAAGGCTCGCATCTTCGCTATCTGGCACATTTTTTTTTAACATCATCATTTACGCCGTCAAAATAAGGATACCCTTGACGTGACAAAGAGATGTGACAAAAACTTCGGGTACCTTTTAAAAAGCCGACGACAATTCCTGAGGCACAACTGGGTCACTGTTGTATACGAAGAGAAAGTCAACTTGATTATCCATCCAGAACAGGTTGTTTTATTTCGCCATCTTGCATATTTCTAGTGTTGTGCCATTGTACCTACTGATGTATGTGTCGATTTCACGGATGAGATGTTTATGTGTCAAATTTGAGGGATACCCAAGTCAACTAAAATCCATGTATTTTTGCAATGACCAAGTGGGTTGCGTTGAAACTTTCAGGAATGTGTGTCTACGCACGAGGCGTAGTTCAACCGTTTGAGTACACTTTCAAATCTTCACGAAATAATATTTTAAAAACTGCCACAGGTTTGTTGACTTACATCCCACATATTTTTGACTTCGCATGTATATATGACAGATGGTTGTTTCAAGTACTGCCAAAGTTTCTTTTGAGTATAGACACTTGCCGGAATGTGCTAGTTGTGTAAACACACGAGAACAAACAACGTTTTCGAAATACAGCGATTATGAATTTTAGTCGACTTTTGAGTTGATACATTACATTTTTATCAGTTTTATTTTGGGGGTACCCTTATTTGGGCGGCGGTCAAATAACCCATGTAAAGGCCACCTTTTATCTTAAAAGTGTTCCAGTTAGCCAAGTTGAGTGCCCTCAATAGCATACATTGAATATAACAGCACAGGAATGAATGTTTTCGTTTTGGTATGAAAATTGGTGCAATATATTTTTGCACAGTTTAGGTAATCCACAAATTCTTCAACCCTGCCACCCACACCGTCCAATCATTCTCTGCACCAACAATACATGTATTGTTTTGTTTAAAAATGTGTTTGTATTAGTTTCTATTGCAAGAGAATGTCTTGTAGCATCAAAAATGCCTAAATACCCTTTTATTGGCGGCCATTTTGAAAATTGTTAAAAAACTACTGATTTCTTAATTTTTTCACGGTGGCTCTGTATCAGGTTTTGTTAAGCAAAAGCAAATGTCCATTTACGCCAAATTTGCTGTTAATCACATGAAGTGAAATATGCCTAACATACCCAACCGTTTACACTGGCGGCCATTTTGAAAAATTGTTTAAAAACTACCCATTTTTTTATTTTTCGCGATGGCTCTGTATCAGGTTTTGTTAAGCACATAAAACTCTTCATATTTGCTTAATTTGGTGTTTGTTGCATGATTTGAATGATTTTGCAACATAGGAGCCCCACTATACTGGAAGATTACCAGTTTCCAGTATGTTAAAATAGGCTTAACCTATCTACTGCTGGACTTACATCAGAACACTAACAGATTAAACTATACATGAATCGCGAGACAAGCGGCAAGAGAAGAGATTTTTGGAAAAAATACAGGTGAATGAGCAAGAAGGCGGAAAAAAGAAAAGAATTCATGAAGAAAAAGAGAGCATGACAGGAAAGAGGAACCAAAAATCTACCTAACAGCAAACTAGAAAGCTCCTGCGGTTCCAAAAACAGGAGGGGCCTTTAATTTCATAACCGCAGTGCCCCACTGCGGGACACAAATGCCTGCACAAAAGCACACGGATGTACACGTACCTACCTACATACCCGTGCAAACAATCTACCACTGCAACACCACAGCCCCACACATTTATCCAAAAGTTGTCTGAATATCAATACTGGCAATCTTGGTATTGAACGGGGAACTCTACTTTCATGGCGTATGTGGTCTAGGTCTCATTTTATACATGCTAAACCACCCTTACAAAATAAAAAGCCACACATCGTGTAAGCTAATCGACTAAGCAAAAACCAGACACGCGAACAAACAAAAAACGAATACTTTGATTTTCAACAAACTTAATAACAGATTTAGGTAAATAATTATGCCATGCAAGGAACATTTCTATTGAATTCGGTCGATGCTTAGATCTAGAAAAACACCAGCTCACTTTATGGGGATTTGAATAGTGCTGTTTCATGAGTTCCAGGTCTAGACTGACAAGGTAGTAGAACATTTATTTTTAGCTTGCAAAATTGAACTTGCCCTGCAGTCACATTAAGTCGAACTGCTTTCCCTGCCACCGGGTGCAGCAGTTTGGCGGGGGGAGGGCCATAGAGTCGGCAAACTGGGAGTGGAACTTGACGAAATGTCACCTAGGGCCTAGTACGATAGCTTCTCTTCGGATTGACGTACAAACAGCGTTAGTACAGCGCACCTATGATTGCTGCTTACTTGATGCTCACAATAATGACCATAGATTTGATTTTAATTGTATTACACTCCTCAGTGTCTCTAGTTTATGCTGTAAAAAGTCCCAAGGAATCTTCGGATAGATAGTATTGTTTTTTTGCCTGTTTTGTTGGGCCTACGTCTCGGTGAGCGGACGCTCTTGTGCGGCGGAGATCGGAATGCGGTCGCATAGTTTTACTGCAACGCGCGTGCTGCCGGGAGTTGAGTATTTTTATCCTCCGTCCCATAACACCATTTCTGGCCAACAATAGGGCTTTGTTTCCACTTCTTTCACACTGTGAAGATATCTAACACCATGTATGGGCTAAACAACACGTTTGGCGATTGATTGCTGTATAGATCTAGTTGATTAGCTCAGTGTAGTGATTTGATTTGACTAGACGACTCCAAAACAAAGATGGCTGCCGAATCTTCGAGCAGCACATTTGTTGAGTCATCGACGAACAAACCAGAGGTAAGTGAGCACATTTTACGATTAATAGTGCATTACAGTAACAATTGAAGCAAAGTAGGTAGAAAAACTAACATGCATACGCCGTAAGAAGTTTTCCGTGCTTCGTACTGTACTGTTCAAAGTGATTCTGAAACTGAAAGTGAAAGACGAACACAGCACACTCATGTGTACACGCTTTCTCGCCCTGTTACAGACACCCATCTAAATTAATATCTAAGAAATGGTATGGTATGGTATGGTATATATTTATAGTCACGGCAGAGTTCTCTGCGTGAAATTCGGGCTGCTCTTCCCAGTGATAGCGCGTCGCCATAGTACGGCCGGTGTCACGATTTCATCTTTCGCCTGTGTACATATTTCCCCCTTGACATATATACTCAAGACTGAAATGTTGTTTCCTAGTAAAATTAAGAAGTGAAATTATGTATGGACGAAAGGCATGTCAGTTTCTTGCATTTGAAGAAAATTGGTGGTGAAATTTAATAGATTTCATCCCCAAAATCGATTTCTTCGAAAACGTGTACCGAGTGGTTACGTCTCTTGAGTAAGAAGGGATCTGTCCTTTTGGTTAAGTGATGTCCTGTAATGTACAGAATTATATGTATGTAAAAAAAAAAAAATTCACCAAAAGAGAATAAAAAAAATAAAAAATAAAAAGAAGGGAAACATTGTGGGATGAATCAAATTTCTAAGTTAAATAAAACAAATTGGTTGGACAAATTTGGCCCCATGAATGTAAGGTACACAATGTCGCTCATCAGTACTATCGAAGGGTGTTTTTTTGTTCAGTGTAGAGTTTATACTAGATCAACGAGGCCGAGAATCAAAATACAGATCAACACGGCGAAAGATGAAAACGTCACACCGGCACCACCCCCTTTTTTATATTTAGTCAAGTTTTGACTAAATATTTTAACATCGAGGGGGAATCGAAACGAGGGTCGTGGTGTATGTGCGTATGTGTGTGCGTGCGTGTGTGTGTGTGTGTGTGTGTGTGTAGAGCGATTCAGACTAAACTACTGGACCGATCTTTATGAAATTTGACATGAGAGTTCCTGGGTATGAAATCCCCGAACATTTTTTTCATTTTTTTGATAAATGTCTTTGATGACGTCATATCCGGCTTTTCGTGAAAGTTGAGGCGGCACTGTCACGCCCTCATTTTTCAACCAAATTGGTTGAAATTTTGGTCAAGTACTCTTCAACGAAGCCCGGGGTTCGGTATTGCATTTCAGCTTGGTGGCTTAAAAATTAATTAATGACTTTGGTCATTAAAAATCTGAAAATTGTAAAAAAAAATAAAAATTTATAAAACGATCCAAATTTACGTTTATCTTATTCTCCATCATTTGCTGATTCCAAAAACATATAAATATGTTATATTCGGATTAAAAACAAGCTCTGAAAATTAAATATATAAAAATTATTATCAAATTTTTTTTTTCGAAATCAATTAAAAAACACTTTCATCTTATTCCTTGTCGGTTCCTGATTCCAAAAATATATAGATATGATATGTTTGGATTTAAAACACGCTCAGAAAGTTAAAACAAAGAGAGGTACAGAAAAGCGTGCTATCCTTCTCAGCGCAACGAATACCCCGCTCTTCTTGTCAATTCCACGTGCACTGCCTTTGCCACGGGCGGCGGAGTGACGATGCTACGAGTATACGGTCTTGCTGCGTTGCGTTGCGTTCAGTTTCATTCTGTGAGTTCGACAGCTACTTGACTAAATATTGTATTTTCGCCTTACGCGACTTGTTTTCCCTGTGTGCATTGTGTATTTGTTTACCTATTAGGTTGGGTTTTCTACAGAATTTTGCCAGGGACAATTTTCTTGTTGCCGTGGGTTCTTTTACGTGCGCTGAATGCGTGTTGCACACGGGACCTCGGTTTATCGTCTCATCCGAAAGACTTGCACCCAGACCACACCACATCTGGTCTAGTGGATGGGGGAAAGGTATAGGCTCCAAACAAGATTCGAACCCATGACCCCTCAATTTCTAGCTGGGTGCATTACCACTAGACCACTATGCCACCACTTTCAGGGAATGGAGTCAGCACAAATGTTAACTCCGGGAAAATATCCCCCTAGGCAGATTCGAACTCTCGTCGTCAGATTACAAATCCTGCGCACTACTGACTGAGCCCCCCCCCCCCCCCCCCCCCCACCTGTATGTAAATATAACTGTGTATATTTAAAATCTGAGTAACAGGCGCTCAGTTTCGACTCATCTATTCGTCAAGCGTCCAGCATACTGCTGATCATTATTGATTTCATTTTTCCCCTTGTTGCAGAACATTCTGTTGAACCTGGACTGTGCGATCTGTGAACAAGCGACAAAACCAGGGGATCATGTGAAATTGACTGAAAAGGGCTGCTCTGGGATAAACTCTGCTAGCATAGAACGAGGGGACAACCTCCAGGTCAAAGCAGGACAGCTGGTTCACGCAAAATGCCGCAAGGACTACACTCATCACAATTCCATTGCAGCATTGAAACGGAGTGTGAGAGAAGGGACCCCCTCCCCAGTTAAGAAGAGGAGAAGCCTCCGGTCTCATCATAATTTCGACTTCAAGGCTCAGTGTCTCTTCTGCTGCCAAAGCACAGAGCCTTTGAGGAACAGAAAAGTTGAGAAACTAATTCCAGTAAGAACAGACTGTTTTCAGGAATCTATTGTGAAAGTGTGTGGGGTGAGGGGGGATGATGACAAATGGGCCAATGAAGTCAACAGTCGCCTGGCATTTGCGTCTGACTGTTGTGCCTATGATGTAGTCTACCACAACGTGTGCAGCACTAATTTTCGAAAAGGATCTGGAATTCCTCAGTCTTTCTCTGATGAAGCAAAGGGGAAGAAGCCAAAAGGTCGTCCTGAAAACCCAGTGATAAATCGTGCTTTTCAAGATGTTGTCAAGGTTCTGGAATTTGGAGATTATGAACAGGTAACACTTCCAGACCTGGTCTCCGTGATGCAGCAATCCCTTGATCAAGTTCATTCTTCTTCTGTTTCATGTCAAGTCAGACATGAAGGATGTGTTCTTCTCCTCAAGCAGGGCAAGTACAACAAGACTTTGGGACATCAGATCAACGCAGAGCCGTCTTGGCCCCAATGTGTGCAAGAATATCTTATTTGCGCATGCATTTAGTGGCTGTGACACAACTTCTCGGCCTTTCAGTGTCGGAAAATGTGTCCCAGTGAAGAAACTGCAAAAAAAGAACAAACTGTTTGAAAATAGTGCCAAGGTTTTCCTGCAGACTAATTCGGATCACCAGATGATTGCAGAGACAGGAGAGAAACTGTTAGTCGACATCTACAAAGGAAATGATGGTGACACTCTTGACAAGCTTCGGCTGGTGAAGTACCACGAGAAAGTGTTCACCGGCTCGAAGCAAGTTCAGCCAAAAGTCCTGCCTCCTACTTCAGCTTCAGCCACAGGGTCTTTTACCAGGTTCAGGAGTGGGCTTGTTTGGGTACCAGTCTGGAGCTCATGCCTGAAGAATGGGGGTTTTCAGCTTCAGCGGGGACAGCTGCTTCCTGTTCACACTGACATTCCTCCAGCCCCTGAGGAGTTAATGAACATCATCAGATGTGGTTGCACTACTGACTGTTCCTCACAACGCTGTAGTTGCCGGAAGGTCGGCCTTAGCTGCACAACTGCCTGTGGACAGTGCCGTGGAATAAGTTGCCTCAATTCGATGCTTCCCATGGATGAAGAGGAGGAGGAGACTAATATTTGAGGTAGGAGTCACTAGGACTGTAGAAATAGAGTCAGATAGGTATCTAGGTTGAATTATGCATCATGTAAGGGATTTTCTTTGTTATGATGCTTTTCGTCATCAGGTATGATCACCGTTACCGCGGGAAATAAAGTTCTTACTGAATATTTCATCAGCATTTGACCGGAAATGGATTTTAGCTTAATATTCTTGTTATTCAGCTCAAGCCCTTTCATTTGATATGCAGCATGATAGGGTTCTCATTTTTTTTCCAAGAAATTGCTAATTTCTTTGGCCTTTTTTTTTAAATATCGAAAAAGCCCGAAAAAAAATTAATTGTTCCAGTTTCTCACCGGGACTTTTCATATGTGTTTTTTCTTGGTTGGTACTATGTATTGTGATATAAATCAATTCTATGGTCATTATTGTGAGGTGAAATCATAAGTTGCCTGGACTACGTCAGGGCCGCTTCAAACTTACATACGGATTACGATTCCTATCCCCAGTTTCTCATGTTGGTAACCACTGGCTATTTGTCAGATCTATGTATCATTCTCCCACATTTGAACGATGCTGTAGTGCGAGCCGGTCAAAATGCCCTTTAGTTGTCAAACCACGTTCTCTTTTTCCGCACAAACTGTTTTGCGTTCCGGACCGGAACACACTGAGGAGATGATCATTGACTATTTCTGATTGGACAATGATGCCAACGCCCACATGACCTAGCTACAATGTCAAGGTCGGAAAGTCGTGAATAGGGGCGGGGGATATAGCTCAGTTGGTAGCGCGCTGGATTTGTATTCAGTTGGCCACTGTCAGCGTGAGTTCGATCCCAGGTTCGGCGGAAATTTATTTCAGAGTCAACTTTGTGTGCAGACTCTCTTCGGTGTCCGAACTCCCCCCCGTGTACACTACATTGGGTGTGCACGTTAAAGATCCCACGATTGACAAAAGGGTCTTTCCTGGCAAAATTGCTTTGGCACAGTTAATAATTGTCTACCTATACCCGTGTGACTTGGAATAATAGGCCGTGAAAGGTAAATATGCGCCGAAATGGCTGCAATTACTGGCCGTATAAAATTTCATCTCACACGGCATCACTGCTGAGCGCCTAGAACTGTACCCACGGAATATGCGCGATATAAGCCTCATTGATTGATTGATTGAGTCGTGTCCCTGTAAGTATAGGCTACATGCAGACAGACAGTTCTAGATCTAGTGTCTCGCTTTCTTGCACAGTTTCACCTATGCTTACTGTGTGTGTGTGTGTGTGTGTGTGTGTGTGTGTGTGTGTGTGTGTGTGTGTGTGTGTGTGTGTGTGTGTGTGTGTGTATGTGTGACGGAGTGATTGAGTTTGTGTTATATACTGTTTGTCGATTTCTTACGTGAGCCTTGAGGGCTTCGCCTCTTGTTTCTCTCGCTCTCACTCCTGGTTTGTGTGTGTATATATATGTATGTCTGTGTATGTGTGTGCGTGTGTGTG
>NC_090255.1:21057805-21095305 GCF_037325665.1 Littorina saxatilis | reverse complement strand
TTTTCAGTTTAAACAAGAAAAAATATAACATTGCCTTTAGTTTGCCATATATTGAGCATTATTTGGACCATGTGTGCAAAATCACCCGTGTAACATGGAAACAATAAAAGACAAAAAAACTGCATTTATAAGGCTGAAAACGACTTGTATTCAGTTATTATTGTTGAATCACAAGTTCAATATGAAATGACTACATGCAAACAACAAAATAATGTTTTTTTTCAAAGTTCCATGCATTCGTCAAAATTTTAATACAAAAATGAAAATTAATTAATGATATCCTGATCAGAACATGTTGATACATGGCATTCATTCAGTCTTATTGACATTTAACCTTCACAATAGCATATATACAAAGATGTGTTGCTCTAAGACAAAATGTTAGAAAGTTATCCCAAAAGAATGCAAAATGGTCACCGATGTAACATGGAAACATCACTTTTGTAACAAACAAACGGTTATGCTTTTTCCAGCAAACTTTACTAAATGAAGCTAATTTTGCAACCAGATTCTTCTTAGGTAAAATCCCAAACACTAAAACAGGAACAGAAAGAAAAAAAGCTGCACAAAATCAAGCAAACTTTGCCCCAAAAAAGAGAAACATTAATGAAAAGTTCATCACCGACGTAACTCGGAAACGAACAACCAGACATGTATTATAAGGTTTGACATGAAGAATGCAAATGTTCAAAAGTGGTTCATTCAATTGTTAAGACAATAAACCAAAGGCATTGGTTACATATAGAACAGTTGCCACTTGCAGTTAATTAATTTATTTCAAAAGAAATAATGCCCCCTGGCATTGAAGGTGGGGTCACGAATCATGGTTGCATCAGATGTAGGGACTAAGGAAATATCATCGATCCCTGGAAAGCAATAGTAGTTCCCCTCCGGTTTCCTTCGAAGGAACTTTACCACCAGTTCATCAGGTCGAATCTCTTGCACCTGAAACATGCAAGTACCTGCGATTTCAACCAAAGATTGATGCAATATGTGTACTAGTTTCACTAACATGAATTTGTTTGATGTCTATCAAGATTTTGATGCATCCACATTCACTGGCTAAAAACAAAATAAAGTAATTATTTTGTTCAGACTTACCATTCCATTGAACATACAACTTTTACAATTAAAGAAAACATTGACACTTACCGTTCCTTTAAATCGATTTCGGAAATTTAATTTTGATCATAATTTTTATATTTTTAATTTTCAGAGCTTGTTTTTAATCCAAATATAACATATTTATATGTTTTTGGAATCAGGAAATGATGTGAAATAAGATGAACGTAAATTTGGATCGTTTTATATATAAAACAAAATTATTACAATTTTCAGATGTTTAATGGCCAAAGTCATTAATTAATTTTTAAGCCACCAAGCTGAAATGCAATACCGAAGTCCGGCCTTTGTCGAAGATTGCTTTACAAAAATTTCAATCAATTTAATTGAAAAATGAGGGTGTGACAGTGCCGCCTCAACTTTTACAAAAAGCCGGATATGACGTCATCAAAAGTATTTGTCGAAAAAAAGAAAAAAACATCCGGGGATATCATACCCAGGAACTCTCATGTCAAATTTCATAAAGATCGGTCAAGTAGTTTAGTCTGAATCGCTCTACACACACACACGCACAGACAGACACACACACACACACACACATACACCACGACCCTCGTTTCGATTCCCCCTCTATGTTAAAACATTTAGTCAAGTTTTGACTAGGTGAAATCGAAAGAAAAACTATTATTAACAAATGTTTAGCCTAATTTTTCACTTCATAGAATATCATAGCAGCAAAAACTCACCTTTTCTCAAGAACCTTGGGTGTTGATCACTGTCGTAACAAAATCACAGACTTCGGAAACATTCTCGAAATCTTTCTTTGCTGCTGGAAGCTGAACTATACTGTTCAAAAAAAGAAACGCATAGCTTGTAATATTTGGATAATTTAGTTATATGGCTACAAGGATATCCACCAAACTGCAGAAAATGTTTATCTGGTCGTCGACCTTTCGTCCATTGCCACAAGTGAGCTCTGCACATGACGCATGCGTTATCAGTGGCTACAATGTCAAAATTGCTCATGCTTCAGTGTAATCTCGTGAAACTCGGGGAATATTGAGCTCTCACCATGTCTTCCAAAACCCATAAAAGCGGATTGTTCGCCACAAAGAAATCAGACGACAATTCAGCGACGTTAGATGGCCCGATTGAGCAGAGAAGACCGCCAAATTGCATTGGGTCGTTTACAAGCAGGCCAAAGTCAAAGTGCAATCGCCAGGCACTTCCACGTGTCCCAGAGCACCATCAGTAGACTGTGGGTCAGGTTTCAAGCCACTGGCTCCGTTGCTGACTTGCCACGAGCGGGAAGACCAAGGGCGACAACTGCTGCTCACGACCGCTTCATACGGCTCCGCCACCTCCGGAATCGTTTCCTGTCGGCCTCATCTTCTGTCCAGGCTCTCCCCGGGCCACACCGATTATCGGACCAGACCGTGCGGAACCGCCTGCATGAAGCTGGTTTGAGAGCTCGCAGACCTCACAGAGGAGCTGTCCTCACCCGCCGCCATCGCCAGAACCGAGTGCATGGGGGCAACCAGCACCTTCGCTGGACCGTCCGGAATCACTGGAGACACGTGTGGTTCAGCGACGAGTCCTACTTCCTGCTCCAGCGACATGATGGTCGGAGGAGGGTCTACCGGAGAGTAAACGAACGTTACGCGCCCAACGGTGTGGATGAGGCACCCGTTCATGGTGGTGGAGGCGTCATGGTGTGGGGGGCGATCAATACCGCTGGAAGGAGCACCCTGGTGCACGTCCAAGGACGCATAACTGCCCAGCGATACGTGGAGGAAATTCTGCGCCCACACGCCCTTCCTCTTCTGGCTGACCAGGATGCCATATTCCAGCAGGACAACGCTCGCCCGCACACAGCACGACTCACCACCCAGTTCCTCACCGACCACCATGTCCAGGTGCTTCCCTGGCCATCCATGTCGCCAGACATGAACCCGATAGAACACCTCTGGGATGAATTGGACAGACGTGTGCGCAGGCGAGAAGAAGCGCCGGCAAATCACCGCGATCTATTGCAGGCACTTCAGGAGGAGTGGGACACCATCCCACAGCAAGATATCCGGCATCTGATCCAGTCCATGCCCAGAAGGTGCCGGGCAGTTGTTGCTGCTCAAGGCAGTCACACCCCCTACTGACTTGACAGCCTCGGCACCCAATCTTATTGATTGACTGATTGATTTGAAGATGCAAATGAACTGTGTGTGCATTCAACTGTGTCCATACCAAATTTTAAACAAATAATCTAAATATTGGATTTTCTGTTAATTTTTTCGAAAAATAAAACAAATTTGGCAAGTAGCAACTATGCGTTTCTTTTTTTGAACAGTATATTTCTCTCTGTAACTGCGCATGCGTAGTCACCCGCACCTCTAAGTCACTACGCGCAAAATAGTTCTAATCTTTCTTCAAAACTCTAAACATTATTTGCAAAACCGTTCACCATCGTAACTGAATTTTGAAGAAGCATGTCATATTGCGCAACTTTCAACTTAGTTTGCAGATGCAATTTTGAGAAAATAATACTTAAATATACTGTTCAAAAAAAGAAACGCATAGCTTGTAATATTTGGTTAATTTAGTTATATGGCTACAAGGATATCCACCAAACTGCAGAAAATGTTTATCTGGTCGTCGACCTTTCGTCCATTGCCACAAGTGAGCTCTGCACGTGACGCATGCGTTATCAGTGGCTACAATGTCAAAATTGCTCATTTGGCATGACCACTCGTCATGCTTCAGTGTAATCTCGTGAAACTCGGGGAATATTGAGCTCTCACCATGTCTTCCAAAACCCATAAAAGCGGATTGTTCGCCACAAAGAAATCAGACGACAATTCAGCGAAGAAAGATGGCTCGATTGAGCAGAGAAGACCGCCAAATTGCATTGGGTCGTTTACAAGCAGGCCAAAGTCAAAGTGCAATCGCCAGGCACTTCCACGTGTCCCAGAGCACCATCAGTAGACTGTGGGTCAGGTTTCAAGCCACTGGCTCCGTTGCTGACTTGCCACGAGCGGGAAGACCAAGGGCGACAACTGCTGCTCACGACCGCTTCATACGGCTCCGCCACCTCCGGAATCGTTTCCTGTCGGCCTCATCTTCTGTCCAGGCTCTCCCCGGGCCACACCGATTATCGGACCAGACCGTGCGGAACCGCCTGCATGAAGCTGGTTTGAGAGCTCGCAGACCTCACAGAGGAGCTGTCCTCACCCGCCGCCATCGCCAGAACCGAGTGCATTGGGGCAACCAGCACCTTCGCTGGACCGTCCGGAATCACTGGAGACACGTGTGGTTCAGCGACGAGTCCTACTTCCTGCTCCAGCGACATGATGGTCGGAGGAGGGTCTACCGGAGAGTAAACGAACGTTACGCGCCCAACGGTGTGGATGAGACACCCGTTCATGGTGGTGGAGGCGTCATGGTGTGGGGGGCGATCAATACCGCTGGAAGGAGCACCCTGGTGCACGTCCAAGGGCGCATAACTGCCCAGCGATACGTGGAGGAAATTCTGCGTCCACACGCCCTTCCTCTTCTGGCTGACCAGGATGCCATATTCCAGCAGGACAACGCTCGCCCGCACACAGCACGACTCACCACCCAGTTCCTAGCCGACCACCATGTCCAGGTGCTTCCCTGGCCATCCATGTCGCCAGACATGAACCCGATAGAACACCTCTGGGATGAATTGGACAGACGTGTGCGCAGGCGAGAAGAAGCGCCGGCAAATCACCGCGATCTATTGCAGGCACTTCAGGAGGAGTGGGACACCATCCCACAGCAAGATATCCGGCATCTGATCCAGTCCATGCCCAGAAGGTGCCGGGCAGTTGTTGCTGCTCAAGGCAGTCACACCCCCTACTGACTTGACAGCCTCGGCACCCAATCGTATTGATTGACTGATTGATTTGAAGATGCAAATGAACTGTGTGTGCATTCAACTGTGTCCATACCAAATTTCAAACAAATAATCTAAATATTGGATTTTCTGTTAATTTTTTCGAAAAATAAAACAAATTTGGCAAGTAGCAACTATGCGTTTCTTTTTTTGAACAGTATATTTCTCTCTGTAACTGCGCATGCGTAGTCACCCGCACCTCTAAGTCACTACGCGCAAAATAGTTCTAATCTTTCTTCAAAACTCTAAACATTATTTGCAAAACCGTTCACCATCGTAACTGAATTTTGAAGAAGCATGTCATATTGCGCAACTTTCAACTTAGTTTGCAGATGCAATTTTGAGAAAATAATACTTAAATATACTGTTCAAAAAAAGAAACGCATAGCTTGTAATATTTGGTTAATTTAGTTATATGGCTACAAGGATATCCACCAAACTGCAGAAAATGTTTATCTGGTCGTCGACCTTTCGTCCATTGCCACAAGTGAGCTCTGCACGTGACGCATGCGTTATCAGTGGCTACAATGTCAAAATTGCTCATTTGGCATGACCACTCGTCATGCTTCAGTGTAATCTCGTGAAACTCGGGGAATATTGAGCTCTCACCATGTCTTCCAAAACCCATAAAAGCGGATTGTTCGCCACAAAGAAATCAGACGACAATTCAGCGAAGAAAGATGGCCCGATTGAGCAGAGAAGACCGCCAAATTGCATTGGGTCGTTTACAAGCAGGCCAAAGTCAAAGTGCAATCGCCAGGCACTTCCACGTGTCCCAGAGCACCATCAGTAGACTGTGGGTCAGGTTTCAAGCCACTGGCTCCGTTGCTGACTTGCCACGAGCGGGAAGACCAAGGGCGACAACTGCTGCTCACGACCGCTTCATACGGCTCCGCCACCTCCGGAATCGTTTCCTGTCGGCCTCATCTTCTGTCCAGGCTCTCCCCGGGCCACACCGATTATCGGACCAGACCGTGCGGAACCGCCTGCATGAAGCTGGTTTGAGAGCTCGCAGACCTCACAGAGGAGCTGTCCTCACCCGCCGCCATCGCCAGAACCGAGTGCATTGGGGCAACCAGCACCTTCGCTGGACCGTCCGGAATCACTGGAGACACGTGTGGTTCAGCGACGAGTCCTACTTCCTGCTCCAGCGACATGATGGTCGGAGGGGGGTCTACCGGAGAGTAAACGAACGTTACGCGCCCAACGGTGTGGATGAGGCACCCGTTCATGGTGGTGGAGGCGTCATGGTGTGGGGGGCGATCAATACCGCTGGAAGGAGCACCCTGGTGCACGTCCAAGGGCGCATAACTGCCCAGCGATACGTGGAGGAAATTCTGCGCCCACACGCCCTTCCTCTTCTGGCTGACCAGGATGCCATATTCCGGCAGGACAACGCTCGCCCGCACACAGCACGACTCACCACCCAGTTCCTCGCCGACCACCATGTCCAGGTGCTTCCCTGGCCATCCATGTCGCCAGACATGAACCCGATAGAACACCTCTGGGATGAATTGGACAGACGTGTGCGCAGGCGAGAAGAAGCGCCGGCAAATCACCGCGATCTATTGCAGGCACTTCAGGAGGAGTGGGACACCATCCCACAGCAAGATATCCGGCATCTGATCCAGTCCATGCCCAGAAGGTGCCGGGCAGTTGTTGCTGCTCAAGGCAGTCACACCCCCTACTGACTTGACAGCCTCGGCACCCAATCGTATTGATTGACTGATTGATTTGAAGATGCAAATGAACTGTGTGTGCATTCAACTGTGTCCATACCAAATTTCAAACAAATAATCTAAATATTGGATTTTCTGTTAATTTTTTCGAAAAATAAAACAAATTTGGCAAGTAGCAACTATGCGTTTCTTTTTTTGAACAGTATATTTCTCTCTGTAACTGCGCATGCGTAGTCACCCGCACCTCTAAGTCACTACGCGCAAAATAGTTCTAATCTTTCTTCAAAACTCTAAACATTATTTGCAAAACCGTTCACCATCGTAACTGAATTTTGAAGAAGCATGTCATATTGCGCAACTTTCAACTTAGTTTGCAGATGCAATTTTGAGAAAATAATACTTAAATATACTGTTCAAAAAAAGAAACGCATAGCTTGTAATATTTGGTTAATTTAGTTATATGGCTACAAGGATATCCACCAAACTGCAGAAAATGTTTATCTGGTCGTCGACCTTTCGTCCATTGCCACAAGTGAGCTCTGCACGTGACGCATGCGTTATCAGTGGCTACAATGTCAAAATTGCTCATTTGGCATGACCACTCGTCATGCTTCAGTGTAATCTCGTGAAACTCGGGGAATATTGAGCTCTCACCATGTCTTCCAAAACCCATAAAAGCGGATTGTTCGCCACAAAGAAATCAGACGACAATTCAGCGAAGAAAGATGGCCCGATTGAGCAGAGAAGACCGCCAAATTGCATTGGGTCGTTTACAAGCAGGCCAAAGTCAAAGTGCAATCGCCAGGCACTTCCACGTGTCCCAGAGCACCATCAGGTGACTGTGGGTCAGGTTTCAAGCCACTGGCTCCGTTGCTGACTTGCCACGAGCGGGAAGACCAAGGGCGACAACTGCTGCTCACGACCGCTTCATACGGCTCCGCCACCTCCGGAATCGTTTCCTGTCGGCCTCATCTTCTGTCCAGGCTCTCCCCGGGCCACACCGATTATCGGACCAGACCGTGCGGAACCGCCTGCATGAAGCTGGTTTGAGAACTCGCAGACCTCACAGAGGAGCTGTCCTCACCCGCCGCCATCGCCAGAACCGAGAGCAGTGGGGCAACCAGCACCTTCGCTGGACCGTCCGGAATCACTGGAGACACGTGTGGTTCAGCGACGAGTCCTACTTCCTGCTCCAGCGACATGATGGTCGGAGGAGGGTCTACCGGAGAGTAAACGAACGTTACGCGCCCAACTGTGTGGATGAGGCACCCGTTCATGGTGGTGAAGGCGTCATGGTGTGGGGGGCGATCAATACCGCTGGAAGGAGCACCCTGGTGCACGTCCAAGGGCGCATAACTGCCCAGCGGTACGTGGAGGAAATTCTGCGCCCACACGCCCTTCCTCTTCTGGCTGACCAGGATGCCATATTCCAGCAGGACAACGCTCGCCCGCACACAGCACGACTCACCACCCAGTTCCTCGCCGACCACCATGTCCAGGTGCTTCCCTGGCCATCCATGTCGCCAGACATGAACCCGATAGAACACCTCTGGGATGAATTGGACAGACGTGTGCGCAGGCGAGAAGAAGCGCCGGCAAATCACCGCGATCTATTGCAGGCACTTCAGGAGGAGTGGGACACCATCCCACAGCAAGATATCCGGCATCTGATCCAGTCCATGCCCAGAAGATGCCGGGCAATTGTTGCTGCTCAAGGCAGTCACACCCCCTACTGACTTGACATCCTCGGCACCCAATCGTATTGATTGACTGATTGATTTGAAGATGCAAATGAACTGTGTGTGCATTCAACTGTGTCCATACCAAATTTCAAACAAATAATCTAAATATTGGATTTTCTGTTAATTTTTTCGAAAAATAAAACAAATTTGGCAAGTAGCAACTATGCGTTTCTTTTTTTGAACAGTATAACATTTAGCTTAGCGATTTTCTATGCCCTTTCATGTCAAGATCGTGTTGAAGATGAATATGCAAATTCTAAAGTTCAAATTTAGGACTTGTTGCTGTTGCACGCGTGTGGAAACCTATGTTACGACAGTGATGGCAAACTTTCAAGCGATTAATTTCGTTTAAAAAAACAATTCTGTGGACAAAATAACATTTCAACTGTCAAGTACACTTAAACCAAACACACATAACAAGAATAGCAGTCCTTGGACAGTCTAAACGATTCTTGTAGTGAAGTGCAAAACTAGTTGATGGTTCATGTCACAGATCAGACCTCCATTTTTCACGCATCCAATCATTTCTTTCGCAAAACAACCTTCATAATAATCATGCAAAATACTCAGTTTTGTTTGTACTATTTCTTTATTCATTTTACTTCTCCAAAATACCAATATCATGATTTAAAATTCAGTATGTTTCAATTGTGGGCTAATTTGATTATGGCACACACAAAAGGTTCAGTTTCTGAGACGCACCCATATATACATGTTGCTGTAGATCTTTATAATGCGGCTAGTTATGTTAAAACCATGTATATTGCCAGAAAGGTTAGTGTGAGAGGTAAGCGCTCTAATTTCTAGGCCTATCCGTACGCTGCTATGGAACACTGTGCTTGGATCTAAAACCTCTCGCTTCGCTCAGGGATAAAGCGGTCACCCATGCTTTGTTTCAGTTAAAACTCCATCTTCTAAGAAGCGATGTTTTTGAAGTGTTGCACCAGATTTAAGCATCAGCATATCCACATTCACACGAAATTGGTGGTGAATCGGTCAAGAAACGCTGGAGGTATAGGCAAATGAAATGACGTGTGAGAGCTAAACCGTGTGAAACCTCGGTATTCGCGAAGCGATTGGCTAGCAATGGTAACCACAGATATGCCATAAAAATGGTATATGTCATTCCAAATTTCAAGGTAACGCGCCTAGCCTTTAAACACAGGAGTTATTAGCGGTCAAAAGTGTAATGTATAGACGAACGGACGGACAAACGGACTGACGGACGGACGGAAACACGGACAGAGGCCTTACAATATTAATTTGATGTAACACGCACTGAACATATAACAGGAAAACAAATCATTAGATTCAACCATATTTTTCATTCGCAACGAGTGTCATGTTTACCTTTCTCTGTACCAACATTTAAAATGGGGTTAGGGTTACGTTTTGTAAACCTGTGCAAAAATTGAACGATCGATTTTTATTCTTTTTTGATATCTTATTGTCTAGACCCAGGTTTGTTTTATGTCAACTTTTCTGGACAATGTAATGGTTCTATTACCAAATATATTCAGTTGAAGTGAGCAGCTGGATAATTTTAGCACGTAAAACGTCATGTACATTAACGAATATTAGCCATTTCACAAAGAATTGTAACACTTACTAAAAAAAAAAAGTCGCGTAAGGCGAAATTACTACATTTAGTCAATCTGTTAAACTCACAAAATGATAATGAAGGCACTGCATTTTTACACAATGACCGTAGTCCGCCGCTCGTGCAAAACGCAGTAAAACTGACGAGACTGTTTAGCGCGGTAGTGGTTTCGCTGTGCTGCATAGCACGCTTTTCTGTACCTCTCTTCGTTTTAACTTTCTGAACGTGTTTTTAATCCAAACATATCATAGCTATATGTTTTTGGAATCAGGAACCGACAAGGAATAAGAAGAAATTGTTTTTAAATCAATTTCAGAAATTTTATTTTGATCATAATATTTATATTTTTAATTTTCAGAGCTTGTTTTTAATCCAAATATAACATATTTATATGTTTTTGGAATCAGAAAATGATAAAGAATAAGATTATACGTAAATTTGGATCGTTTATTAAAAAATAAAATTGATTACAATTTTCAGATTTTTAATGACCAAAGTCATTAATTAATGTTTAAGCCACCAAGCGGAAATGCAATACCAAAGTCTGGCCTTCGTCAAAGATTGATTTGCCAAAATTTCAATCAAATTAATTGAAAAATGAGGGTGTGACAGTGCCGCCTCAACTTTTACAAAAAGCCGGATATGACGTCATCAAAGGTATTTATCGAAAAAAAGAATAAACAAGTCCGGGGATATCATTCCCAGGAACTCTCATGTCAAATTTCATAACGATCAATCCAGTAGTTTAGTCTGAATCGCTCTACACACACACACACACACACACACAGACAGACACACACACACACACACACACACACACACACAGACACACAGACACACATACACCACGACCCTCGTCTCGATTCCCCCTCGATTTACAAAAAGCCGGATATGACGTCATCAAAGGTATTTATCGAAAAAAAGAATAAACAAGTCCGGGGATATCATTCCCAGGAACTCTCATGTCAATTTTCATAAAGATCTGTCCAGTAGTTTGGTCTGAATCGCTCTACACACACACACGCACAGACAGACACACACACACACACACACACACACATACACCACGACCCTCGTCTCGATTCCCCCTCTATGTTAAAACATTTAGTCAAAACTTGACTAAATGTAACAAAAAACAAGTCGCGTAAGGCGAAATTACTACATTTAGTCAAGCTATGGAACTCACAGAATGAAACTGAACGCACTGCATTTTTTCACAATGACCGTAGTCCGCCGCTTGTGCATAACGGAGTGAAACTGACAAGCCTGTTCAGCGCGGTAGTGGTTTCGCTGTGCTGCATAGCACGCTTTTCTGTACTTCTCTTCGTTTTAATTTTCTGAGCATGTTTTTAATCCAAACATATCATATCTACATGTTTTGGGAATCAGGAACCAACAAGGAATAAGATCAAATTGTTTTTAAATCGATTTCGTAAATATAATTTTAATCATAATTCTTATATTTTTAATTTTCAGAGCTTGTTTTTGATCCGAATATAACATATTTATACGTTTTTGGAATCAGGAAATGATGAAGAATAAGATTAACGTAAATTTGGATCGTTTTATATAAAAATATTGTTAATTACAATTTTCAGATTTGTAATGACCAAAGTCATAAATTAATTTTTAAGCCACCAAGCTGAAATGCAATACCGAAGTCCGGCCTTCGTCGAAGATTGCTTTACAAAAATTTCAAGTGCCGCCTCAACTTTTACAAAAAGCCGGATATGACGTCATCAAAAGTATTTATCGAAAAAAAAACCACCGTCCGGGGATATCATTCCCAGGAACTCTCATGTCAATTTTCATAAAGATCTGTCCAGTAGTTTGGTCTGAATCGCTCTACACACACACACGCGCACAGACAGACAAACAGACACACACACACACACACATACACCACGACCCTCGTCTCGATGCCCCCTCTATGTTAAAACATTTAGTCACAACTTGACTAAATGTAAAAAGGAGGGAGTCTTAAAATAGAGACCTGTACATTTACAGAGGTTATGAACAAAAATTCAGAGTAAAGGGGTTTTAAAAGAGAGGGGGGGGGGGTGTCGTAAAAGGTGTTATTTTACTGTAGCTATAGAGCTTAATTCACTCACCCTTGGGCCCCATGATTTGAACCCTCAGCTTCCCAGCACCGGCCCCCGTGGTGTCCACCTGAGTCTCACTGGTGTCGACGTTGTGGGGACTTCCTGTGAACAGAAAGCGAGCTGAGTTGTGTACATTATGTTTCAGAGGATGACATATCATTGTTGGTTGGTTGCTGCTTTCTAGCATTAATGCCAGCAATTGCATTATAAGTATGATAACACAAATGGTTCACATTGGTGTTGTGCGTCTTTTTTGTTCAATACCTTTCTTTCTATCTTTCACGGTTGAGGCTCTTTCCGGCTATGGGGAACACTCTTTGTTGCGACCCGATATTGCCACCCGGGGTGGTTCCAGAGCCTTAAAGGGGTACTAGGGAACCGATTTCTTGATGGTGCGATAGCTGACCGTTTTCAGCACATATTTTACTATCTAGAAACGACAATTAGAAAAATATCTGAACACTTGTTGGTCAGCGCTTCTAGCCACTAAACTAATCCTCAAAAATGTTTTCCGAGCTAGGCGCTGGATTACATTTCTGAACAACAACAACAACAACAACAACAACAACAACAACAACAACAACAACAACATGCAGGGCTTTCCATAGCGCGCGTCCCTGCGTCCCATACGCACTTGACGCCGAAATCACGTACTAGACATTCATGGAGGGGGTCCCGGGACGCACTAAACCAACAAAGAGCGGGTCCCGGGACGCACTCAATTTCCTATACTCTTTTCAGACATTAGTCGTCAGCTAAGTCAAAGTGCAAACACAAATTATCCCATTTTCACGCGGGAACAAAGTGTTCGTGTGTGTTGCATTTTACTTGGTATAGCTGAAGTGTCCTCCTCGAATATTTTGGTAAAACAAACAAGTCGCGTAAGGCAAAATTACTACATTTAGCCCAGCTGTGGAACTCACAGAATGAAACTGAACGCACTGCATTTTTTCACAATGACCGTAGTCCGCCGCTAGTGCAAAAGGCAGTGAAAGTGACGAGCCTGTTTAGCGCGGTAGCGGTTGCGCTCTGCTGCATTGCACGCTTTACTGTACCTGTCTTCGTTTTAACTTTCTGAGCGTGTTTTTAATCCAAACATATCATATCTATATGTGTTTGGAATCAGGAACCGACAGGAAATAAGATGAAATTGTTTTTAAATCGATTTCTGAAATTTAATTTTGATCATAATTTTTATATTTTTAATTTTCAGAGCTTGTTTTTAATCCAAATATAACATATTTATATGTTTTTGGAATCAGGAAATGATGTAAAATAAGATGAACGTAAATTGGAATCGTTTTCTATAAAACAAAAATTATTACAATTTTCAGATTTTTCATGACCAAAGTCATTAATTAATTTTTAAGCCACCAAGCTGAAATGCAATACCGAAGTCCGGCCTTCGTCGAAGATTGCTTTACAAAAATGTCAATCAATTTGATTGAAAAATGAGGGTGTGACAGTGGCGCCTCAACTTTTACAAAAAGCCGGATATGACGTCATCAAAGGTATTTATCGAAAAAAAGAATAAACAAGTCCGGGGATATCATTCCCAGGAACTCTCATGTCAAATTTCATAACGATCGGTCCAGTAGTTTAGTCTGAATCGCTCTACACACACACACACACACAGACAGACAGACAGACAGACACATACACACACACACACACACACACAGACACACAGACACACAGACATACATACACCACGACCCTCGTCTCGATTCCCCCTATATGTTAAAACATTTAGTCACAACTTGACTAAATGTAAAAAGGAGGGAGTCTTAAAATAGAGGTACATTTACAGAGGGTATGATCAAAAATTCAGAGTAAAGGGGTTTTAAAAGAGAGGGGGGGGGGGGGGTGTCGTAAAAGGTGTTATTTTACTGTAGCTACAGAGCTTGATTCACTCACCCTTGGGCCCCTTGATTTGAACCCTCAGCTTCCCAGCACCGGCCCCCGTGGTGTCCACCTGAGTCTCACTGGTGTCGACGTTGCAGGGACTTCCTGTGAACAGAAAGCAAGCTGAGTTGTGTACATTATGTTTCAGAGGATGACATATCATTGTTGGTTGGTTGCTGCTTTCTAGCATTAATGCCAGCAATTGCATTATCTACTGAGGCATTGGTGCCTCAAACACGTAGGTTTGCGCCAACTAAAAAAGATTTGCTCATGGACATTTGATTGCTCTCTCCCTGGGGAAAGCGACCTGCCATACAGTACAAACGAAGAATTTAGCAGAAATCCAAAAACAGAATGACTGTTTACGTTCCAAAATTCTGAATAAAAAACAAGAAGTGTGGGGTATTGGAACGTTTAATTATTAACAAAGCAAAACGTTACGTTTACCACAATGTGCACGGTAAGCAGGTCAAACATTGTTTTCCGAGCTAGGCGCTCAGTGCAATTTCTGATTTGTAAATCGACGTCGTCGTAGAATTTAGGCGTGACTCCTTCTAGACAGTTTTTCAGCAGAAGGCCAAAATTGATTTTTTTTTTTTTTAATTATGAAATAGTGTTTAATTTTTTCCGTGGGTATGGATAGACAGAGAAAAGAATGTTAAATAATTTATTGTCCATCGTATTTTAGAGAATGTTTCTCATTGAGAATTATACACTTAGGCTAAAGCACAAAAACATCAAAATCGCGAAGAATCAAGTTACGCCAAAATTCCAGGACGACGAAGAAATTTAAATTAGATTTAATTTTGATAATAATTTTTATATGTTTAATTTTCAGAGCTTGTTTTTAATCCGAATATAACATATTTATATGTTTTTGGAATTAGAAAATGATGAAGAATAAGATTAACGTAAATTTTGATCGTTTTATAAAAAAATAAAATTGATTACAATTATCAGATTTTTAATGACCAAAGTCATTAATTAATTTTTAAGCCACCAAGCTGAAATGTAATACCAAAGTCTGGCCTTCGTCGAAGATTACTTTGCCGAAATGTCAATCAAGTTTATTGAAAAATGAGGGTGTGACAGTGCCGCCTCAACTTGTACAAAAAGCTGGATATGACGTCATCAAAGGTATTTATCGAAAAAAAGAAAAAAACAATTCCGGGGATATCATTCTCAGGAACTCTCATGTCAAATTTCATAAAGATCGGTCCAGTAGTTTTGTCTGAATCGCTCTACACACACGCACAGACAGACAGACAGACACACACACACACACACACACACACACACACACACACACACACACACACACAGACACACATACACCACGACCCTCGTCTCGATTCCCCCTCTATGTTAAAACATTTAGTCACAACTTGACTAAATGTAACAAGTCGGGTAAGGCGAAATTACTACATTTAGTCAAGCTGTGGAACTCACAAAATGAAACTGAAGGCACTGCATTTTTTCACAATGACCGTAGTCCGCCGCTTGTGCATAACGGAGTGAAACTGACAAGCCTGTTCAGCGCGGTAGTGGTTTCGCTGTGCTGCATAGCACGCTTTTCTGTACCTCTCTTCGTTTTAACTTTCTGAGCGTGTTTTTAATCCAAACATATCATATCTACATGTTTTTGGAATCAGGAACCGACAAGGAATAAGATGAAAGTGTTTTTAAATTGATTTGGACAATTTAATTTTGATCATAATTTTTATATTTTTAATTTTTGGCTCACGTAAGTGTAGCCTATGCGATGATAAACTTTGTCTGTCTGTGCGTGCGTATGTATGTATGTATGTGTGTATGTCTGTGGTAGAAACTTTAACATTTCCGAGTCTATGGATTACGTCAGTCTCGGTCAAAAGTGTTCGACGTGTGTGATAGAAACTATTTGAAGACGTCACATTATGACGTAAGAGGGTTAGACGTCACGCAAAGGAATTACTGAAAGTCTCGGTCATTGTTATTGTGAGCGGGCCGAGACTTCTTGGCAGATCCAGGGTCTCGCTTTCTTGCATAGTTTCACCTATGCTTACTGTGTGTGTGTGTGTGTGTGTGTGTGTGTGTGTGTGTGTGTGTGTGTGTGTGTGTGTGTGTGTGTGTGTGTGTGTGTGTGTGTGTGTGTGTGTGTGTGTATGTGTGACGGAGTGATTGAGTTTGTGTTACTGTTTGTCGATTTCTTACGTGAGCCTTGAAGGCTTCGCCTCTTGTTAGAGCTTGTTTTTAATCCAAATATAACATATTTATATGTTTTTGGAATCAGGAAATGATGTAGAATAAGATGAACGTAAATTTGGATGGTTTTATATAAAAAAAAATGTATTACAATTTTCAGATTTTTAATGACCAAAGTCATTAATAAATTTTTAAGCCACCAAGCTGAAATGCAATACCAAAGTCCGGCCTTCGTCGAAGATGGCTTTACAAACATTTCAAAAATGAGGGTGTGACAGTGCCGCCTCAACTTTTACAAAAAACCGGATATGACGTCATCAAAAGTATTTATCGAAAAAAAAACCACCGTCCGGGAATATCATTCACAGGAACTCTCATGTCAAATGTCATAAAGATCTGTCCAGTAGTTTGGTCTGAATCGCTCTACACACACACGCGCGCACAGACAGACAGACACACATACACCACGACCCTCGTCTCGATTCCCCCTCTATGTTAAAACATTTAGTCACAACTTGACTAAATGTAAAAAGGAGGGAGTCTTAAAATAGAGACCTGTACATTTACAGAGGTTATGAACAAAAATTCAGAGTAAAGGGGTTTTAAAAGAGAGGGGGGGGGGGGGTGTCGTAAAAGGTGTTATTTTACTGTAGCTATAGAGCTTAATTCACTCACCCTTGGGCCCCATGATTTGAACCCTCAGCTTCCAAGCACCGGCCCCCGTGGTGTCCACCTGAGTCTCACTGGTGTCGACGTTGTGGGGACTTCCTGTGAACAGAAAGCAAGCTGAGTTGTGTACATTATGTTTCAGAGGATGACATATCATTGTTGGTTGGTTGCTGCTTTCTAGCATTAATGCCAGCAATTGCATTATCTACTGAGGCATTAGTGCCTCAAACACGTAGGTTTGCACCAACTGAAAATGATTTGCTCATGGTAATTTGGGTTGCTTTCTTCCTGAGGAAAGCGACCTGCCATACAGTACAAACGAAGAATTTAGCAGAAATCCAAAAACAGAATGACTGTTTACGTTCCAAAATTCTGAATAAAAAACAAGAAGTGTGGGGTATTGGAACGTTTAATTATTAACAAAGCAAAACGTTACGTTTACCACAATGTCAAGCAGGTCAAACATTGTTTTCCGAGCTAGGCGCTCAGTGCAATTTCTGATTTGTAAATCGACGTCGTCGTAGATTTAGGCGTGACTCCTTCTAGACAGTTTTTCAGCAGAAGGCCAAAATTGATTTTTTTTTTTTTTAATTATGAAATAGTGTTTAATTTTTTCCGTGGGTATGGATAGACAGAGAAACGAATGTTAAATCTTGTATTAATATCCATCATATTTTAGAGAATGTTTCTCATTGAGAATGATTTATCAAGTCTAAAGCACAAAAACATCAAAATCGCTAAGAATCAAGTTACGCCAAAATTTCAGGATGACGACGAAATTTAAATTAGGTTTTGTTTTGTCAGTAATTAAACGTTCCAATAACCTACAATTCTTGGTTTTTGATAAAGAATTGATCAAGCAGAGACAAAAACCTACCCATGATGTGCTGGTCATTGTTCTTGATGTCCACCCGGTGTCTGCCCGGCATGGTGGGGGTCATCGTGAGTGACCACGTGCCGTCCTGGTTGTCAAGGAAACGACAGGGGATGGTGTTCCCTTTGGGGTCAGTGCACGCCACTGTCAGCCCACAGCAAATAAGTCAAACATTGTTTTCCGATCAAATAATCAAAGGGAGGTAAGCGCTCTAAATGCATACGACATGTGCAATGGATTAAGCGAAAGTTATACGGAACCAATCTCTTGGCACATGAGAGAATAACAAGCATTGACATGTACAAGCGACTTTCATCCTCAAAAATGTTTTCCGAGCTAGGCGCTGGATTACATTTCTGAACAACAACAACAACAACAACAACAACAACAACAACAACAACAACATGCAGGGCTTTCCATAGCGCGCGTCCCTGCGTCCCATACGCACTTGACGCCGAAATCACGTACTAGACATTCATGGAGGGGGTCCCGGGACGCACTAAACCAACAAAGAGCGGGTCCCGGGACGCACTCAATTTCCTATACTCTTTTCAGACTTTAGTCGTCAGCGAAGTCAAAGTGCAAACACAAATTATCCCATTTTCACGCGGGAACAGAGTGTTCGATCGTTTGTGTTGCATTTGACTTGGTATAGTTGAAGTGTCCTCGAATATTCTGGTAAAACAAACAAGTCGCGTAAGGCGAAAATACAACATTTAGTCAAGTAGCTGTGGAAGTCACAGAATGAAACTGAACGCAGTGCATTTTTTCACAATGACCGTAGTCCGCCGCTAATGCAAAAGGCAGTGAAAGTGACGAGCCTGTTTAGCGCGGTAGCGGTTGCGCTCTGCTGCATTGCACGCTTTACTGTACCTGTCTTCGTTTTAACTTTCTGAGCGTGTTTTTAATCCAAACATATCATATCTATATGTTTTTGGAATCAGGAACCGACAAGAAATAAGATGAAATTGTTTTTAAATCGATTTCGGAAATTTAATTTTGATCATAATTTTTATATTTTTAATTTTCAGAGCTTGTTTTTAATCCAAATATAACATATTTATATGTTTTTGGAATCAGGAAATGATGTAGAATAAGATGAACGTAAATTTGAATCGTTTTATATAAAACAAAAATTATTACAATTTTCAGATTTTTAATGACCAAAGTCATTAATTAATTTTTAAGCCACCAAGCTGAAATGCAATACCGAAGTCCGGCCTTCGTCGAAGATTGCTTTACAAAAATGTCAATCAATTTGATTGAAAAATGAGGGTGTGACAGTGCCGCCTCAACTTTTACAAAAAGCCGGATATGACGTCATCAAAAGTATTTATCGAAAAAAAAAAAGTCCGGGGATATCATTCCCAGGAACTCTCATGTCAAATTTAATAAAGATCGGTCCAGTAGTTTGGTCTGAATCGCTCTACACACACACACGCACAGACACACACACACATACACCACGACCCTCGTCTCGATTCCCCCTCTATGTTAAAAAATTTAGTCAAAACTTGACTAAATGTAACAAGCCGCGTAAGGCGAAAATACAATATTTAGTCAAGTAGCTGTCGAACTCACAGAATGAAACTGAACGCAACGCAACGCAGCAAGACCGTATACTCGTAGCATCGTCACTCCACCGCCCGTGGCAAAGGCAGTGCCCGTGGAATTGACAAGAAGAGCGGGGTATTCGTTGCGCTGAGAAGGATAGCACGCTTTTCTGTACCTCTCTTCGTTTTAACTTTCTGAGCGTGTTTTTAATCCAAACATATCATATCTATATATTTTTGGAATCAGGAACCGACAAGGAATAAGATGAAAGTGTTTTTAAATTGATTTCAAAAAAAAAATTTTGATAATAATTTTTATATATTTAATTTTCAGAGCTTGTTTTTAATCCGAATATAACATATTTATATGTTTTTGGAATCAGCAAATAATGCAAAATAAGATAAACGTAAATTTGGATCGTTTTATAAATTGTTTTTTTTTTTTTACAATTTTCAGATTTTTAATGACCAAAGTCATTAATTAATTTTTAAGCCACCAAGCTGAAATGCAATACCGAATTCCGGGCTTCGTCGAAGATTACTTGACCAAAATTTCAACCACTTTGGTTGAAAAATGAGGGCGTGACAGTGCCGCCTCAACTTTCACGAAAAGCCGGATATGACGTCATCAAAGACATTTATCAAAAAAATGAAAAAAACTTTCGGGGATTTCATACCCAGGAACTCTCATGTCAAATTTCATAAAGATCGGTCCAGTAGTTTAGTCTGAATCGATCTACACACACACACACACGCACGCACACACGCACATACACCACGACCCTCGTTTCGATTCCCCCTCGATGTTAAAATATTTAGTCAAAACTTGACTAAATATAAAAAGGAAGGAAGTCTTTGATTTTGTGAGAAAGCAAAACGGTAACATATGTGACCGTCCACCACGAAATGAGTCGCATGTAACCTCGCGCGGTTCTGCGCTAAGCTTAAATATAAGTTCGGGGAGTGTCTGGTAACAGTGTGAGGGTCACCTTAGTCACAGGCGTATAACTCAAACAGTTTTCGCTCTTTTCTAAAACGGTTTTCACCACTGGATAGAGCATAAAAAAACTCTATAGGAAAATGCAAAAATATGAACATCATGCAAGGGTGACATGCGACTTATTCCGTGGTGGAGGGTCACATATGTTGCAAGAGACACATTTGAAATACGATCAGGAGAACAGTGTGAGAGCCCTGCGTGGCTTTGAGTGTTTTGTAGCAGGATGTGAGTCTGGAAGTAAGGGTGTTGCAGTGTTATTTCGGAATAATTTTGAATTTTGTGTTCATAGTATTGTTTGAAACGAAGAGAGTCGTTTTATTATTTTGGATATTGAAATGATGAGCACGCGCAGACTCTTGTGAATGTATACGCGCCTATTTGAGGCTATCACCTTGATTTTTTTCAAAGCTTGTTCAAGAAGATTGTGATTATGGATAATGAATTGATGGGTATTGGAGGAAATTGGAATGTTGCACTGAATCCATAATTAGAAACAAACCAGTCCAAAAATGTTTACCGCTGCAAAAGTAGATACATAATTTTAGAGATTATGAATAAGTTTGATCTACACTACCCGTCATAACAAAATACACATATATATGTTGCTGTAGATCTTTATAATGCGGCCAGTTATGTTAAAACCATGTATATTGCCAGAAAGGTTAGTGTGAGAGGTAAGCGCTCTAATTTCTAGTCCTATCCGTACGTTGCTATGGAACACTGTGCTTGGATCTAAAATCTATCGCTGCGCTCAGCGATAAAGCGGTCACCCATGCTTTGTTTCAGTTAGAACTCCATCTACTAAGAAGCGATGTTTTTGAAGTGTTGCACCAGGTTTAAGCATCAGCATATCCACATTCACACGAAATGTGTGGTGAATCGGTCAAGAAACGCTGGAGGTATAGGCAAAGGAAATGACGTGTGAGCGCTAAACCGTGTGAAACCTCGGTATTCGCGAAGCGATTGGCTAGCAATGGTAACCACAGATATGCCATAAAAATGGTATATGTCATTCCAAATTTCAAGGTAACGCGCCTAGCCTTTAAACACAGGAGTTATTAGCGGTCAAAAGTGTAATGTATAGACGAACGGACGGACGAACGGACTGACGGACGGACGGAAACACGGACAGAGGCCTTACAATATTAATTTGATGTAACACGCACTGAACATATAACAGGAAAAAAATCATTAGATTCAACCATATTTTTTATTCGCAACGAGTGTCATGTTTACCTTTCTCTGTACCAACAATTAAAATGGGGTTAGGGTTACGTTTTGTAAACCTGTGCAAAAATTGAACGATCGATTTTTATTCTTTTTTGATATCTTATTGTCTAGACCCAGGTTTGTTTTATGTCAACTTTTCTGGACAATGTAATGGTTTTATTACCAAATATATTCAGTTGAAGTGAGCAGCTGGATAATTTTAGCACGTAAAACGTCATGTACATTAACGAATATTAGCCATTTCACAAAGAATTGTAACACTTATTAAAAAAAAAAGTCGCGAAAGGCGAAATTACTACATTACTTCCCGCTGTTGAACTCACAAAATGAAACTGAACGCACTGCATTTTTACACAATGACCGTAGTCCGCCGCTCGTGCAAAAGGCAGTGAAAGTGACGAGCCTTTTTAGCGCGGTAGTGGTTTCGCTGTGCTGCATAGCACGCTTTTCTGTACCTCTCTTCGTTTTAACTTTCTGAGCGTGTTTTTAATCCAAACATATCTTATCTATATGTTTTTTTAATTAGGAACCGACAAGGAATAAGATGAAATTGTTTTTAAATCAATTTCAGAAATTTAATTTTGATCATAATTTTTATATTTTTAGTTTTCAGAGCTTGTTTTTAATCCAATTATAACATATTTATATGTTTTTGGAATCAGAAAATGATGTAGAATAAGATTAACGTAAATTTGGATCGTTTATTAAAAAATAAAATTGATTACAATTTTCAGATTTTTAATGACCAAAGTCATTAATTAATGTTTAAGCCACCAAGCTGAAATGCAATACCAAAAACTTGCCTTCGTCGAAGATTGATTTGCCAAACTGTCAATCAAGTTTATTGAAAAATGAGGGTGTGACAGTGCCGCCTCAACTTTTACAAAAAGCCGGATATGACGTCATCAAAGGTATTTATCGAAAAAAAAAAAAACCGTCCGGGGATATCATTCCCCAGGAACTCTCATGTCAAATTTCATAACGATCGGTCCAGTAGTTTAGTCTGAATCGCTCTACATACACACACGCACAGACAGACAGACAGACACACACACACACAGACACACATACACCACGACCCTCGTCTCGATTCCCCCTCTATGTTAAAACATTTAGTCACAACTTGACTAAATGTAAAAAGGAGGGAGTCTTAAAATAGAGGTACATTTACAGAGGGTATGAACAAAAATTCAGAGTAAAGGGGTTTTAAAAGAGAGGAGGGGGGGGGGGTGTCGTAAAAGGTGTTATTTTACTGTAGCTACAGAGCTTAATTCACTCACCCTTGGGCCCCATGATTTGAACCCTCAGCTCCCCAGCACCGGCCCCCGTGGTGTTCACCTGAGTCTCACTGATGTCGATGTTGTAGGGACTTCCTGTGAACAGAAAGCAAGCTGAGTTGTGTACATTATGTTTCAGAGGATGACATATCATTGTTGCTTGGTTGCTGCTTTCAGAATTCAGAATAAAAAACAAAAATATCTAAGACTAAATGTAAAAAGCAAGGTATAGTATGTACACACAAAGGAAAATACTGATCCAACAGTTAACACACACTCATAAAACCAATCAATCTGCAGACCACAAATACTTAAAACCAATAAACCACTAGTCGGCGTTACCCTTGCGTGACTAGTAGGGAAACATTTCTAAATACATATCTATACAAAAACAACAATGGCTGCAGACGAACAAACACACACACACACACCCACATACCCACACACCCACACACACACACACACACACACACACACACATATACGCTTATATAGACTACACCCGCACACGTGTAAATCCACGCGTATACATGTACACGCAACCCGATTTAAATGAGAAGACCATCCAGTCCAACATTTGCGTACGTAAAAATTACATTATACATCATTTCAGCTTGACTCATCTAGTTTCTTTTTGCGCATGTTTAGTGCCTTAGAAATAAATTGTGCAGTTGCTTCGAGTACACTTTCTTCATCCAGGGCTAGGATACGGGTTACATCTTCCATTGAGGCTGGTTCAGAACAACTGTTTAACACGTTACACTTTGCACGGATATCAGCATAGGCTGCACAGTGGAAAAGAAAGTGTACCTCGTCATCACAGCCTCCATCACACATCGGGCATGCACTGTCGCGTGCCTGTTGTATTAAAAACCACTGAGCATTGCTCCCCAGCCCACAGGCTCTTAACCGAAATCTAGCAAGCGCATCTCTTTTCCATTTGTTTGCTATACATAATATGTACTTCTCAGGCTGAAAAACGCTTTTAAAAGAATAAAGAGAGAGAGAGAGAGAGAGAGAGAGAGAGAGAGAGAGAGAGAGAGAGAGAGAGAGAGAGAGAGAGAGAGATTGGGCTTTGCTCACCACTCATTGGTGCACATCTTGCCCTCAGTAACTGTCGGATACCTGAAAACAGAGTCAAGTCTTCAGAGTATCAATATATTTGTGTTCTCCGTCATTTTTAGACATATGTGACCCGTTATCACAAAATGATAGATAAGTCGCTGACGGCCAGCTGCCCGGCGAACAGAATAAGGTGGTGAGGGTCAATGTGGTTGACATTCACTTTTGTGCTGTTTCGGAGAAAACTATGTTTCATTGACCTCATACTGCCTGTATTAGTCAAAATCATCCTACAAATGTGTTAAACTTGATTTGTTATTGATATCTATCGATTCGGGACGTCACTTTCTTGTAAACAAAGGCCAAACAAGGCCACATTGTCAAACTGATTATTTGCAGAACGGTACCCCCGCTTATTATACATCGTTGGAAAGGTCAAGGACTAAATTTTGATCTGGTGCACCAAGACTTTCATAGAAACCAATCATTGGGTTGTAACGGCCAAAACAATATTCTTTCTGGTCTCATGTCTATGCTCTTTTATACTAGTTCTTACCATTTCATAAGCTATGAAGCATGTATGACCTAGATTGCTAGGGAAAACTACCTGGTTAGTAGTTTTAAACTAATGTAACAAAGTAATTTGTTTTACCACTTACTTGCAACTTACATGATCTTAAAGAGGGATTTCTGTACTTTCATAGCAAATATACATATCACAGGATGTTAAAAATCAACTTATCTAGATATCATTTTGTGAGAACGGGTCACATATCATACATTTCAAATTGGTATGCACTTTATGCGAACAAAATGTGCTTGTATGAGCTATGGTTTATCACCAGAGCTCCCCAAAATCCAAAGAAAAAAGAAAGCAGCCCCACTGGTTTTGAATTTTTTCCTCACAAAAACTGTATCGGCAAGACTACGTCACAGACGGCATTCACAAAGGCTGAAAACAGTATTTTATCATTTAACCAATCAGGATTAGCCGTTTTACAACGCGTGTGTTGTCAGCCTATCATGTATGCCGATTCAAACCAGCAACTTAAGGCACAATAAGCATTGCGGCCATTAACTCGGCACAAGACGATGAGAGAACAGTGAGTATTGCATCTAATATATATATATATATCTGCTAAGAGATTTTAACAAATCTCGGAAAAAAGTCTCTGCTGACTTTCAATTGTTTCTTTCACAATTTCTGATGTGTTATATATATATTCTAGGCAGTGTTACATTGCGTTATATTACATTGCGTCAAAGGATATTTGTAAACATCGTGCGAGCTAATAATAAAACACCCTGACGAAGGCCACGAGGCCCAAATATTTGTGAAAACGTGAAGGCTTGTTTTGGTTATTTTTTCCTTATTTGTTTATATATATAAACAGATACAGAGTTACCTCCCTTTAGGCTTTTTCAAATTTCCCTTGTTTTAACCTAATTTCTTGGTTAAAACTTGTCTAAATTTCTAAATTCTTTCTTAATAATTATCAATTCCACACTTTGGCCTTAAATCAAAGTGTTTCCCTTCACAGATATTCCCTTTGGGGTTGTCAGATGAGGGTAGTCTCCCATGCTAACAGAAGCTACCATTCAGAGAGTGGTTTGCTTCTTAGTTGGATACCATGGGTTGACAACTCTCGCCATCAGTACCACCTGACCACTGATGAGACACAATAGTGTCGAAACACGTGTCTGGTCTAGGTACAAATACAATGGTCCTCCTCAGGACTAGATTACCTTGCGATACGTCCCCCACAAAGGGACTTTGCTCTGTAAATCTCGGTCCCCCTTGAGGAGGGTCTGATGCTCCCAATAGGCTGTCTGTGAAGGGATACTTATTTCTCTCTCTATCTCTGCTAAGAGATTTTAACAAATCTCAGAAGAAAGTCTCTGCTGACTTTTAATTGTTTCTTTCACAATTTCTGATGTTTTATAATGTGGTCACCGTGAAAGTTGCATCGCCTTTAAAGCGATCCAATTGAATAAAGCAGAAAACTTCTTCTTTACCAAGTCCTGTGTTGAACAGCAGTGAAAAGTTGACCGTTTTTCCTGTTTAACCTTTTCAAAATTAGATCTAACTTGTTCGCGTATCCATTTCTGGATCTGCAGGCTGGTACAGAGTTACCTCCCTTTAGGCTTTTTCAAATTTCCCTTGTTTTAACCTAATTTCTTGGTTAAAACTTGTCTAAATTTCTAAATTCTTTCTTAATAATTATCAATTCCACACTTTGGCCTTAAATCAAAGTGTTTCCCTTCACAGATATTCCCTTTGGGGTTGTCAGATGAGGGTAGTCTCCCATGCTAACAGAAGCTACCATTCAGAGAGTGGTTTGCTTCTTAGTTGGATACCATGGGTTGACAACTCTCGCCATCAGTACCACCTGACCACTGATGAGACACAATAGTGTCGAAACACGTGTCTGGTCTAGGTACAAATACAATGGTCCTCCTCAGGACTAGATTACCTTGCGATACGTCCCCCACAAAGGGACTTTGCTCTGTAAATCTCGGTCCCCCTTGAGGAGGGTCTGATGCTCCCAATAGGCTGTCTGTGAAGGGATACTTATTTCTCTCTCTATCTCTGCTAAGAGATTTTAACAAATCTCAGAAGAAAGTCTCTGCTGACTTTTAATTGTTTCTTTCACAATTTCTGATGTTTTATAATGTGGTCACCGTGAAAGTTGCATCGCCTTTAAAGCGATCCAATTGAATAAAGCAGAAAACTTCTTCTTTACCAAGTCCTGTGTTGAACAGCAGTGAAAAGTTGACCGTTTTTCCTGTTTAACCTTTTCAAAATTAGATCTAACTTGTTCGCGTATCCATTTCTGGATCTGCAGGCTGGTACAGAGTTACCTCCCTTTAGGCTTTTTCAAATTTCCCTTGTTTTAACCTAATTTCTTGGTTAAAACTTGTCTAAATTTCTAAATTCTTTCTTAATAATTATCAATTCCACACTTTGGCCTTAAATCAAAGTGTTTCCCTTCACAGATATTCCCTTTGGGGTTGTCAGATGAGGGTAGTCTCCCATGCTAACAGAAGCTACCATTCAGTTTGAGGTCGAGTGGCTCCCGCCATCCCTCCTGATTCCAGCGACTACCTTCTAGACAACATATCCTCACCCAAGGCCCACTAGTCGCCAAACTGTACATATTGTTTTTATTACCACGGCCTTCGTGGCTTACATCTTAATCCTTTTATTTGTAAAAAGTTTTGAGATTTATTGTTCGTGTTCCTCTTACTTGCTCATCTATTTGGTTTTATTGGTGATCCTGAAAGGTTCCACTTTTTAACTCGATTTGAAATAAAATAAAAATAATATTACAAGCCCGTTATTCAAGATATAGAATACAGACTTATAATTCTTACCAAGAAACATCTTAACTACTTTTCATTTTAACAAATTCCACAGAGCATTATCAACTCAACCCCACCCCCTGCCCTCCTCTCCTTATTTTTTGTTTCTTTCTTTCCTCTTTTTGAAAGCGGACAAACACTCAAGTCCTTAATGGCTCAAAACCGTAGGACTTTTAATATTAATTTTAACGAAGCTACCATTCAGAGAGTGGTTTGCTTCTTAGTTGGATACCATGGGTTGACAACTCTCGCCATCAGTACCACCTGACCACTGATGAGACACAATAGTGTCGAAACACGTGTCTGGTCTAGGTACAAATACAATGGTCCTCCTCAGGACTAGATTACCTTGCGATACGTCCCCCACAAAGGGACTTTGCTCTGTAAATCTCGGTCCCCCTTGAGGAGGGTCTGATGCTCCCAATAGGCTGTCTGTGAAGGGATACTTATTTCTCTCTCTATCTCTGCTAAGAGATTTTAACAAATCTCAGAAGAAAGTCTCTGCTGACTTTTAATTGTTTCTTTCACAATTTCTGATGTTTTATAATGTGGTCACCGTGAAAGTTGCATCGCCTTTAAAGCGATCCAATTGAATAAAGCAGAAAACTTCTTCTTTACCAAGTCCTGTGTTGAACAGCAGTGAAAAGTTGACCGTTTTTCCTGTTTAACCTTTTCAAAATTAGATCTAACTTGTTCGCGTATCCATTTCTGGATCTGCAGGCTGGTACAGAGTTACCTCCCTTTAGGCTTTTTCAAATTTCCCTTGTTTTAACCTAATTTCTTGGTTAAAACTTGTCTAAATTTCTAAATTCTTTCTTAATAATTATCAATTCCACACTTTGGCCTTAAATCAAAGTGTTTCCCTTCACAGA
This sequence comes from Littorina saxatilis, assembly GCF_037325665.1. Taxonomy (NCBI): domain Eukaryota; kingdom Metazoa; phylum Mollusca; class Gastropoda; order Littorinimorpha; family Littorinidae; genus Littorina; species Littorina saxatilis. The sequence continues at coordinate 21,067,221 of NC_090255.1, read as the reverse complement.
TATTCCCTTTGGGGTTGTCAGATGAGGGTAGTCTCCCATGCTAACAGAAGCTACCATTCAGAGAGTGGTTTGCTTCTTAGTTGGATGCCATGGGTTGACAACTCTCGCCATCAGTACCACCTGACCACTGATGAGACACAATAGTGTCGAAACACGTGTCTGGTCTAGGTACAAATACAATGGTCCTCCTCAGGACTAGATTACCTTGCGATACGTCCCCCACAAAGGGACTTTGCTCTGTAAATCTCGGTCCCCCTTGAGGAGGGTCTGATGCTCCCAATAGGCTGTCTGTGAAGGGATACTTATTTCTCTATCTCTGCTAAGAGATTTTAACAAATCTCGGAAGAAAGTCTCTGCTGACTTTTAATTGTTTCTTTCACAATTTCTGATGTTTTATAATGTGGTCACCGTGAAAGTTGCATCGCCTTTAAAGCGATCCAATTGAATAAAGCAGAAAACTTCTTCTTTACCAAGTCCTGTGTTGAACAGCAGTGAAAAGTTGACCGTTTTTCCTGTTTAACCTTTTCAAAATTAGATCTAACTTGTTCGCGTATCCATTTCTGGATCTGCAGGCTGGTACAGAGTTACCTCCCTTTAGGCTTTTTCAAATTTCCCTTGTTTTAACCTAATTTCTTGGTTAAAACTTGTCTAAATTTCTAAATTCTTTCTTAATAATTATCAATTCCACACTTTGGCCTTAAATCAAAGTGTTTCCCTTCACAGATATTCCCTTTGGGGTTGTCAGATGAGGGTAGTCTCCCATGCTAACAGAAGCTACCATTCAGAGAGTGGTTTGCTTCTTAGTTGGATACCATGGGTTGACAACTCTCGCCATCAGTACCACCTGACCACTGATGAGACACAATAGTGTCGAAACACGTGTCTGGTCTAGGTACAAATACAATGGTCCTCCTCAGGACTAGATTACCTTGCGATACGTCCCCCACAAAGGGACTTTGCTCTGTAAATCTCGGTCCCCCTTGAGGAGGGTCTGATGCTCCCAATAGGCTGTCTGTGAAGGGATACTTATTTCTCTCTCTATCTCTGCTAAGAGATTTTAACAAATCTCAGAAGAAAGTCTCTGCTGACTTTTAATTGTTTCTTTCACAATTTCTGATGTTTTATAATGTGGTCACCGTGAAAGTTGCATCGCCTTTAAAGCGATCCAATTGAATAAAGCAGAAAACTTCTTCTTTACCAAGTCCTGTGTTGAACAGCAGTGAAAAGTTGACCGTTTTTCCTGTTTAACCTTTTCAAAATTAGATCTAACTTGTTCGCGTATCCATTTCTGGATCTGCAGGCTGGTACAGAGTTACCTCCCTTTAGGCTTTTTCAAATTTCCCTTGTTTTAACCTAATTTCTTGGTTAAAACTTGTCTAAATTTCTAAATTCTTTCTTAATAATTATCAATTCCACACTTTGGCCTTAAATCAAAGTGTTTCCCTTCACAGATATTCCCTTTGGGGTTGTCAGATGAGGGTAGTCTCCCATGCTAACAGAAGCTACCATTCAGAGAGTGGTTTGCTTCTTAGTTGGATACCATGGGTTGACAACTCTCGCCATCAGTACCACCTGACCACTGATGAGACACAATAGTGTCGAAACACGTGTCTGGTCTAGGTACAAATACAATGGTCCTCCTCAGGACTAGATTACCTTGCGATACGTCCCCCACAAAGGGACTTTGCTCTGTAAATCTCGGTCCCCCTTGAGGAGGGTCTGATGCTCCCAATAGGCTGTCTGTGAAGGGATACTTACTTCTCTCTCTATCTCTGCTAAGAGATTTTAACAAATCTCAGAAGAAAGTCTCTGCTGACTTTTAATTGTTTCTTTCACAATTTCTGATGTTTTATATATATATATATATATATATATGTACAAACACCACTGTAAATGCCCACCAAGATACATAGTTCGTCTGATTTGATTGTATTCGCATTGCTGCTCAAATTCAACTCTGCCCTTGACTTCCATGAACACCTTTGTTCGTGATCGTACTCATTGTTGCTGTTCTCCTTTCTGTTGGTTCTTTGCGAGTTTTTCTTATTGTTTATATTTACTTTCTTTTCTTGTTTTTCTTTTAAAGTTGCTTTTTCACATAGACATATTGCTCTGTTCCAATTTATACACTGAACGTAATCCTAAAAATGTCATTCCTACTTAGAACTTCGAAATTTCTGCTCTGTTCACTCAACTGTCCTCTTTCTCCTTTCCTGATAGAGACATTTTTTTCTCCGTCCAAGAGTGTGCTTCCTCCGAGAGACCAGTGTGAACGATCGCCACCGCTTCTGGCCCCGTCTCCCTTTGTGTTCCTTAGCGAAACTGTGACATAATGTTTGTATCACTAGCCTGTTACAGGGCCAGAATCGGGGATTATCACTCAATAGCGGTCGGCCTGTCCAATACAAAATTGAACTTTTTGAATGTTTCAAATATTTACTCTTTTCTCGCATTGCTTTTTATGGGCAAAGAAGGCTGTCATCTTGCGTTGTTACTCCATTGTTTATCCAACCAAACATTCTTTAAATCGCATCTACTCGGTCGAAAGGCAGCCCCATCCAAGAATGTGACACAACAAGCCGAATCTATTAAACCACGTAATCAACTTACCCACACTGCACCAGTTAGCGTATCCCTCTCCTATATAATACTTATTAACCTTGCCAGCTATCTAATCTGCCTCGCTGGCGACATTCACCCGAACCCTGGACCGTCACGAACTAAGAAACCTAGCGAGCTATCTGTTATACACATAAATGCTAGAAGTATTAGAAACAAATTAGATATAATAGAAACAGAGACTAGTACCCACGATATTATAACGATCTCAGAGACATGGCTTTCGGAGACCACTTCTAACGACGACATTCATCTTAAAGGTTATCACCCCCCAATTCGTAAAGACAGACCTAACGACCCCCACGGCGGGGTAGCAGTATACGTGAAAAACAGTCTTGTGTGCAAACCAAGGGATGACCTTCTGATCCCCCAGCTTGAGGCCGTATGGGTTGAAACAAGATTAAACCAGGATACGCTGTTAATAGGTACATTTTATAGGCCGCCTAACTCTAATGTAGAATACTGGAAACTCATTGATCAGTCAATTAAAAATGTCGCCGCTTCAGAGCATATGTTTATTATTCTTGGTGATTTCAATTCAGATTTTACAAACAACCCGTCGCAGCATCTTCTTGATATTATCACTTTAAACAGTCTACAACAACTAGTTACACTTCCGACCCGCGTTACAGAAACAACATCGTCATGCATTGACCTTATTCTTACCTCGAGTGTAGACATCGTGCAAAGCATTAACGTTCTACCCCCTATTTGTAGCGACCATTCTGTGCCATGTGCGACAATTAAGAAACACATACATAAAACTCCTGCATCTAAAAGAACAATATTTAACTATTCCAAATTAAACAAAGAAAAATTCCTTATCGAACTGAGGAAAATCGACTGGATGAGCATTGCAACGCTACACACTGTCAACGAAGCTGCCAGGTCATTTTCCGAAAAGCTGTTAAGTGTCGCAAGACTATGTATGCCAGTAAAGACAATAACTGTTCGCGATCAAGACGCACCATGGATGACAGAGGAAATTATAAAACTACGCGACAAAAAAAGATCAGTCCATGATACAGCAGTGCGTCTAAACACACCTGAGGCCTGGGAACACTTTCGTATGACTCGCAATAATTATACTGACACAATTCGTAATCGGAAATTAGAATATATAAAAGAACTAGACACAAAAGTATCCAGTGGAGATAACTTTGGTACTAAAAATTGGTGGAAACTAGTTAAATCATTCTTATCAAAGAAAGGATCAAACCCCAATGAAATTCCTCCTTTGGCGTCAAACGGAGCAACCTACTATACTAACCTAGAAAAAGCAAACGACTTCTTTATCCAACAATCCATTGTCAAAGACGATATGTCAGACATTCCTGAAGTACCAAGGCTTCCTTGCAGAATAAACACTCTCACACTTTCAGTCGAAGAAGTTATAAATACGATTAACAAACTAGACAAAACAAAAGCAGTCGGTCCAGACGAAATCCACAATAGAATTTTAATTGAGAGCTGCGAAGTGATTTGTGACAGCCTAACTGCACTGTTTAATCGGTCTTTACGTGAAGGACTTTTTCCGTCAGTTTGGAAAATAGCCCACGTTTCACCAGTTCATAAAAAGGGAAACAAAGATACATGTAGTAATTATCGTCCAATCTCCCTCCTAAGCTGTGTTGGCAAAACACTCGAGAAATGTATACAAATTCATGTCTTTGACTACTTAAAGCAAAACAATATCATTACAGAGTCGCAGTCCGGTTTCATCCCTGGTGACTCAACTGTTTACCAGCTTCTTACAATATACAATGACATATGCAAATCACTCGATAATAGAATAACTACCCAAGCAATCTTCTTTGATATATCCAAAGCATTCGATAGAGTTTGGCACAGGGGCTTATTGCATAAACTCGAAGCCGCTGGAATTAACGGGCCATTATTAAACTGGTTTACAGACTACCTAACAGATCGAAAGCAAGCAGTTGTATTAAAAGGCAGTAAATCAACTTATCTTCCAGTAGTAGCGGGAGTTCCTCAAGGTTCAGTGCTTGGACCTTTGCTCTTCCTAATTTATGTAAACGACATTGTACGTGATATAGAATCTACGATTAAGCTTTTTGCTGACGACACTAGCATGTACTTGTCTTTAGCCAATCACAACATCCGTGCCGAAATTTTAAACTCAGATCTTGAACAAATTGTAAATTGGGCAGAAACATGGAAGGTAGCATTTAACCATGCAAAAACTGAATTGGTGAACTTTTGTACACAAAGAACCCCTGATATCGCAGATCTAAACTTCGGCAATACCATCCTTGAAAGTTTACAAAATCACAAACACTTAGGAATAATAATACAAAACAACTGTAAATGGGATGAACATATAAAATCTCTTGTTGCAAAGTGCAGAACTCTTGTAGCTTGCTTGCGTACATACAAATATAGACTGAGTCGAAAATCATTGGAAATTATGTTTAAATCCTTCATTCTACCACACTTTGATTATTGCGACATAATATGGGACAACTGTAGCAAAACCCTAACAGATGAACTCGAAAAGTTAAACCTAGATGCAATACGAACAATCATCGGAGCTGTCCGCGGAACCAGTCAATTTAAGCTTTACGGAGAATCTGGTCTCCAATCATTATCTGAAAGGCGTAACCGTCATAAACTAACAATGTTCCATAAAATCATTCACGACAAGACCCCCCCCCCCCCCCCCATACCTACAAGCAGCACTCCCACCTCTCGTAGCAGCCAACAACCCCTACCACAGACGCCGCCCCTTAGAATGAAGTATACCCCCACATCGAACAGAAACGTACAAAACATCCTTTTTTCCTTCGACAACGGACTAGTGAACCCTCGGACTAGTGAACCCCTCTCATAAATATTATATATGTATTCTTAAACGGATTTTTGTTTTGATGTACAATTTTCATTCAAATTTCCTTTCATGTTTGCTTGCTCTTCATTTAAACTGTACAATAGCCGCCATTTATATGTAATTTTCTAACTGTAAACACCACTATAAGCATTATGCTTGTTGTTGTTTACTCAATATGCGTTTTTTGTAAATAATGCACAAATGAATAAAACAGTTTAAACCAATTACTTCAATAGAATCTCGTTACACAGGTCTACGAACCGCATCTCAGTTTGCTACTGAGTTAAAGTACATTATGAAATTCAATGTCAAAGAGGGTTTATAGGGTAAATTGTGAAAAAACGTTTGTCTAGGGCCATGAGATCATTTTTGTTTGCGTGTATGTGGGACCGGCGTTCCCTCATGCTCCCGCGCTAATGTTGGCAGGATTCGCCTTAAATTCTGCTCCTAAACAACAAGCCTTCGTGGGGTAACGGTTATAACATTGCGCTTTAGCACCAGTTGTCCCAGGTTCGAGACGCACAATGAACTTAATTTTTTTTTAGTGTTCGTAAATGATTATGAAGTGCCAGTTGACTGGTTTTTATGTGTTCATTTTGAATCATATTCATAGCGTGTGTCAAAATTGTATCGTAAGATGCTTATGATAGATCAAACCATCTATTTTTTTAATTCTTCATACAATGATTGTTTTTAATCTGCACTTTAAATCGCTGTATCTAAAGTTGAAATTCATTGAAATAAAGAGAAATTATGGCCGTTGTGTATTATTTGCATCTTTTTCAAAGCACAGGTTAGTGCACCATGAAAACAGTGTTCGCTCAAAACAGGGAACGCGCCTATTTCTAGAACAAATACGTACACTTCATAAAAGAAAGTTATGAAGAGAGTTGCACACAATGATTCGTAATCAAAAAAATAGTGCACCAAAATTCTTTTTAAAGTGTCTAGTATTTCAGTTTCGATTTATATTAATTATAATGTTGAACATCTCTGCAAGATTTTGAAATTTTGAATCCCTGCATGTCCCTTTGAATATTTCTGTAACTGAAAATGGAGAAGAAATTGCATTTTCTTGGCTTTTCCCTGATGACTAGAATGCTTTTAATCATCTAAGGCCTACACACATTTCACAGTCAATGTATTTGCAAAAAAGACGGTTCAACTGAGATAGATTTCAAACTTACAGATGTATCTCCTTCAGTCCACTGGCTGTGAAAAGTCGATGTGAATGCGTGATGGATTGTGTAAAAAAATTCCATCTCACACGGCATAAATAGATCCCTGCGCCTTGAGTCCGAGTCTGGAGATACGCGCGCGATATAAGGCTTCATATAATCATAATAATAATCAATCCACTGTAGCGTTTGATACATTTCAGCTAAACTAAGTGGCTTCATTTTACATGCAGATGAAATCTCCATTAGCTTCAGGAAATTTGAACAGAGTGTGTGCACAAGATCGCAAGGATGCTGGTGACAACCCCGGTGTCTATGACACCTTATACAAATGAAAACCATCAAGAGAACTGCCGCTTGTTTTTGTAATGCACTGTACGATTTACTTGCAAGGTGTAGGTCTCTTGGACCACCTACCCTGTTCTTCACACTATCTGATGGTGACATGCCCTGAACTGCAAAAGATCGCCAACAATAAAAACAAAATATTTTAACGCTTCATCATAAAGCTCGTTTTCTACAACAGTAATACAAGATCCGTTTAAGAGTGCAGCCAGGCTGTGTATCAAATCAAATAGTAGCAATTGTACTTAATTAATCTCAAATACGTACAGGTATTGAAGCTGCTGTATAAATACAAACGAAGCACAAGAACATTAGTATTACATTAAAATATACCGTAAACTACATTGTTTACGCCCCCCCCCCCATTTTGTCCAAAAGTTGGGGATGGGCGTTTAATAGGTACTAAACCCTTTGCATGAGCGTTTTCTTTACCAAACAGAATAAGGATATTTCGGTCAGTGTTCAAATGATGCGTTACTGCACAAAACGTTCCTCTCTCTCTCACACACACACACAAGCACACGCACACACACATAATCTGCAAGCAAACCACGAAGGAAATATTGTTGTTTTTTGGTATGTTAACAAGTTTATAACTTAAATAGTTAGTGATCTGTTGGACAGCTTAATTCAGGTCTGCGGTGAACAAACCCATATCAACATTTTAACGTTAAGCAGATAAACGCATTGTCACAATTACTTGTAGAATGATAAGTCACGTTTGTCTCGGAAACTGAAAGATTATTTGTTGTCAGTGTGTCACCCAATGAGGGGAAAACTGTCTATGAGGGACAACGTCTTGCCTTCAAAGGCCGCGATAGAGGGTAAACAAACACAAGTCTGTTCATTCGTTATGTTCTAACTCCTCGAAGTCGACCTCTCTATTCACTTCCAAATCTCAAACCAACTTTTATTTTTACATTCTTCGGACAATGATTGTTTTTAATCTGCACTTTAAATCGCTGTATTTAAAGTTGAAACATCCACTGAAGTAAAGAGAAATTATGGCCGTTGTTTAATATTTGCATTTTTGTTTTAAAGCACAGGTACAAGTTCACCATGAAAACAGTGTTCGATCAAAACAGGGAACGCGCCTAATTGTAGAAAAAAAATAAGTACACTTTATGAAAGAAATTTATTAAGAAAGTTGCACACATTGATACGTAATAAAAACAAAATTTAAAAAAATTTTGTGCGGCAAATTTCTTTTAAAATGTCTAGTATTTCAGTTTCGATGTGTAATGTTGAACATTTCTGCAAGATTTTGAACCAGACTATAGCTGTTCATCTGACTTCTTATGCCTCTTGTTAGTACCAACACAGCTCATGACAGTAACACAGCGACCAGATTGTTTGAATCCAAGCAAAAGACAAGATATTTACGCAAACATGGTACATGTTTGTAATGAAACAAAGTTTGATTATCAGCATATTCCATCAAAAATGTCTGTTTCTTCACAACCGACCAAATAATATAACAATCAGCTTAGTACTGGCAAGACTATTACTGCAGGCAGTGAACACAAAAGGATGAACAGAACATGAAAACAACGTACCAAATCTGTTCAATGTGTATCTGTTAATTGTGACCATGACAAGACACTGTTTGTCTCACATGTGCTTCTAATGTCAACAGTGATCATTCTTACTTTTCTTCACAACTTCAATGGCTTAAAGAACCGAATCCTCTTTATAAATGCCTACACTTAGGTTTAGTAGGTTCTCAACTGAACAAGGTAATAGTTCTGACATAAGCTTTAAAACCAGTTTTGACAAAACTTGGCATGAAGGGATGGTGCCTGTATGTAATTCTGGTCTTCAGTCAAATTAAGCATCACACTGCATGTTCCTTCTGGAAGAACGCTGTTTGTGCAAAAATCCCTGCATGTCCCTTTGCATAATTCTGTAACTGAACATGAAGAGGAAATAGCATTTTCTTGGCTTTTCCCTGATGACTAGAATGCTTTTAATCATCTAAGGCCTACAGACATTTCACTGTCAATGTATTTGCAAAAAAAGACGGTTCATTATAGATATATGTCGAACTTACAGATACGATGCATTTCCTTCAGTCCACTGTAGCATTTGATACATTTCAGCTAAACTAAGTTGCTTCATCTTACATGCAGGTGAAATCTCCATTGGCTTCAGGAAATTTGAACAGAGTGTGTGCACAAGATCTCAAGGATGCTGGTGTCAACCCCGGTGTCTATGATGACACCTTATACATGTTAATAAAATAAAAACATCAAGAGAACTGCCGCTTGTTTTCGTAATGCACTGTACAATTTACTTGCAAGGTTTAGGTCTCTTGGACCACCTACCCTGTTCTTCACACTACCTGTTGATGACATGCCCAGTACTGCAAAAGATCGCTAACAATAATTTCTTATTTTAACGCTTCATCACAAAGCTCGTTATCTACA
>NC_090255.1:21035305-21052805 GCF_037325665.1 Littorina saxatilis | reverse complement strand
AGTCGCGCTACCCAGGTGTCTGCGTGTTTAGGTGTATTCAGCCACCTGCACTTATGGCAGAATGATCAAGGTCTTTTACGTGCCATTGTGATGACACGGGGGTGGGACATGGCTTCCGTCTCTGGGTCTGCACATAAAGTTGACCCGTGTCCATCCCGGCCCGAATTCGAACCTGCGACCTTCCGATCACAAGTCCAGTGCTCTACGAACTGAGCTACCGGTAATTGTCCAGGTTTAAAATAATGTTAGCTTTCAGTGGTGAGCTTGGTGGCTAAAAATAATTATGTTTCACGGAAGGCAGTATCGTCCCTCCGTTGACATCAATCAACTGATGCAACATTTTGTCATATATCGTTTTGGCTAAATTAGGTGAGTCTGAATTTGTTGCATAAATGATTTTATGTGAACTTGCGAACATAAACCTACCTACAAGATTGAAAGTATGAACCGTTTAGATTTTTAAAACATACCAACAAGAGAGTTTACATTTGTTGTTCACTGCACCCAAAAGAACTTCCTCTATAATGTTTGTATTCTTATTCCTAACACTGCATATTTGTAACATAATTTATGAAATTTTCTTTAACTTTCAAATTGAAACCAATGAAATCTTAACAAGGCCGAAGTGAAGAAGGAAATCATTTGTTATAGGTGAAGAGATATATATGCAGTAATCTACGCCCTTTTAGACGGTCATCCATCCGCATCTTAGCCCCCTCGCTGCTTAACTTGGGTGTTATAACGGGAACAGATCCATGAGACCATGAATAGCCTGGTAATGCTGAAAAAAGTCTTTATTCCAGACAAGAAAAAAAACCGACTGGTATATGATTATGAAACGCATCATTGACAGAATTATGATTGAACTCAACAGTATGTGTTTTTGGACAACCTAATACAGAATAGCCAACTTGCACAATACCCCGCTTCAATAGCTCTCGAGTGTGAAAGAGAAGGAAAGTTCACTTCGCTGCGGGCAAACGTTTTGCTCTCACAAGCACTGGTGTTTTCTGGCTTGTGTGAAATAAATGTTTTAAAAAAAAACTCGATTGCCTTTTCTTTTTGCATGGGCTATGCTTGGGTGCTTTGAACGAACTTTCGAATTATTCTCGCGGCTATCATTGCTGCAGCACACTTTTCACATTGAAAATTCACAATTTTATGAAAATTATAAATTGTCAAGGCGAAGTGTCTGCAAACTCTCACTGAGCTATCCGGACATGCCCCCATTTTGCGGCAGATCTCGCAAGGCCATGAAAGTTATGGCAGATTTATCGCGCGATTTGGCGGTGCAGGCCGATAGTGCAAGTCGCCTATTGTCATAAAAGGGAAAAGGGGGCTTTAAAGCAACAATCGGATGACTTAGATACACGATAAAGTGCTGTTCACATGGAAGACTTGCAACCAACTTGTGACCAACTTTCAAGCGATTTTAGTCGGCGGCAAGTCAAATCAAAATCTCTGCCCATGTGAACAGCACAACCTCGCAAACTAGGGATGACTCGGTCCTGTCGGGATAATATTCAGTACGTTTAAACCCGACGGGATGAAACTTATCATGGATCACCTTTAGACACCCTATTACAATTTACATGTATTGAGAAAATATGGTAATTATTGTTGTTGTTTTATTTTTCTGTCATTTGTGTGGTAGCACTGTTAATGTCACTGGAATTTCAAATGCAAGCATTAATTGTTTGTTTGTTTGCTTAACGCCCAGCCGACCACGAAGGGCCATATCAGGGCGGTGCTGCTTTGACATATAACGTGCGCCACACACAAGACAGAAGTCGCAGCACAGGCTTCATGTCTCACCCAGTCACATTATTCTGACACCGGACCAACCAGTCCTAGCACTAACCCCATAATGCCAGACGCCAGGCGGAGCAGCCACTAGATTGCCAATTTTAAAGTCTTAGGTATGACCCGGCCGGGGTTTGAACCCACGACTTCCCGATCACGGGGCGGACGCCTTACCACTAGGCTAACCGTGCTGGTCAAGCATTAATAAATTTACAGTAACAAAACTAACATGCAACACAATCTATGTTCGCAGTCAGAAACATGCAACACAATCTATGTTCACAGTCAGAAACATGCAACACAATCTATGTTCACAGTCAGAAACATGCAACAAAGTTGTACAAATATTTATCATTTTATTGACACTCAAGGAAACTTTAGAATGTTCATTTAAAGAACTCAAACAATTGTAACTGTAGCTTAAAGAAATTAACAATAACTACAAGAAGAGCAAACGCTCGATCGAGTCACTTTCGCAGTTCTGAATATTATATGAGGCATCAGATGGACAGGAAGAAATTGCTATTCACAACACAATGAGTCACGTTCACAAAAAATTTGAGCCCGGTCACTTTTATAGTTTCCGAGAAAAGCCCAACGTTAAGTTGTGTGTTGCCGAACAGAAAAGGCTAGTTATCTCCCTTGTTTTTCTGATAACGTTCGTAAAAGGCTACAGATGTAAATACTTTGATGTAAAGAATAATCCTACAAAGTTTCAATCACATCCGATGAACTTTGTCAAAGATATAAAATGTCTAATTTTTCCTTTGACGCTGACCTGTGACCTTGAAAAAGGTCAAAGGTCAACGAAACCATCGTTAAAGTGTAGAGGTCATTGGAGGTCACGACTAAACAAAATATGAGCCCGATCGCTTTGATAGTTTCCGAGAAAAGTCCAACGTTAAGGTGGTGTCTACGGCCGGCCGGCCGGCCGGACAGACTAACACTGACCGATTACATTTGTTTTGTTTGTTTGTTTGTTTATTTGTTGCTTAACGTCCAGCCGACTACGCAGAGCCATATCAGGACGAGGAAGGGGAGGATGAAGGGGGCCACTTGTCAAGCGATTCCTGTTTACAAATGCACTAACCCATTACTTGTGTCCCAGCAGGCTTTAGTAAAACTAAATTAATACCTACTGGAAGATTACCAGTTTCCAGTATGTTAAAATAGGCTTAACCTATCTACTGCTGGACTTACATCAGAACACTAACAGATTAAACTATACATGAATCGCGAGACAAGCGGCAAGAGAAGAGATTTTTGGAAAAAATACAGGTGAATGAGCAAGAAGGCAGAAAAAAGAAAAGAATTCATGAAGAAAAAGAGAGCATGACAGGAAAGAGGAACCAAAAATCTACCTAACAGCAAACTAGAAAGCTCCTGCGGTTCCAAAAACAGAAGGGGCCTTTAATTTCATAACCGCAGTGCCCCACTGCGGGAGATAAACGAAGTGAAGAAAAATTGAGAAACAATAAGTTAATAACCCAAACGATTTTGCACAGAAATACATATATACACAAAAGCAAGCAATATTAAGACATATGGCGTATAAAAGACGACATATATAAAATCAATACTGTGAGGAAATCTAAACAAGATACTAAATAGTAGTTTTTGACATTCATAAAAAAGCATGCTATTCATACCTGTCAAGTCCTACGCATTCTGCGTAATTCTTACGGTTTTTCGGTGTTTTTTGGGTCCTACGTCGTATACCTCAAACCATACGCATTTTCAGCCTTTTTTTTTAATTTATTTTTTTTAAATTTTTTTTATTTATTTATTTTAAATTTTTTTTGCTGGCATGGACTGCCGTTCATTCATTTCTGAGGAGGAGCTTGCACCAGCAACACAACAGAAGTTCTGGCATGATGTGCGCCAGTTCTACGTGGCCTGTGTGAGGAAAATGTTGAATAAATTTCCATTTGGCAGTGAAACCCTGCAACACCTTTAAGTGCTGGATCACAGTCTGGGAGCTGACACACTGACTGCCTTCTTGCAGGTCAAAATTAACTCTGATGCATGCTGCCATGATTTTAAGGTGACTGGCAGCATGATTGACAAAGCAAAGATTTACACAGATTTCTTTCTTTCTTTCTTTATTTGGTGTTTTAAACGTCGTTTTCAACCACGAAGGTTATATCGCGACAGGGGAAAGGGGGGAGATGGGATAGGGGAAAGGGGGGAGATGGGATAGAGCCACTTGTAAAGTGTTTCTTGTTCACAAAAGCACTAATCAAAAAATTGCTCCAGGGGCTTGCAACGTAGTACAATATATGACCTCACTGGGAGAATGCAAGTTTCCAGTACAAAAGACTAAACATTTCTTACATACTGCTTGACTAAAATCTTTACAAACATTGACTATATTCTATACAAGAACCACTTAACAAGGGTAAAAGGAGGAACAGAATCCGTTAGTCGCCTCTTACGACATGCGGGGTGCAGAGAAATAAGGATGTGGAAAAGAAGACTTTTGGTAAGTGAAATAAAGGTGATGGGTCCAGTCAGGTAGAAATAAGACAACAAGAAAAGAATTGGAAAACTGCAGGGAATAGTGTGTTCTTGGAAGGAAATATAGGTGAAAGGACTGGTAAGGCAGAAATAAGACAAAAGAAGAGAAGTAAAGGGGTGGGGTAGCTTGGTAAAAACACTCCCGCCGCGTGAAGGCGACCCCATGGGAGCATTTGCACAGATGAATACAACTAAGAACACAAGTGACAAGTGACAACAAAAATGAACGAACAAGAGTGCAGTGTAAATGTATTACATGTAGTGGTAAATAAAGAGCAGTTTGTGCAGAAAGGAATTTATGTGTTTTACTTTTAGTTTGCGAAAAACAATCTGATTGGTTTAGTGTGTATGCGTGAGAAGTTGAATTTGTGTGTTTAACCACATCCTGATCCACGCATTAACTATGGTTTTTGATCCCCAACTATGGTTTCTTATGCCATTTACTATGGTCAGAGGCCAAAAGTACTTGACAGGTATGTGCAATTGCAGAAAATATTCATAGAATTAAAAGGCATACAATCGCAAATGTTCTGTATCCTTGTTCGTGAATGTCTGCGAGCATGAGAACCGTCCGGTCCCTCGCTTTACTCTGTCCCTTGACTAATTACTGTCTCACAGTCACAGTCCCTTTCTTTGACTTAGTCTCTCAACCTCTCTCTGATTTGATTCGTTGATATTTGATAACTTGATTTAACATAGAATGGCTCTGTGTGCGTAATTTTAACCATTACTTAAACCAATGTTCACTTTGAGTAGCTGAGACGTGAACTGCATATACCGTAAACAACACACACTAGGGGTAACCAGCCAGGAAAATTCAGTAGCAGTCAGACTGTTGTGCTTGCGACCAAAGCCTACGGACAACTGAATATCACACGCACTGAAAAATGTGATGTCTCCTTCACAGTCTAACACACACACACATACCGTAAAATCCCTAGAATAGGCCCACCCCCCCTGTGCACAGATTTAGGGCAAAATTGGGGGGTGGGCGTTTGCTAGGGATAGACCCCTTTGCACAAAGTAAGTTTTGTGCTCAATCGTGTAATTGAGTGAATACAAACCCCGAAAGCATGTAAGTTAGGTCGTGTGAGTAGAAGTGAAGGAAAAAAGAAAGAAAAATTACTTTGAGGCAAAGAAGGCCAACCGAGAGAGAGAGAGAGAGAGAGAGAGAGAGAGAGAGAGAGAGAGAGAGAGAGAGAGAGAGAGAGAGAGAGAGAGAGAGAGAGAGAGAGAGAGAGAGAGAGAGAGAGAGAAAAGGACTGGCTCTTCTGAAAACAACCCAAGCATAGTCATTTATATAAATTTATAAAGTAAAAAGAAAATCACCAGACCTTTGCAAGGACAAACAATAACAACACAATTCCGGGAAAAAGAAACTTGATGAAATGTCGAAATGTCAACACCAATGAAGCCCTTTCTTTCTGTACAAGGAAGAAATTACACGATCGTCTTTGGAAATGAAACGTTAACTGAACTTGGATTTTGTCTTCAAAAGGCCCAATCTTTCTGAGAAAGAAAAACCCACAAACTTAGGGAAAAAAAGAGAAGAGAAACTCAAAAAAACATGAACGATGGGTGGGAGTGAGGAGAGGGGACAAAGAATAAGAAAAAAGGAAAGAAACACGAAAAGGTAAAGAAGGGGAAAAAGATGACTTTTAGAACAGGCTGCACAAATCCTAGTGAAAGTGAGCCTATAGTCTCTTTGAAAAAAGCAGGGTGGGCGTTTGCTAGGTAGTTACCCCTGTGCACAACTTTTGGCCCAAAGTGGGGGGTGGGCGTTTGCTAGATGGTGGGCTTATGCTAGGGATTTTACGGTAATATATCCTTACAAACTTGTATGTATACTTGTGCCCATACACACCTATACTGTAATAGTCATATCCTTACAAACTTGTACATTCTTGCGACTGTACATATATACCGTATTTGACGGACTACAAGACGCGACTTTTTTTCAAAAAAAATCGCATTGCGGCTTATAAAAAGATGCGGCTAAAACGTTACCTAAACTTGAATAGCATTCACCTAATGGAAGTCGCCGCGGGTTTTCATTTCGCTCGATTAGCGATTACCGGTACTTTATTAGCTCTCTACTCAAGACTCGGCCCTTTTCTCTTTCTTTCGCGAATCTTCGTTTGTCAACAAGTCGTCGTGACAAGATACCGTACAGAGAAACATTGGATGTATCAGGATCTCGCGCGTGCGCGAGATTTCGTTTTTTTGTGTCTTGCGATAGTTGGAGGAGCGAGAGCCGCCATGTTGTGTTTTCGTCCGCTCGAAATGTGCGCAAAAGTTGTAAATCATCCCAAAAAAGCTTATTCCGGGCGGGACTACATGTGTGTGTTGGTTACAAATTGTGTGTGTGATATTTTTCTTCAAACTTTTTCACTTTTCTTCTTTGTTTCACTTGTTTATTCTCCGAGCCGATTTTGCCAAATACTGTAATTTTTGTTTGCCTGGTTGTTTTGATTGATTGACACGATCTGATTATTTTTTTTTCGACGGCGGCTAATATAGTGACGTGGCCTATACGTGGCTCGTCCCAATTTTTTTGTTAAAAGTCGGGGGTGCGGCTTATAAAACGGTGCGTCTTGTAATCCGTCAAATACGGTACACATATAATTATACACAAACTTGTACATATTTGTGACTATATACTCATAATATCATATCCTCACAAACTTGACCATTGGTCCGGACGTTTGTCCCATTCACTTATCCATGAAATGAATGCGAGCTTCTGGATATATGGCCAATGAAAATTCTTCAAAAGGTTTCAAACATTGAGCCCTGGTTTTTCTGAGTGTTGTTCGCTCATTGAACACTTTGGTTTTAACCAACTTCACCAATTTGTCTTTGGAGAAATGTCTTCCAGAAAAAATAGTGTGCAATTGTAAAAAGTTCAGTACACAATCTTTACCTGGCAATTTACCCTTTGTGCCTGTCCCTTTAGCAGTAAAAAAAGACTTGAAAATAAGAGGAAACTGATTCAGTGTCAGCAGATGTCCAAACAACATAGTCTCTTTTCTTTTTCAATGAACCCTGAGCAGAAGAGGGCTGAGCACCAGTCTGACTAGAGTCCTGAGCAACAGTCTGACTAGAGTCCTGAGCAGAAGAGGGCTGAGCACTAGTCTGACTAGAGTCCTGAGCAGAAGAGTCCTGAGCACCAGTCTGACTAGAGTCCTGAGCACCAGTCTGACTAGAGTCCTGAGCACCAGTCTGACTAGAGTCCTGAGCAACAGTCTGACTAGAGTCCTGAGCACCAGTCTGACTAGAGTCCTGAGCAACAGTCTGACTTTCTTTCTTTATTTGGTGTTTAATGTCGTTTTCAACCACGAAGGTTATATCGCGACGAGGGAAAGGGGGAGATGGAATAGGGGAAAGGGGGGAGATGGGATAGAGCCACTTGTTAAGTGTTTCTTGTTCACAAAAGCACTAATCAAAAAATTGCTCCAGGGGCTTGCAACGTAGTACAATATATGACCTTACTGGGAGAATGCAAGTTTCCAGTACAAAGGACTAAACATTTCTTACATACTGCTTGACTATATTCTATACAAGAACCACTTAACAAGGGTTAAAGGAGAAACAGAATCCGTTAGTCGCCTCATACGACATGCGGGGTGCAGAGAAATAAGGATGTGGAAAAGAAGACTTTTGGTAAGTGAAATAGAGGTGATGGATCCAGTCAGGTAGAAATAAGACAACAAGAAAAGAATTGGAAAACTGCAGGGAATAGTAGGGAGAGTTTCCTTGGAAGGAAATATAGGTGAAAGGACTGGTAAGGCAGAAATAAGACAAAAGAAGAGAAGAAACAGAACCGTTAGTCGCCTCTTACGACATGCTGGGTAGCATCGGGTAAATTCTTTCTGGTCCCAACCAATATGGGACTCCCCCTAACCCGCGGGGGGTACCAGTCTGACTAGAGTCCTGAGCAGAAGAGGGCTGAGCACCAGTCTGACTAGAGTCCTGAGCCCTTCTTACTGAAAAAAACCATGACACCCTCCACACATCACACGTTTTTCAACTCCCTGGTTGCGCTCACATATGAACTTGCCTTCTTTTGGCAGCGTCCGATTTGTGTCCAAAATTCCGTCTTTGCGAATAGCTGCAAAAGCACTATCCCGTTCTTGTCCACAGGGAAGTTTTAATGCAGCTTGAACTGCTTCTTTTTTTCTTTATTTGGTGTTTAATGTCGTTTTCAACCATTCAAGGTTATATCGCGACGGGGAAAGGGGGGAGATGGGATAGGGGAAAGGGGGGAGATGGGATAGAGCCACTTGTTGTTTCTTGTTCACAAAAGCACTAATCAAAAAATTGCTCCAGGGGCTTGCAACGTAGTACAATATATGACCTTACTAGGAGAATGCAAGTTTCCAGTACAAAGGACTTAACATTTCTTATTTACTGCTTGACTAAAATCTTTACAAACATTGACTATATTCTATACAAGAAACACTTAACAAGGGTAAAAGGAGAAACAGAATCCGTTAGTCGCCTCTTACGACATGCGGGGGGCAAAGAAATAAGGATGTGGAAAAGAAGACTTTTGGTAAGTGAAATAAAGGTGATGGATCCAGTCAGGTAGAAATAAGACAACAAGAAAGGAATCGGAAATCTGCAGGGAATAGTAGGGAGAGTTTTCTTGGAAGGAAATATAGGTGAAAGGACTGGTAAGGCAGAAATAAGACAAAAGAAGAGAAGTAAAGGGGTGGGGTAGCTTAGTGGAAACACTCCCGCCGCGTGAAGGCGACCCCATGGGAGCAACTGCTTCTTCATCAGAATGTTTACGTAGTAAATGTCTTCTCAGATGGCTGTCAAAATCTCCACAGTAAACACAGATTTCCCTGAAGAAGTTCACTTCGAAGTAGAAGTTGCTCCTTTTTCACTGACTGTTGAAGTAGAAGTTGCTCCTTTTTCACTGACTGTTGAAGTAGAAGTTGCTCCTTTTTCACCGGCTGTTGAAGTAGAAGTTGCTCCTTTTTCACCGACTGTTGAAGTTGCTCCTTTTTCACCGACTGTTGAAGTGGAAGTTGCTCGATCCTTTCCCACCAACTGTTGAAGTATAAGTTGGTCCTTTTTCACCGACTGTTAAAGTAGAAGTTGCTCCTTTCCCATCGACTGTTGGAGTAGAAGTTGCTCCTTTCCCACCGACTGTTGAACAGAACACAACATTGATGTAAAAAAAAGATATAGAAGGGATCCGAGTCCCTTCGAAAGATTATGCCAATATGTATGTGCATGCTGGGTATCTGCTTTGACCAGTCTAATCGTACCGTGAAGCAGGATCTTTTTCACATGCATATATATGATGCACACGTCGAGAATAGGCACGAAGAGTCTTACATAAGTCGACCCTGGATAGACTGAAACATCATCCACCCTACTTTCGAAGGGACTCAAACCCTTAACTTAACTTTGTTTGCTCACCGCCCAGTCCACCCTTCGGTTATCTCAGGGCAGTGCTGCTTTGACATTTAATGTGCGCCACACACAAGACAGATGTCGCAGCACAGGCTTCATCTCACCCAGTCACATTATTCTGACACCGGGCTAACCAGTGGACTCAAACCCAGCCAGGCATGTACTATGTAGAGCAGCAAAATGTCGCCTAGACGACAATTTGCCGCAACAATGAACATAATTATGCTGACTTTGTCACAGAATAAGGCTGTCGGTTGAACTTTGAAGGCTGTTGGTATTTATTCATGCATAGTGTGTGTTATTCTTTTTTAAAAACCGTTATGGTTTTATTTTCAAGATGGGTGCATATAAATGAGCAACTGATTGTCTGGCTATCTGACTGACTAGAAGAAGAAGAAAACAAGCATTGTCCGAGTGTGCGGGCAATATACCACCACCTGCTGCATAGATTTTCTCCATTTATTCCCTAACATTTAAAATTAAAAAGTCAATAATGAAAATAAGAAACACATACAGACAGTTTGAGCTATCAGTAAACTGCCGTGGGATGTTTGTTTGTTTGTTTGTTCGTTCATGGGCTGAAACTCCCCCGGCTTTTTATTTACGTGTATGACCGTTTTTACCCCGCCATTTAGGCAGCCATACGCCGCTTTCGGAGGAAGCATGCTGGGTATTTTCGTGTTTCTATAACCCACCGAACTCTGACATGGATTACAGGATCTTTTTCGTGCGCACATGGTCTTGTGCTTGCGTGTACACACGGGGGTGTTCGGACACCGAGGAGAGTCTGCACACAAAGTTGACTCTGAGAAATAAATCTCTCGCCGAACGTGGGGACGAACTTACGCTGACAGCGGCCAACTGGATACAAATCCAGCGCGCTACCGACTGAGCTACATCCCCGCCCCACTGCCGTGGGATAACATAGGATAGCCAAGCCCCATCTTTGAGAAAATTGATAGCAATCACGAGCCGTCACTTACGCAAATTACGCTATTTATGCACTTGGTATTCGGTCCTGGAACTGGTACTACAAGAAATATATCACAGTCGGATATCCGATCGGATATCACTTCTATTCAGTAATCCAAAATCAATTCTGGTCAGTCCAATTGTTGACATGAGCTAAAGCAGGGCAACAATTTTCCGCTCAACACAGGCACAGTACAAACAGATTATTTATACACAAAAAAGTCATACTGTATCATGCAGGGCCGGACTAGGCTAAGAGGAGTGGGGGGGGGGGGGGGGGGGTTTGCCAGTGGTGGCTAGGGGGAACATCCCCTTGGCGGGGGTGAGGGGGCAAAGCCCCCTGAAGCTGATGGGTAGGTTATATTCTGAGATAGGAAAATGGTCGCTCCTTGCATGAAACGGCATAAAATAAACAATAATAAAAAATGTTTTAAATAAGTGAGGTACATGATTAGGCTGGGGGGGGGGGGGGGGTTGCGCAACCCCCATAACCCCCCCCCCCCCCCCCGGTAGTCTGGCCCTGCCATGCATGTGAAACCTGGCAATGTTATTTGTCTTTGAAAAAAATACCTTCATTTGAAGAGGACACCTTTCCTTTTGTAGGGGGTGGTTGTACAAGTGGCAAAATTGAGTACACGGTAGATACAGAGTCTGCGTCAGAGTTTTCCGTGTCTGGTCGGTATGAGGCATCCTGTCAAACAATTTAAATACAAACCGGCATGAAAATCCCACAAATGTATTATAATTTTGGTTTCTTTCAATACTTACCCTGTGGGTATTACATATGCATTATCCTAATATGATGCCATAATTGCTAGCACGAAAAATATGATAAACATTTATGTCTAAACCAATATTTATCCTGCCAGATAAATCTATACCTAAAGGTACATCTTTTTATTGGCTTATTGGAATCCTCACGTTGGAAAATGTCTGCGACCATTTTTGTTATGTCTCAAAAGTATTTATAAGCGCTGTACGATCCAACAATCTTCCGATCGTGTACGTCGGAAGTGACCTTTAAACTTTTAAATCGAAATTCGCCTGACCGTCGGCTCGACCACAGGCAAGGCAGGCGTTAGCTTTGGGGATTGGTTTGGTATACAGAGAGAGCCTCTCTCTCAGTGCTGGGCCAGTCGCTATTATAGAATACTGATGGGCCGGTCGATGGAACGTGCTGTGCGTTGAGCTGTGATTGTCGCGGAGGGTATGAATGACACCGCTTTCATTATCTGTACGATAGCTACCCATTGCCTAAAATTTGAAATACGGGCTTAGTTATTTACTTAGAAGTGTGCATTTTTCTTGGGTTGATAGTGTGGTTGTGCACAAGCTGTTTGGTCTACTGTTGGGGGTAGAACGCCAGTTTCTAAATATGTGATGGTCTCCCCGACTGCATAGCATACAGAGTGCTCACCAATGCAGTTTCAGTGCCAGTAGGGGGTTCGCTGTTACTATACGATCATTCTGTGAACTACACAAGTTATGAACATGTGCTGTTTGGCCAAGAAGTGGCGTATTTAGTACATATGGGCGTGAATACTGGGTTTTCTTTCTAGTGCAGTAGTGGTGGAATGCTAGCTTCCTGGAGATTAAAACTTGGGTGGAATATAGTTAGGAAGGAAGGTTGGGATTCAGATCGGCTAAAAATAAACATGGCAAAAATTGCTCTGGACTGGCCCTTTAATCAACAGTTGTATATTATTGATTTCGGGGATATAACAGTTACAAAACTACATATTCAGGTTCGGATTTCAAATCCCCATTGATCTCCTCTCCGTATTCCAATGAAACAAGAAGAGCAAACGCTCGATCGAGTCACTTTCGCAGTTCTGAATATTATATGAGGCATCAGATGGACAGGAAGAAATTGCTATTCACAACACAATGAGTCACGTTCACATAAAATTTGAGCCCGGTCACTTTTATAGTTTCCGAGAAAAGCCCAACGTTAAGTTGTGTGTTGCCGAACAGAAAAGGCTAGTTATCTCCCTTGTTTTTCTGATAACGTTCGTAAAAGGCTACAGATGTAAATACTTTGATGTAAAGAATAATCCTACAAAGTTTCAATCACATCCGATGAACTTTGTCAAAGATATAAAATGTCTAATTTTTCCTTTGACGCTGACCTGTGACCTTGAAAAAGGTCAAAGGTCAACGAAACCATCGTTAAAGTGTAGAGGTCATTGGAGGTCACGACTAAACAAAATATGAGCCCGATCGCTTTGATAGTTTCCGAGAAAAGTCCAACGTTAAGGTGGTGTCTACGGACGGCCGGCCAGCCGGCCGGCCGGACAGACTAACACTGACCGATTACATAGAGTCACTTTTTCTCAAGTGACTCAAAAATCAAAACAAAACAATCAACCCCATACGATTCCACGCACACAGATGCACCCATTTTCACATTCCCCTCACAGCGCGGGTATTGTCTATTTTATTCTATGCACAAATAAGCGATGCTTTGAGTAAAACCAACGTTTGGATTGACCATTGCATTATCTTATCAGTGTTTATGTAGTGCCCATATCACACCATATCCCATTACGCGTAATAGGCAAGTATGTCACACACTTTCCTTCTCTGCCACTACTAAAGCAAACGTGTGCAAGATTGTTACATGCTTTGGAACATGTGCAAGAACGGATTCAAACTCGAAATCGTCCCCCCAAAAGCCCCAAAATGCACACACAACTTTTATTTCTCCTGCTGTTATCGTTTCTTCTCTTTACAAATTCTTCAACGCTGAGAATACTGAGAACGGCATCCCAGACGACAGTACTGTTCCCATACGCGAATTTAGCTGCCCTTGGAAAGTGGCTCGCTCAGGAGGCCTGTTAGTCTGAAACTGGAAGGACAGAGTTCTGAACATAGATGACAAAGACCCCGAAAAGAACAACATTTCGCGGATGCAGACACAGAAAGACGTCACGAAGAATGCGATGCTTCAAAAGATACAGACTGTGACGATGACTGTGACGTCGTTCACATATACCGAGACGTCATTCATAGTTGTTCGTTCACTTCCGTCAAAAAGTAGATCTCTCCACAATGGCTGCTCCTGTGTTTAGGTTTGTCAAGCTTGAGTACGCAAAACGTGTTTGTTCTCTCCTCTGTTGAAGCTGTGACATAAATGCTATTCCGACTTGGTCGTGTGACAGAGTTTTCTTCCACACTCGATTAGCTGATGTCTAACTCAGCCTGACGGCTTCGTTAGACAATCAACGTAATCTCGTGTGGAAGAAAACGTGTCACACGACCAAGTCTGAATAGCAGGTAATGTGATATGGGCACGACATATATATTTTAGTTTCTACACTCACACTGCTCTCAGATGCTGAATGGTTTGATTGGTCAGACTCGATAGATTCACACTCAGTAGGAAATCCTGAGAAAAAAAATCAACAAATTGTTTTAGCAGCAGCATTTCATCCACAGGGGTGCTGGTGACTAAGACCTTCCAAATCTGAAATCCACAAGATATTATTTTTTTGGCGCACCTAAATCGGAAGACTAAATAGTCAAGCATGAAAACACACAAGAAAGCTATAGGAAATTGACGCCAAAAAAAATTGATGAGCGGGGTGGGTGGGGGTGCAATCTATGATCCGATTCGTGGCCCCAGGGTGATGACGCTGTTGAAAGCGCCACATTTCAGTGGCAGTGGAGTGGAGTAACGCTTGCCGCGTCTTTCGTGGGATGTCTAGCAGACGACATCGCCAGCTATACTTTCTCGGTAATGAGAAATCGAAATCTTTAGAGTTAATTCCTGAATCGGACCTGATCAAATCGGAAATTATTTTTAAGCAAACATCCCAAATCAGAAATCCGTTTTGAATCAGACAACTAGCACCCCTGCATCCAACAGCATAGCAACAATTCCCAAGTATCATACAAATTAACACACAAGTGCACAAGACATACGGTACTTTACCCACTTTTGTTTTTTTACAACTGCCGATAACGCATGATTCTGCGTAATTGACGCACTGAAATCACGCCGAGATTTTCACTCACTGCGTCAACTGCGCAGGTTTTGACCCCTGTGAAGAAGCTTCCGTGCACAGCAGACACTATTTCCGAACGTCACCACTGAGGTGCGTTTCCGAATGCAAAGTCACAAGTATACAACGCTAGCAAAATCGCGTGACGTTCACTACTACTGTGTAGCGAAATAACTAACTTTGCAAGCCAAGTTTTCCTTGCCTTCAGTCGCTAGTTTACACACGTTAAACTTTGAGAAAAATCCTAGATAAAATATGACTCCCTAAAATTCCAAAATGACTTCCAGATTTTTGGACAGGGGGTCATCATGACTCTTTGTTTTGAATCCTACAGGGAGCTCTGATGTGGGCAAAACAGGACCCCTGTCCACTTGGTTTGACGCCAAATCAGACTCTTGGCCATATATGTTGATCGTTAAAACTATGTACAGAACATGTGGATTCATGGGCTGAGACTAGCAGTGATTCTACATCATATTTCAGATCAAAGTCAAATAGCAATGAAGGTGTGCAGCAAAATCGACTGAAAAACACCAGGTATCCACTTGGTTTCCAAACAATATGCCGAGATGACATCACTCGCCTTTCTTTGTTTGTATCGGTGGCTGCGGACCCTCGTCTTCTTCACAAGGTGATTCAGCATCAGCATCACTACCGTCTTGTTCACATTCGACTGTTTGTCCTGGTAGAGCAAAAGGAAAGAAGAAAATTTTACACATTATTTAGGATGGGAATTGGAAAAAGTGAAAAAGGCGGAAATTCACCTTTATGATCCCCCCCCCCCCCCCAAAGTGTATGTTTCTGGTAACGTGACTAAAAAATATAGGGTAGGTAGGTCGGGAATCTTTTTTTTAAAACATCTTTTCAACTTATTTTGTCAAAAAACAGGATTTTTTTCCTTCGAAAAACCATTTTTTTCTTGTTTTGTTTTAAATGCAAACAAAGTCGAGTCGGCAGGGAAAATAGGTAGGGTCAGGTGACCAGAAACATACAACTTTTTTTTTTGGGGGGGGGGGGGGGGGGGCTTATGGGTGATTTGCGGGTCAATTCCCATCCCTGATATTTCTGAACATCCCTCTGTTCTGTCCTTATGGTGCGCCAAATTGCTGACCACAAATTTCATAACCCATATTAGACTGAAAATCTGAGGCCTGATCTAGGAACGCTGAAGAAGAAGAAGAAGCTATAACCAGGGGTGTGGTTTGGTGTCAGATATCGTTCCTAGACCGGAATTTTTCCTAATTGTCCGAAAAATTGTAATCCAGTCAAATGTCCGTCCATTTACATGATAAGCCGGTCCATGACCGCTCAGTTTGCTATAAAATCGGTCAGACCTAAAACCGTTTATTAAACAAGATGGCAAATAAACTTACAAGCTAACATATATATATATAGAAAACGATCACTCGTATTCGTCCTCATGGTCCAATTGAGATTATGTAAACATGGCCTCCATTGAATCCCTGATTAAAAAAAGAAACATCAAAGAACTCTGGAATGTTTTGGGAGTAGGGGTAGGGTTTTGGTAGATGAACAGGGAAGTGAGCAATACGAGGCCACCGATCTGTTGGCGTCAGCATCGCAACCATCGGTATCGGGTTTGGGAGAAGAATCAACCCAAAAAACAAGCGAACGAGGTTCTTCAGTGGAACACAGCATCAGTCTGTCTTAGTTTGCCTCAGTTATCAATGCAACAGCTCAACCTACAGTCCCAGGAAGTAGGACAACCTTCAATTAACATTTTGTTTTCTCCAAAACAATTATGTAGTGTCACCATATGGTTTGTTCTTATTTTTATTGTCAGTTCATTACTAGTCAGAAGCTGATTGAAGGTTAGCTGTGTGTGTGTGCTTTCTCATTTGATAAGAGAGAGAAAGAGAGAGTTTTTGTAACATTAAATGTCCGTAAAATATATGGAAACGGTCAAATGACCGGAAAAAGTTTTGTTGATCAGGACGATTTTTCCGACCATCAAATTTTCTAGCTACACCTCGTATAACTCTACTTAACTGCACCAAAATCCACTGCACTGAAAAACGCCAGGTTTCATGTTTTAAAGAGGCGACTCCTGGTATAAAAGGAGCCAAGCTCCGCCTTGTTCAGTATGTTTGGGGAGAATGAGCTCGTCACTTCAGAAAAGAAAAATCAAAATTATGCCAGAAAGCAGTAGTTTTTCGACACGGAATGTGTTCGAGTTTTATATAAAGTAGTGACGAACACAATAGCACACAAACTTGGATAGAACACAAGGCACATGCATGCAAATGGGGGGGGGTGGGGGGGAGAGAGAGAGAAGAGAGAGAGAGAGAGAGAGAGAGAGATGAGAGAGAGAGAGAGAGAGAGAGAGAGAGAGAGAGAGAGAGAGAGAGACAGCGAACGAATGGCACACACTGTGTGAGAATAAAACACAGAAAGGGGGTGGGGGGGGGGGTGGTTGGAGAAACGGGCCGAGTAACAAGAAAAATTCCGAAGGCAGCTTGTACCCTCTTATCTTCGAACAAACTCAGCTATACCAAACGGTCAGTGTGCGGTGTAACTGGAATTTTCTAGTTCAGATACGTTCTCAGCTCCTACACATCTCATAACAAAAAACACGCTCTTCGATTTACGGTGTTGACAACAGAATTGCCAACAGGAACCTGGGGGGGAGAAGAGAAAGTTTGCTGCCTATCAAGTGTTGATTGACACAATGGAAAGCAAAGGTGCTTGCTAGACCCTTCTACTTTATACAGTTGCACAGCATGAAAGCAAAAGCTATACACACTAAATTTGCTGAA
>NC_090255.1:21016653-21031653 GCF_037325665.1 Littorina saxatilis | reverse complement strand
GCCAAACTCATGGTGTATTTATCAGTAATCAACCCCAATAACGCCAAACTCATGGTGTATTTATCAGTAATCAACCCCAATAACGCCAAACTCATGGTGTATTTATCAGTAATCAACCCCAATAACGCCAAACTCATGGTGTATTTATCAGTAATCAACCCCAATAACGCCAAACTCATGGTGTATTTATCAGTAATCAACCCCAATAACGCCAAACCCATGGTGTATTTATCAGTAATCAACCCCAATAACGCCAAACCCATGGTTTATTTATTCTTCTGATGCATACTTGTTGACTCGTGAACATACTAAATGACGTCAGACCACTAGTTTAACATTATATCTAAACCATTTGATATTTTCATTTCTTGCAAACTACCAACAAGTGACGTCAAAACTATGGTTTATAATTCCTTTTAGTTCTTTACTCGTGGACTGTTTAACCACCCCGGTGACGTCATCAAATACGTTTGAGTAAAATGCGTCCTCGTGACGATGTTTTACCCGTTGAAGCTAAAACCACCAGGCGCTCCAAATGAAAGGTTCCTAGACTCATGTAAGCCATCATGTCAACCACTACGTATCTGTCCAGGCTTTTACATAGAAGAAGAGCATTCTTCCACTCACACACATCTCACATTTCAACGACCTGGCTATTTCTGTATAACAGTGGGACATTTGTAATGACTTTTTTTTTTTTTAACTAACACCAGTAGTGTCAACATGAAACATTCATACAGCAAACAAATCTCAGTCTGCGCAGAATGCAGTGAGGGTGTTGATTTTTGGTTTGTGTTCAACAAAAATATGTGTTCAGACGGGCGCAATGGCTTGGTGGTAAGACGCCGGCCTCCAAAGCAGAAGGTCGTGGGTTCGAATCCCGGCCGCGCCTGGTGGGTTAAGGTGGAGATTTTTCCGATCTCCCAGGTCAACTTATGTGCAGATCGGCTAGTGCCTTAATTATCCCCCTTCGTGTGTACACGCAAGCACAAGACCAAGTCAGTGCGCACGGAAAGGATCCTGTAATCCATATCCTAGTTCGGTGGGTTATTGAAACACGAAAATACCCAGCATGCTTCCTCCGAAAGCGGCGTATGGCTGCCTAAATGGCGGGATATAAACGGCCATACACGTAAACATCCACTCTGACCAAAAACACGAGTGTACGTGGGAGTTTCAGCCCACGAGCGCAGAAGAAGAAGAAAGGTATGTGTTCAAACTGAAGGATGGTCTCATTGTGCCAGTGTGTTGGCCTGCACACATCCGTGACAGTGGTACTGGAACATGATTGTTTATGTCACGTGACAGTGGTACTGGAACATGATTGTTTATGTCACGTGACAGTGGTACTGGAACATGATTGTTTATGTCACGTGACAGTGGTACTGGAACATGATTGTTTATGTCAAATGACAGTGGTACTGGAACATGATTGTTTATGTCACGTGACAGTGGTACTGGAACATGATTGTTTATGTCACGTGACAGTGGTACTGGAACATGATTGTTTATGTCACGTGACAGTGGTACTGGAACATGATTGTTTATGTCACGTGACAGTGGTACTGGAACATGATTGTTTATGTCACGTGACAGTGGTACTGGAACATGATTTTTTATATCACGTGACAGTGGTACTGGAACATGATTGTTTATGTCACATGACTGACTCAAGAAGGAATCAAATAACCAAAGGGAAGTAATCGCTCTTAATGCATACGACATGTGTAATAGAGTAAGCGAGAGTTGTACGGAACCTTTTCTCCTGGCACCTGAGAGAATAACAAGCATTGAAATGAACAAGCGACTTTCATTACGTCGCAGTAGACTGGTCGCATGAAGTGATGGTCATCGAATCGTGTGACTGTGTGTGTGTGTGTGTGTGTGTGTGTGTGTGTGTGTGACGGTGTGTGTATGTATGTGTCACGGTGTGTGTGTGTTTGTGTGTGTGTCACGGTGTGTGTGTGTCACGGTGTGTGTGTGTGTGTGTGTGTGTCACGGTGTGTGTGTATGTTACAGGAAGTTACAGAACCGCAATCAGGTATGGTATCCCGGCTTAATTTGTTTCTGTCTAGCATAGGCTGCTCTCAGTTGGCCCCTCGTTTGGAGGCGAGGCCGTATTGCATAACTACCGTTATGCTGTGGGTTTCGTACTTGTACACGCCTCGATCTTGTTATGTCCATCAGTCTTATGACAGTATTTGTTGCAATACTATCTAGCATGGATCTTTAGCTGTGAGTACAATTACTACGGTTAGTTAGTTGGTCACGGTCACGCCGGGTCAGTCAGTCTGGCACTTCAAGTTATTTAGTTAGTTAGTCAAGTTAGTTAGTTGGTCAGTCAGTCACTTATTTAGTTAGTTACTTACTTACTTACTTACTTACTTACTTACTTTCTTCAGTTTCCTACTTACTTATTTACTTACTCAGTAATGCCAGTCAGCCGCGTGCCCGCGTTAGTTAGTCCGTTTGCCGTTCCGGGCCCGCCCATGCGTTCGGTCGGCCGGCCAACCAGCCAGTGAGTGAGTTAGATAGTTTTATTTTTAGTTTTAAGGTGGGTTTTTTTAAAGTTAGTTAGTTAATTATTTAGTTAGTGAGCGAGTAAGCGGATTGACTCGTAGGCCTACTTGTTTGTCAGTAGTCAAGTTGTTTCAGTCTGTCTCGGCACTGGTTCAGTATAGTTCCGCCACGGGCGGGTCAGTGTAGGTATTCGTTTGAGCGGGCAGTGTTAGTTTGCGTGCGTCTGTACGTGTTTGTGTATGCTTATATACGTGCGTGTGCTTGCGTGTGTGAGCCCCATTCAGTCTAGATACATCCAAAGAGTGCTGTCTATGATACATTCCTGCTTGCTGCCGCGCGAGCCGAAAGTATATAATTCCTTCTTTATCTTCACTGCGCTGGCTGCAAAACCCCTCTGCGCGGAGGTGTTTTCAAACACATCAGACTCAGGGTGTATCCCAGATTCACCCCCCCCCCCCCCCCCACCCCATCCCCTTCTTCAAACAGTCACTCAAAATCAGGGGAAACGTTAATCGGCACCAAACCTAACTCGAAGACATCCCAGGCGCCTTTGGTCTGGGCAGCACGCCCATCTTATTTCCGTAGCATGATGCCAGACAGGGGGGGTATTTTTCGCCACACGGCACCGCTGAAGTGAGTCAGTGTTCTTTTAGCACAGCGCGCACACATGTGTGTGGTGAAACTCACGCGCTGGCGTCTGCGTGCGCTGTGTGATGCTGTGGCTCTTCCCTTGTGTGTAGCACTGCCCCCTCTTTCTTTCCTCTCGCCTACCTACCTTTACCTTATCGCTCAAAGCAGGCGCTCTCAGTCTCAGACAAGCCTCGGCCATTTTGGAAAGTTTGGGCTTGGTCGGTAGCCGTTTTACGTATCAGAATCTGTTGAGCACTTTGGACGTGATCGCAAATTCCTGAAGCCTTGTCAACAACTTTGGATTTCTTTGATTGATACTTTTCTATCGTTGTGAGTATTTTGTGTTTCTTCTTCGCATATGCCGTCTCAAACTTTTAAACTTTTTTGTAAAGTGACCAGCCTACTAGGCTACTTGGACTGGGCTTTTGTCTGGTGTTCATATTTGTTGGGCTTTTTTGGTGTCCCAACAACAAGGTAATTATAATATAAGCCGTTTTCAGTTTTACAGCATTATGTGCCGACGAAGCGTGCAAAACGATAAAAAAAGAAAAAGTTTGTCACTTCAAAGTTATCTCAGGCAGATAGTGGAGATTGATGTTGAAGTAAGGATGGCACCTCTGCACAGGCGCCTGAAACATTACGTTCATTCAACTGTGAATATCAACCTAGTTGGCCTACTTGAAGTGCCAATATGTGACCTTCATCTAAACGCGTTTTTTTTTTCTTCAGCATACGAAATCAAAGAAAGAAAATAAGAAAGACAGAAGGAAAGAAAGAAAGAAAAACACAGACTTCCGTATAATTCACTACTAGCCTAAGTCAGTAAGTGAATTCACTCTGGGCCTATTACAAGCTGTGTATCCCAGTTAGGAATACAGGTCAGCAGTATGTTCTTGTAGTGGGAAAAAAACCAAGTTAATACCTGATATAAAAGATATTTCTTTACGAGAAATATTGTCTATTTCTGCGAAAGAGAACAACAACGATAAGGGCGGTGGGTAGGCAGAATTTTTCCTACATAGCCTAAGTCCTATCTCTCACTGAAGTAGAGGAAGGGCCCCTAATATGGACCACTTTTTTGCTGATAACTAGCTTGTTTTCTTGCGAAGAAGTTTCATTTTGTGGTTGGTAGTCCTTCTCTCTTAGTTTAACAGTTTGGCCTAATTAAAGTGAAATAGTTTTGATAGACCTTCAGCAAAAATTAGATACAGAAAAAATCACAAGTGGTCCATATTAGGAGCCTTTCCCCTATCGTGTCGACAGTAACAGTTCAAACATAAGCAATGAACAAAGATTGTTTTGCATTTATTTACCATGCAGCAAATGTGGAATATCGTTGTTTAATGAAATGTCCCAACATAATCGCGAACAACCAAGAGACAAGGAGACCGACTGTCCGCGTGTATGACGAAAACAGAACGATTAACTTATTAATACTTACGTCATCAGTGTTTCGTATTACTGACGCAAGCGCTTTGAGGGAGAGAAAAAAAAGAAGGCGTGGCCTTAGCTGAAGATTTTGAACAAGTCTTTTACCAACCCGAAATCTCCGTCGCGCAGTATTTTGTGGCTGTTGGCAGCGAATTATTGCTGTTCTAAATGTTTGCATTGGATCGGGGTTTCTTGCTACTTTGTGAATTGACATTTCAGAGGAAAAAGACAGCAAGATGTCGAGTACACGCTCCAAGAAGAAGCAGAGGACCCGAACTCAGCGATACACGTCCAATGTATTCGCCATGTTCAACCAGGGACAGATACAGGAGTTCAAGGTAAGCAGATAGATTGGGGGGGAGAGAGAGAGCTTTGAACTTTATTTATTAATCGAGGGTAACAGAATAAGCAATGTAAGGGAAGGGCTCCTAATATGGACCACTTTTTGTTTCATGCTGATAACTAGCTTGTTTTCTTGCGAAGAAGTTTCATTTTGTGTTTGGTAATCCTTCTCTCTTAGGTTAACCGTTAGGCATATTTAGAGTGAAGCAAAAATTAAATACAGAAATAATCACAAATGGTCCATACTTGTATTAGGAGCCTGGGCGCCTAATATGGACCAGTGAAACGGCCTTTACGAATCACTGTAAAAAGCCTCCAATACTTCAAAATAACATGATACAACTTAGTGTACAAGTCAGACTAATTAAAATATGTTTTAGATTTATCTGTTTCGGGTTGATGAGAGCATTATTTAAAGCACACCAGGAAACTAAAGAAGCTTATCAAAAACAGAGTGAAAATAAGTGAAATTATCAACTTCCACGAAAAGAAGACTTTTTGTTATATTTTTTTTATATCTCGAGGGCTAGTTATAGGTTATTTCCAGCAAGCTTCTTAATGAATTAATGAAAATAGCCTTTAGCTTTTATTTTCTTCGATTTGTTGAAGGTGGTCCATATTTGGGGACTCGCACATACTTTGAGATTTTGCTATTATTTTTTGTTTGCAGTGGAAACTCGGGGTCAACACTGCTAAAATGTAACAAATACGGTCTTAGCTGTCATATATATATATATATAGCACTTTTTGTGTGATAAAAACTTTGGCTGTGGACAGAAACGAGTCCGTTTTAGGCGGCATATTTAGAGTGAACGCTGCCAAAAGGGAAACAAAGAGAAAAAGCCTAACGGTTTTGAGATTTGTGATTCTGCAACTGTTTTGACATGTGCAAGTTATCCAGAGAAGGTGAATACAGCGGATAAAACTTTTTTGAGCGCTCTAGCGCCGTTAGTTTGTCAGAACAGGAGGTGGTCCATATTAGGAGCCGGTCCATATTAGGAGCCCTTCCCCTATACATGATTTTATTTATCCGGCCCTCGCCCATTGAGGGTAACTCGATTAATAACAAGAAGAAATAGAAGTTAAGTTAATTACAATACAACTTATATAATTAACATGTCAAAAAATTAAAAAGACATTTCAAAATGCATTATGAATATCAAGCAATGATGTAATATTATCACAAAATTATTTACTGGTTTCCAAGAGAAACAGCATGTAGAGTTCCTTTGAGAGAGAGAGAGAGAGAGAGAGAGAGAGAGAGAGAGAGAGAGAGAGAGAGAGAGAGAGAGAGAGAACTCAGGAAATTTAATGCGAGGCCACCGGCATATACGCATGGGGGTTTACAAAAGACACAGGAAAAAATAGGAATAAAAATCCACAACAAAATTTCATGGTTGTACAGAAACAAGAGAAATATATATCGTGGCACGAAAATTTACAAATTTTGTCTCAAAGTATCAGTCATAGCAACAATTGCCTGTTTGAAATTTCTTCATCACGTGTTTTCATGGCATAATAACAATACATGGCTACAGCTCTATTAATGTATATACTCTCATTTTGTAGCAGAAAAATCAAGGGTGGTACATGTACATTGTCAGTGAAATATTTCAAAATATATTTTACACGTAGATCCTGGTATTTTGGGCAATGTAGCAGAAAATGTATTTCGTTTTCCACAGCAGGACAAAACGGGCACGTGTTTGGTACAGCACTATAGCGTTTGTTTCCATTCAGGTCAATAATACCTAGGCGTAGTTTGACAAAAATGTTTCTAAATTTAGTAAGTGTGATATCTGTTAGGTATTTTTCCGGCTGCAATAAAGACTTGAACGAACTATACGTTGAAAAATCTATCACTTTCCATTATCTTACCAAACCATTCCTGCTTATAGCAGTCAATCAAACGCTGCCTAAACGCACGCAGAAAAGCTTTTTCATGAACAACACCACCATTCAGCCATACAAAGGAAAACCCACACATATCCAAACAACGCTTTACCGAGCAAGCCCAATTTTGCAAATCAACCTCATTTCCGGGTAACCTTGAAAATCTTTTTTTATCCATCTCGTACGCTTGTCTAGGTAATCTAACCAAAAACATGTTCTGCAGCTTTAGCCAGTACCTGATAACACTGACAGTACTGTCAATGAATAAAGGGAAACGACCGAGTTCTCCATATGCCATCGCGTTTGGAGTTCTTGGTAAAACATTCAAAAATCTTTTACAAGCAAACAAATGCGGAGATTCAACAGAACGAAAGCGTGTGATACCCCATATTTCAGAGGCGTACAAAAGCATAGGTTTTACTAGCGCATCAAACAATTTAAAAAATACACTAACATCCATGCTACCTAAGCTCCACATTGTTTTCATGATTTCTACCACTTTTCCCTTGGCTCTGCCTGCAAATTCTTCTAAAGCAATGTCAAATGATAATTTTGTTGTCAATGTGACACCCAAATATTTATAACTGTTTACAACATCCATAGGTTTACCTTGATAAAACCATTTTTCTGTCTTAGATAGATGACCGCCTTTCCGAAAAACCATTACTTTTGTTTTCTTTAAATTTACACTGAGGCCAAGGGCAGAGGAGGCTTGTTCAAGATTGTTCAATTGGTTTTGTAGTCCAACAGGTGTTGTAGAAATCAAACAAATATCGTCAGCAAAAAGAAGCAAAAAAATTTCTTGTAATCCAGGCAAAAACTGAACACCATGCCTTCCATTTGAGGTTACTTTATCGGCTACTTCAGTAATTAACAGGGAAAAAATCAGGGGAGACAACATGCAGCCTTGTTTCACCCCGGCAGGGCAATCAAAAAAGTCAGACACTTCAGGGCCCCATCTTACACATGACTGGACAGAATCATAAATCCCTTGTAGCATACGGAGCATTTTCGTCGAAGTTTTTATTTTTTGAAGAACGACCCACAAACTATCCCTGTCTACAGAATCGAAAGCTTTCAAATAATCAATAAAAGCAACGTACAGTTTACTTCTCCTTTGTCCATACAGACATTTCTTAATCATAGTCACAAGTGTAAAAAGATGATCAATAGTTGAATAGTTTTTTCGAAAACCAGCTTGTTCTTCACATATCTTGTGTTCACTCTCTGCCCATTTATACAGACGCCTATTTAGGATGGAAGTAAAAACTTTACTAATAGTACTCAGGAGGGAAATGCCCCTATAATTTCCAGGATTATTTACATCACCCTTTTTCAGTAAAGGAACTATCACGGACTGACTCCATTGTTTAGGAAACACACCAGTGTCATAAACACGGTTAAAGAACTTAGTGAGAAAAGGGGCAACAATATCCTCAGCTGCTTTTAGAAATTCTGCTGGTATTTCATCAATACCAGAAGCTTTCCCTGCTTTTAATTTTCGAATGGCTTGTTTTACCTCAGCTAACGAAATTTGTTCATCCAATTCATAAATATGTACATCTTCCTCACTTTCTTCATTTATTACATTTTCGTTTTGTTCAGGCGTTGAAGCTGTGTGCTGTCCCAAAATGTTTTCAAAGTGATCTTTCCAGACATCGATATTTATAGTAGCACGGTTTCTCTCCCTTGGGCGAGACCGCTTTACCGTTGACCAGAACATGGAAGGATTTTTTCTGTTTTCTAGTAAAGAATCTTGTACTGATTTTCTATGTGCTTTCTTTTTCTCTTTTATCATATTTTGATATTCAGATCTTTTTTGCAAATACTGTAGTTTATCCTCAACCTTTCTAGTGCGAGAGTACCGACTAAGTAATCTATTAACTTCACGTTTTCCCTCCCTACACTCTGTGTCAAACCATCGGCTCGTACGACGCTGACGGCCTCCAAAAAACACCGTGCGTCGCATGCACCGACCCGCTTCTAAAAGCGTGTTTACAAACATTGTCAAGGCAGCGTCAGAGTTATCATCAATACATGCAGCAGCGTCATCGATGGCAGTTTGACCTTCACGTGAAGAAAGAAAATCTAAAAATACACTAGCTTTGGAGGAATCCCAAGTCAGTTTCTCTGAACTAGTCTTATTCTCACTGTCTACATCAGCGTCAATTTTTAGGGCAGCACACACATCTAGCCGAACAGGCATATGATGAGACTCAATGCGGTTGACAACAGAAAACATATTTACATATTCAACAAAATCAACTGAAGACAAAAAGTGATCAATAGTACTATTTCCTCTTTCAGACACAAAAGTGAATTTATCATCGAAACCTGGTTGTACTAATCCATGCAGAGGTACAAGGTGAAACATGCAGCAAAACTGAATCAGTATTTTACCAAAGTTATTTGTCAAAACATCTTGTGATTTTCTTTCAAAAACATTACCATCCTCATCATCATCTTCTTCATCAACACATTCAAGACACCAATCCCCTATTCGGGCGTTCAAATCACCTCCAAGTAAATAGTACACATCCCTGCCAGCTTCCATTAAAGACAAAATAAACTGTTCTAGCATTTCTAGAGTACAATCATAATCTTTTTTATCATAGTACACACTGCCCACTGGATGATTATACAGACCAATAAACATCATGTCTTTCTCACAACCAAACAATTCTTTTGAAAGTTTTACGCACAAAACATTTTCACTCTTGGTATCAATAGTCTCAACAAAATCCGACAGACATTTACGAATCAACATAACAGTTCCACCAGAAACATGGCCCATCTTGGTCAGTTTCACACCTGGTGAATGAAGAACAATGAAATCACTAAAATAGGTACTGAAGTCAAAGCTTGGCAAAGTAAAGGTTTCAGACAAAAAGCAAACATCAAAAGAAGTTATGTAATCAACAAAATCAGGGTCAGTTAGCTTGGCAATCAACCCATTTATATTCCAACAAAGAAATGAAAAAGAAGTATTCAATTTGTCCTTATTTGCTGTTGCAACATTGTTCACATCAGGTGTGTTTTTGTCATGTGCTTGTGTGTCTTGTTTGTTTGCATTGTCATAGCCTTGGCCACGCCCCTATTCGCTGTTTCCTGCACGGGTGGGAGTTCCACGCACGTTGCGAATGTAGGCCGAGTACCCACCACCTCCACTATCGCCACCCAATGTCATGTCTTTGTGGCCCTGCCGATTGGCTGAGCGGGTCACACGCTTATCTCTGGCGTCACTCTGCCCGGAATTCCGACCGGAATTTTCTTCAGTGTCACGGCTGTGACCCTGAGTGTCACTGACGTCACGCTCTATTTTTACTTCGCTGATTGGTTGACGTTCCTCGTGATCAGGGGGCGTCTCCGAGTCGGTGTTTGTCAACAAACCGGGGCCACCCGGCCGGCGGTTGTCAGCACGGCGATCATCGTTGTTTCTGGGGTTGTCATGGAAGCGTAGCTTGCCGTTTGTGTAGTAGGCCGTCTTCCCCTCCTCCCTCAGCTGTTTCAGCTTCTGGGTCTGCCGTCTGGTGAGATCTTGGGCCGCTCTCAGGTTGTCGTGCTCCATGTCGCTTCGTGCCTCACGGTCTTTCATGAGACGCATCGCATCGCCCCAACGTTGGAACTTGGCAATGATAGGGCGGGGGTTGGGATTCTTGGGGTTGGGTTTGCCGAGGCGATGCGCTCGCTCGATGACGTCAGGCTCCCACTGCTTCTGAGGAATGTAGGTGTCAAGAACGTTTTTCACTGCAACAACACAGTCAGCATCGGTGTCGCCAACTTCTTCTGGTATTCCGAAAAACTTGACGTTGTTGCGACGGGAAAACCCCTCCAGCCTGTCAACCTCTGCCTCGAGGCTAGTCACCACACGATACAGATCGTCTTGTTGTGAGGAGAGGTTGGAGATCGACTGTTCGTTCTTCTTGAGGGACTTTTTCATTGTCTCTTGCTCATCCCCAAATTTCTTCATCAATGTCTCTTGTTTTCTAAGCATGTCTTCTTGTCGTTTGAGAAAGTCCGCCTGTGTTTGCATGGTTGCCAGAACGACATCCAGCTTCTGCTGCACCGACTGCTCTAAGTGTTTGATGCTATCTGCCACTGCAGTTGACTCCGCACCACCACCACTACTTTCGCTACTGCCACTGACAGCAGGCCCAGGGTTTTCCTCTACATCATTGCTCAATCTCAAGCGTCGTATCGCGAAGGCAATCACTGCCAGGCACAAAGATGGCGCGTGCTGCGCGTGCGGAAAGGTCACCGCCATCGGTGACAGGTGTACAAGGTCATCGCTTGGCACTGACAAATGGCCAGTCACTGTTGACGAATTATAAGTCACAGTTCCCAGGGGTGGGAATGGCGTACTAAAAGCACTTTCCGCAACATCTTTGAAGCAGCACACGATGTTCGCAAGAAAAACAAGGCATCCCCAAGTAATGCACACGTCGCTGACACTGATTTCAGAACTGTCACCATACACGGGATGAGCACGAAGCTGGTTCAAGAAATGTTTTGCCACACAAGCCAAATGAAAACGACCAATACTGGCCCTCCAAAGTCCTACCTCAATCATTTTCAGTAAATTTCTGCACACAATCACTTTAGACTTTCACTTGTATAGTTCTGGAGACTCAAACTTTGATATAGCCACTTTGAACTTGAAAAATATCCATCTTGTCTGCACTGTGAACATTTTTCCCTCCTGCGCCATTCGTGGTCGACCTTGACCCCCGAGAGAGAGAGAGAGAGAGAGAGAGAGAGAGAGAGAGAGAGAGGGGGGGATATTGAGAGAGAGAGATCGAGAGAGACAGAGAGAGAGAGAAAGAAGAAGACTGTGACAATGCGAGGGCTCAGGGGATTCGAGCTGGCAAGTGAAAGACCGAAAGTCGGAGAGAGAGATCAAATCAAATCAAATCAAATCAAATTTTATTTTACGAGGGTTGTCAAGAGAGAGAGAGAGAGAGAGAGAGAGAGAGAGAGAGAGAGAGAGAGAGAGAGAGAGAGGATGAGACAGACAAGGGGGGGGGGGGGAGGGGTATAAAGAGGTTGAGCAAAATACAGAGAAAGAGAGAAAAAGAAGAAGCGAACCCAGCGAAATACATCTAGTGTATTTGCAACATTCAACCAGGGACGAATACAGGAGTGAGAGAGAGAAGGGGGTGGGGGGTGTGAGTGAAAAAGAAAGGGGGTGAGACAAAGGGAGGGAGGAGACAGACGCGGGGGTATGTCTGGGATTGGGGTGGGGGGTAAAGGTTTAGACACAGACAAAGATCGAGAGAGGGGAGGGGGCCTGCTATCATTCTCTTCATTCATTCATTCTGTATCCACAGGAGGCGTTCAACATGATCGACCAGAATCGTGACGGCTACGTGGACAAAGACGACCTGTTCGAGATGTACACGTCACTGGGCAAGAACCCGACGGAGGAGGAGCTTGACGTGATGATCAACATGGCGCCCGGCCCCATCAACTTCACCATGTTCCTCACGCTCTTCGGCGAGAAGCTCAACGGCACAGACCCCGAGGACGTCATCAAGAACGCCTTCGCCTGCTTCGATGAGAAAAATGCTGGTACGTGTTTGTGTGGGGTGCGGGGGGGGGGGGGGTGGTATGGTGTGTGTGTTTCTGTCTGTGTGTGTGGGGTGTGTGTGTGTGTGTGTGTGTGTGTGTGTGTGTGTGTGTTCAGGAGAGTCTTAGAGTTCCAGTCGGATGACTTTAAAGCACTGTAATTTAGTGAGTGTAATGGGACATGGAGGGGAGTCGTACAAAGTATTTGCTTTTCTTTTTTTTTTAAATTGCAACCACGCAGGCGATTATGCGGTATTTTGAAATGCTTAATTTCAACAGCATCTGGGAGGCAAGGCACCCCACACCCCACACCTGGCCAGCCCCTGTACCCTGCCTCATTTTAAAAACCCTCCTGTCATACACTAGGTCCAGCCCCTGTACCCCTGTCTTATTTTGGAAACCCCTCCCTCTCATACACTAGGTCCATTTCTGTGTGTGGTATGGTTAATTGCCCTAATGCTATCCCATGTCTGCATAAAAACTTGATTGTTCTTTTCACTAACATGCAAAACTTGTTCAGTTATATGTGTTCTGAATATTAATTTTGTCGATTGTAACAAGGGAAACCTTGCTTTTGTGAATTTTATTTTCGGGGGTGGCGGTGCTGTCTGTTCTACTGTATAGATACTACCTCATGCAAAACCAATCTGTTAGCTATATATGATAGGGGAGTGAATGGCCTTTCCAGTCTCAGGGTATAATGGGTTGTAACATAAACAGCGTCAACACAAAGATCTGTACACGAGCGTATGTGCCAAGTATTTTATGACGGGTTGTATAGATTGCATGCAGTCACTTACCGCAAGTTGGTTAAGATTTGAAAAGGAGTTTGCCTCAAAATGCGTTGCTGCAGTTTATTACAAAATTCGCCTGCTTTGTTGCGCAGAAATGGGATTTAATAAACGCTCAGCGCTACCACAACATCGTAGCTATAAAATTAATGACCTACATGTACAGGGGAGAGAATCGAACCCTTATCGGGGACTTGTATTTTGCAACGTTTATCTCCCAT
Source organism: Littorina saxatilis (assembly GCF_037325665.1). NCBI lineage: Eukaryota > Metazoa > Mollusca > Gastropoda > Littorinimorpha > Littorinidae > Littorina > Littorina saxatilis. Next base: position 21,018,260 of record NC_090255.1, on the reverse strand, counting down.
GTAGCATGTAATTCTTCAATCGTACATCTTTTAGAGGAAGTAGTAAGTTTGAAAAAGGTGACCCTGGGCTGAGGAAAGTGAAAATAGATGATAGAGAAGAAAGAAAGTATGCGTAAATACATGCACGCATGCGCATACACCAACTTCTCTTCAGAGTGTGCATGTGTACGGGAGATAAGCCCTTGTAATGGAAGTGCGTTTTGCAGCGTTTGCCTCCCTTTGAATCGCCTCTTTCACGCGACATCGTTCAAATCTTAACTGTTTTAATCAACTGTTTCAATGAACATATTTTTTCAGATATAAAACGTTTGAGACAGGAGATTGGTTCATGCATTCCTTAATCCATTGATTGATTGACCAATGAATTGATTGATTTATTGATTGAATAATTGATTGATTGATCGATTGGTTGTTTGATTGGTTTATTGATTGATTGATCCATTGATAACAAGGGGTGTGTTGCGTGCGAGTTTGTTTTCGGCGAGGACTACACGAAAGAGTGTCTGATGACTATGGGACAGTTCCCCTTTCATCAAATACTGTAGAGACAACAGAATGACTGACTGACTGACTGACTGACTGACTGATTTAAATGATTGATTGATTGATTGATTGATACCAAGTCAACCTACCTGTGCCTTACCTGTGTCTTACCTGTGTGCCAGGTTTTATCGGCGAGGACTACCTGAAGGAGTGCCTGATGACGATGGGAGACAGGTGGTCAGAGGACATGGTGGACGAGCTCTTCCACGGCGCTCCCATCAAGGACGGTCGCTTCGACTACCAAGAGTTCACGCGCACTCTTAAACACGGGGCCAAGGAGAAGGACGAGGAAGGTGACGGTCAAGGTCAAGAGGGTCAAGGTCAATGTTCATCGGGGGGTCAGGACCAAGCCGCTGCCACGACGACGGCGGCTCCGAGCGAGTGACGTGTTGTGTCGTGTAGTGATGCATCTTGGGAGATAAAACATGAACTCGGTTTTAGAAGGGAATATTGCGGTAGTTTGTTCAACGTAGGAAAGCCATGAAGTGGGGTCAGGAAGTGTATATTCCGATAGTTTGTGCAACTTGAGAAAGATATGAAGACATGGTTCGGGGTCGGATGTCTATATTGCGATAGCTAGTTCTACAGCAGCCTGAACCCCGATCGCACCAAGCTCACTATTCATTGGTTGTCCACTCGGGGCATCCAGTGTAGAGGGGGCTCTCTAGAGTTACAAACTAAGGAACTGCCTGTGACAGGTCGAATTTATTTTTTTAAATTATATCTTTTTTTAAAACCAACACACCAGCCGAATGAGATTTTAGAAATTGCCTAAACGTGTCGAATCCATAATTTGGAGGGAAAATCTGTCTAAAATCTGCTTCAAAATTTGTTGGCACCAAACTATTTTATCTTAATGGGAGAGCAATTCTTATTCAAGTTTTACGCCCTCACGGCAAAGCCAATTGGGGCATGTTCCCGGGTTTTCACCCAACTTTAGATGAGATACACAAGTGTATGCGTGTTTAGATGGTATGAGCCATCTGCACTTGTGGCAGAATGACCAAGGTCTTTTACATGCCACTGTGGTGACACGGGGGTGGGAGATGGATACCGTCTCTGGC
>NC_090255.1:20676653-20694153 GCF_037325665.1 Littorina saxatilis | reverse complement strand
ACACGCTCTCACGCGCACGCACGCAAGCACGCACACACACACGTACACGGCACACACACTGACACATCTCCCTTTGGCTGGTGTAGCAAAACTGTCCAGTCAGCGACGCGCAAACGTACCAGTTATGCAACTTCCTGGACACAGACATGTACTCAACGCCCACAAACATGTGGCGATAGGTAGAAGTATACACTGACTTGCCGGTGTAACGTTTTCATCTTTCGCCGTGTTGATATTTCGCTTCTCGGCTTCGTTGATCCAGTATAAACTCTACACTGAACAAAAAAACACCCTTCGATAGTACTGATGAGCGACCTTGTGTACCTTACATTCATGGGGCCAAATTTGTCCAACCAATTTGTTTTATTTAACTTAGAAATTTGATTCATCCTAAAATGTTTCCCTTCTTACTCAAGGGACGTAACCACTCGGTACACGTTTTCGAATAAATCGATTTGGGGGGTGAAATCTATTACATTTCACCACCAATTTTCTTCACATGCAAGAAACTGACATGCTTTTCGTCCATAAATAATTTCACTTCTTAATTTTACCAGGAAACAACATTTCAGTCTTGAGTATATATCGAGGGGAAAATATGTACACAGGCGAAAGATGAAATCGTGACACCGGCAAGAGAGTCGCCGGGTTGCTTCATAGGCGCTTGGTGTTAGACAATTTCTTGTTCACTTTTGGTTTAAACACAAACTTATTCAAAATACATGACATGAAACAATTGACACAAATGCAGCTAGGACACGACCTCAACCAAATGCCTATTTCACGTGCTTGTTTGCTTTTCATTGCATGATGTTTTTCTTATTTTATAACCGAATTTTTCATATAGTTTCATGATGAACTTAATTCTGACCAGGCTGACGCAACAATCCCCGGGTTAGCAGTTTTCCAGGTGTTTAGAATTAGTCCATTTTTACACCCCCGGTATAGGGGTGTGTATAGGATTCACTCGATGTGTTTGTTACACCCCCGGTATAGGGGTGTGTATAGGATTCACTCGATGTGTTTGTTTGTTTGGGTGTGTGTTTGTGTTCGCATATAGATCTCAAGAATGAACGGACCGATCGTCACCAAACTTGGTGAACAGGTTCTATACATTCCTGAGACGGTCCTTACAAAAATTGGGACCAGTCAAACACACGGTTAGGGAGTTATTGGTGGATTAAGATTCTACAAGGACTTATAGAGGCACATATTAATGGTCAAAGGGAAATAACCTTCTCAGTTGGTGGCAGTGAGAATGGTTATTTCCCTTTGACCAACGGGGGTGTTTTTCCTACCTCGGAAGAATTTCTTGTTTCTATCTTTCACTACTTGACTGGTGTACTATATTGTCTGTTCGTCCATTGAACTAGGTGAAACTCGACCAGTTTGCTGATGCCGTACAGTGGAACCTCCTTTTAGAGACCTCCAAAACTGCCTCGACATAAGCAGGTCTTATAAAGGAGGGAGTCTTAAAATGGGGGTAAATTTACAGAGGTTATGAATAGAAAGTCTAAGAAAAAAGGGTTTTAAAAGGGAGGAAGTCATAAATTAGCGGGGGGGGGGGGGGGGGGGGGTGGGGGGGAGGGGAGGGGGTCTTAAAAGGGGGGTTCCACTGTCAAATTACACGAGGACCCCAGCCGGGTGTCTGTAGACAGTAATTTGAATTTCAAGTTGCTCTCTGGGGATAGCTGAGGCATTAGTCTACGTACAGCGTGATTTTGGTCTGATCTGAATTTCAAATGCACTTCTTTAGTTCTTAGCATAGTAGGCCTATTAGCATTTTTCCCAATTCGTGTCTTCATCGAGACAACCTTGAATTTGAATTTCACGTGCCTTTCTTAAAATAGGAAAGTACTGTTATCCGATTTTATTGTTTAGGATGAAAACACGCTCTTAATCTCATCCTTCGCCGGTTTTGTGACAGTTCGTCGTCGTAAAGTGCTTGGAGCGAAAGCTTATAGCCAGCCAGACACAGTTCTCTTTTCTAAAATGACCGAATGTAGGATTGCAAATTCTAGTTTTGCTGGATTAGGCTTAGACATAATGAGCAAAGATTTAGAGAGAGTGACAGAGAGAGAGAGAGAGAGAGAGAGAGAGAGAGAGAGAGAGAGAGAGAGAGAGAGAGAGAGAGAGAGAGAGAGAGAGAGAGAGAGAGAGAGAGAGAGAGAGAGAGAGAGAGAGAGAGAGAGAGAGAAAATTAATTGAATTGAACTTTATTTTTCGAGAGTAACAGAATAAGCAATGAGAGAGAGAGAGAGAGAGAGAGAGAGAGAGAGAGAGAGAGAGAGAGAGAGAGAGAGAGAGAGAGAGAGAGAGAGATCTGACTGTTTCCATAATTTGTCCTTCCCTTTCTTTGGTTTATTGGCTTACAGCCAGTGGGCAGGGAGGGTGGGGGTCTTTTAATCGGACAAGTACTTTGAGGAAAAAACATCCCAACAAAAGGGCAGGCTTGTGTATCCCAAAGGTCTATTATCCCTACCAAAATCTACCTGTCTAGAAAGGACACCTGTGGTGTAGGGACACTTTTGGTTGGTCTCAAAGGCGCCACTCCCGGCGCTACAAGTTCTGCTGTAGTATGTTTTCTACGCTTTTTGATCGTACAATGGAACTCCCTTTTAAGTCCCCCGGCATTTTAAGAATTTTAAGACCCTATTTTTTCATATTTGGTATTTCTTAAACTCTGTGATGTATCTCCATTTTAAGACTCCCTCCTTGATTAATTTGTGCAGCTTTTTCGAGGTCCCAAGGGAGAGGTTACACTGTAATCTCTTTCAGTAGTTTTACCTGCGGCTGTGCGCTTTTTTCTTACGTCTCTCCCCCCCCCCTCCCATCATTATTTGGCCAAAGCAGTTGTAACCGGTCCAACTCAGTACTGTGGTGTTTGCGTGTCGGTGTCAACTTTGCCTTGAGCAGTAAGTAGGTTAAAACAGGGACAAGACGGTGACCTTATTGCGGTTGCCCTGCTTCTGACTGTCGGATTTATAAGGTCATTCTTAATCGTTGTTCGTAAGTTCTTGACAAATTGTTATTTTTTTTCTTCTTCAAAAATCGGATGAAAAAAATCCAGATGCATGCTTACAGTCCGTAATCCTTGTAAAATAAAATAGCTACAGCTATAGTTCCCCCCCTCCACCCCCCTCCCCCAGTGGAAGAATGCTCTTATTCCATATGTAGGCCTACAAGCATGAACAGATATATGGTGGTGCACAATGTATTACTATTACTAACACGGGAACTAAGGTATATTTATACACTTATCAAAGCTAGCGGAGGCGTGTGTGTGTGTGTGACCGGAGTAATGTGTGTGCGTGTGATGTACTGTGTGTGTGTGTGTGTGTGTTTGTCATTGTCTCTGTCTGTCTGTCTGTCTGTCTCTCTCTCTGTCTCACCTTCTCTCTCTGTCTCACTTTCTGTCTGTCTGTCTGTCTCTCTGTCTCTCTCTCTCTCTCTGTCTCTCTCCCTCTCTCTCTCTCTCTCTCTCTCTCTCTCTCTCTCTCTCTCTCTCTCTCTCTCTCTCTCTCTCTCTCTCTCTGTACACTTTTGTGTATAGACTCAATTAATGACAGTCGATTTAATTGTCCTAACAGGGGGACCCGGAGGACAGAATCAAGTACAGATGCACGTGGAGAGGATGTTCCACCGTGTGCCTCACCTCCACCCAGATTGAGAGACACATCAGGAGAGCGCACTTCGAGTGAGTATTTTATGCATTGCAGGGTTTAACCTGGGAGAAAAAGGCAATGGGACATTTGTCCCCCTCAACCAAATTCCGATGGGACATAGTCTAAGGCAAGAAGCACCAAAGAGGAGGGCCCCAAAGGGGGGGTATCATCACGATCACGGGAAGGGAAATTTTAGCTTTCACGATCACAGTTACCTTGATTTTTGTTTTCACGATCACAAACACCTTGACGAATAGAGGATCATAGAGTGATACAGCTGTGAAAAATGTACGTTGAAAATAAAATGCTTTGCAATAATGCCCATCACGATCACGAAAACAAATGACGATCACGATCACGAGACTTGATTTTTTTGTCATCACGGATCACGGGCAAAGTCCCATCACGATCACAGAAATGGAAATTTCGGCAATCACGGTCACGGAAATGTCAAAAAACGCCAATCACGATCACGACTTTAAACCCTTTGGGGCCCTCAAAGAGGCCTGAACCCGTTTTGACTAAAGATGCAAAATGGTGCAATATGGTGCCATCTGAAAATTGGCCGCTATATCGTGTTATCTGTGTGTGTGTGTGTGTGTGTGTGGGTGTGTGTGTGTGTGTGTGTGTGTGTGTGTGTGTGTGTGTGTGTGTGTGTGATCCGATGTAAAGTGTACATTTGGTGGCACAGTGGTATGTAATCTCAATGCGCCCTTTGACGCACTGAAGGGAATTGTGATGGGACATTTTTAGATTTAATGCGCCAATGGCGCACTAGTAAATGAAACCCTGCATTGTTTAATGATAATACGATACCGATACATGCACAGCATGGCGGTGACCTTTCGATGAATTCTCTACTGTTGATATGTTGAAGTCACCGAGACAAACTTCATTCTCAAAATTCTTTGTCAATTCCTCAAGTGACATGCAGAATTGATAGAATTTGTACGTGACACCATTATTCATGTTATTCATCTTGTTGAACTGTCTTTGTCTTTTGACGTCTAGAGATTTCACTTTGCTTCATGTTACTTTGCCTGCCAATTCTGCACATCACAGTGTGTTTTCTGTGTCCACAGTCAAGTATATTTGCTATTCAAAGCTGCTTTCAGTTTATGCCATGAAATGTTCATAAAACTTCAATCAAGACACTGTCACAATATTTATTTTTTTGGACTGAGAAAGAGAGTTCCAATTTGGAAAAGCTGAAATGCTTACTAAAATAATTTTATTTATGTCACACACAAACTGTTATGTTTCAGTCGAGACAGCGACCTGGAACTTTCCGACAGAGAAGAAGAGTTTTACTACGAAGAGGTCGACGATGTTGACCTTGACTCCGTCACCCAATCATTTGCGGGCATGTACACCTCCTCTCCCCCCAGCATTCTGCCAGACTCACTGGAAATGGCGAGAACCTTCGACCACGACTATCAGAGAAAGGTAGGTTTTGAAGCAATTCAAGTGGACAAAAGATATTCATTCATGAAATTTAAAAGAGAGAGAGTGAGTCAAATGGTCAAGTAAACATGTTTTTGCATATGACATTTAAAGAGTTGAAAAGGCAATTATGCACGCTTATTCATGCACATGCTCTCTCACATGCTCTCTCTCACACACACACACACATACACACACACACTCACTCACACACACACACGCACACGCACACACACGCACACACACACACTCACTCACACACACACACGCACACGCACACACACGCACACACACACACATACAGTATCTTTTACTCTCTCTCTCTTTCTATTTAAATTGTTTGTTGCCAAAATACACTTGCGGACAGACAGTTTAAACAGAACTTAACACAAAAATGTATCCTTAGCGGATTATGACTTTATTCAGTTATTCTGCAGAAAAGACAAATGCTGGAGAAAAAACGTTCTTTTCTGCAGCATTTCTGCATAATGTCATCTTTCGCCGAAGCAGCGTTTTTTTCTGCAGCAAAACATTTTTTCTGAAATCAAGAATGCTGCAGTAAAACGGTGCTGTTGTTTTACTGCAGAAAACCTGTTTACATTTTTTCTGCAGCATTTTGTACTGGCTCTTGGCGGATTATGACATTATTCAGTTATTCTGGAGAAAAACCGAAATGCTGGAGAAAAACTGTCTTTTCTGCGGCATTTCTGCATAATGTCATCTTTCGCCGAAGCAACGTTTTTTTACTGCAGTAAAACAGTTTTTCTGAAGCATAATGTTTACTTGGTTTTCTGCAGCATTATTGTGATTAACTTTTTCTTCAGAATAGTCTGTGACAGTTTTTCTGGAGAAAAACGAACGACCTTGTAAAGTAGCGTTTGTATTCGTCGCCCCCTGGGATAGTATAATAGTTTGTTCCGCAGTGTACCAATCAGAAGGCGTGTAGCATAAGGGCATTATATTCAACTTCACAATGGCGGCCAAACGTGAACAATTTCTGAAGCAAATCGAACACGAAGTGGACTACTGCGTTCCTCTGGGAAAATGTGACAATGTTGCTGACAGGTGCCATTGTTTAATTTGAAACTTTGAACTTCCGGCGGAAAGGAAGTCGGACAGACAAAATACATTCGTGTCACGCACAACTATTGGTAATTCTGGATGAGTCCATCTCTCGACAGTGGGGGACTCGCGTGCTCCAACATTATAATGAGCCAGTACAAAATGCTGCAGAAAAAGTGTAAACAGGTTTTCTGCAGTAAAACAACAGCACCATTTTACTGCAGCATTCTTGATTTCAATTTTACCGCAGTAAAATGTTTTGCTCCAGAAAAACCCGTTGCTTCGGCAAAAGATGACATTATGCAGAAATGCTGCAGAAACAAACAATTTTTCTCCAGCATTTCTGTTTTTCTGCAGAATAACTGAATAATGCCAAAATGCTGAAGAAAAAGTGTAAACAGTTTTTCTCCAGTAAAACAACATCACCGTTTTACTGCAGCATTCTTGATTTCTGAATTTTACTGCAGAAAAAAACGTTGCTCTTGTGACATTATGCAGAAATGCTGCAGAAACAAACAGTTTTTCTCCAGCATTTCTGTTTTTCTGCAGAATAACTGAATAAAGTCATAATCCGCTAAGGATAAAAATGCCCTTACCCAAATCATATGATGGGCGGGCCATACACAAATCACTCACAGTGAGGGCCCCAAAGGGGGGGTATCATCACGATCACGGGAAGGGAAATTTTAGCTTTCACGATCACAGTTACCCTGATTTTTGTTTTCACGATCACGAACACCTTGACGAATAGAGGATCATAGAGTGATACAGCTGTGAAAAATGTACGTTGAAAATAAAATGCTTTGCAATAATGCCCATCACGATCACGAAAACAAATGACGATCACGATCACGAGACTTGATTTTTTTGTCATCACGAATCACGGGCAAAGTCCCATCACGATCACAGAAAGGAAAATGTCGGCAATCACGGTCACAGAAAGGTCAAAAAACGCCAATCACGATCACGATTTTAAACCCTTTGGGGCCCTCCACAGTGAATGTATTGTTTGTCACCTTGTGTTACTCTAAATGCAATGACATTTTTCTGTCATCGCTTTCAGGAGGAAAAGTTCCGGTCTCACTCTCACGGTCACAGCCAGGCCTCCTCAGTGCCCTCTGGTGGCACGTTTGGCCAGTCAGGGGCCACAAGCTCCATCCCTATCACCATTCCGGAGGGACAGATCAAACGCTCGCTGTCCTGGCAGATACAGGCTCCCTCGCCCGGCTCACTGGTGAGTGTCACTGTGTGTGGGTGTATGTGTGTGTTGGGGGCGAAGAGAGGGTGAAGGCTGAACTAGTGCTGTGGATTTGGGGGGGGGGGGGGGTGCCTGTGATGTTGGATGGGGGGTGGAGGATGTTGGAGTGTGTTTGTGTGTGAATGTGTGAGTGTGGGGGAGGGTGGGTCACCAGGGATTTGGGGTAGGGGGAAGGGAGGAGAAAAATGTGTGTGTGTGTGTGAGTGTGTGTGTGCATGCGTGAGTGTGTGTGTGTGTGTGTGTGTGTGTGTGTGTGTGTGTGTGTGTGTGTGTGTGTGTGTGTGTGCATGTGTGAGTGTGTGTGTGTTCAAGATGAGGTTTCCGCAGCTACATGTTTCAGAACTGTGCGTCAATCTGTCTATATACAGGGTGGGCCATAAAAAGTGTCCACATTTAATTTGTTAATATTTTTCCTGTAAAGTGATATTTTCTTTTCTGTTTCAGATAGAATTTGAGACAAGCATCTTAGAATTCTTTTAAAGCCTGAATGGATCGCATTCCAGTACAGGAAAGGACCAAAATCGTTGAACTTTACTTTGCTACCAATTCTGTGGTTCTTGCCCAGCGCACTGTCCATGTGCGAGAACTGTGAAGCGCCTCGTGGATAAATTCAGGAACACTGGTAGTCTCGCAGATAACAATAAAGGACATAACCCTGAATTTATCCACGAGGCGCTTCACAGTTCTCGCACATGGACAGTGTGTGCCAGGGAACTCTCTCCGAAAAGCGCGCTGGGCGAGAACCACAGAATTGGTAGCAAAGTAAAGTTCAACGATTTTGGTCCTTTCCTGTACTGGAATGCGATCCATTCAGGCTTTAAAAGAATTCTAAGATGCTTGTCTCAAATTCTATCTGAAACAGAAAAGAAAATATCACTTTACAGGAAAAATATTAACAAATTAAATGTGGACACTTTTTATGGCCCACCCTGTATATACACCTGTGTGATTGAGTGTGAGTGTTCAGAAAGCGTAAGTTTCCCAACATTCTTTTGTTTGACTTTTTCCAGGTGTCGCCACCACAGCGTACATCCAAGATGACACCGCAGGAGCGACTCCAGCAACATCAGGCGCAGTCTCCCAAGTCTCACATGCTCTCCATGTCTCCGCTCAAGTCCGCCGGCCCCCATCGCAAGCCTCGCAGCGAAGTACGCAAATGTCGCAAAGTGTACGGCATGGACAACCGCGACCAGTGGTGCACGCAGTGCAAGTGGAAGAAAGCTTGCACAAGGTTTTTGGACTGAAGAGAGAAACAGAAACGGATGAAGAAGAGGAGAAAGAGAAAGAGAAAGAGCAAGAGCATGTTGATTTTCTCCTGGAAGTTGAAATGTTGAGCCTGTTCATCCCGCACAGTCTGTTTTACTTACATTTATGCAAGGTACAGCTTTTGTGAAAGAGTGAAGAATCTTGCATTTGTAGGTAAGGCTTCATCCTTAAACTTCCCTGATGCAAAAAAATATGACTTTGTCTTTATTGGCAAGCATTTCTTCGTTTAAAATGTTTGAACTGCAAACTTTCAAACTCATGAAAAGAGTTCAAGGTTTACTGTCCATGAAAAAGTGCTTGTTTTCAGACAAAAGTTATCATGCTTCACGTAAGGTGAAACGTTCAAACTCATGCAGAGGGTGCGAGGTTAAAATCCTATGGATATGACATGTCTTAGGACTAAAGTTAATCAGGTTGAAATAGGACACGTGAATGCATGTGTTGCTTTCTTCACCCGATCATTCAGTTGATTTTCAGTGCAGTAAGCTGAACACTACTGATGATAAAATGTAAAGACTGCAAAAGCAGATAGGTCGAAGCAAGCAACTATCAGCTTACACCAAACGCATTCAAACAAAGTATTCAATCCTTGTCAGAGCACTTGGTAGAGCACTGAACTCATAATCCTTGGGTCACGGGTTCAAATCCAGTGTGGGGCGGAGATGGGTCAACTTTATGTGCAGACTCGGAGACGGCATTGATGTCCCAACCCTGTGTCACCGGTGCGACACGTAAAAGACCTCGGTCACTCTGCCAGCAGTGCAGTTGGCTGATTACACCAGGTCCTATCATTATGCGCACACCTGGTTAGCACGACTCTTGTTGCTTACATCATGACGTTAACAGTCTTTGGCTTTCGGAGTCAAAGGCATTCAAACCCTGGTGAGCCAAGGCAAATGTTATAGCCCACCCACCTACGCATATATAAAAGCCCACTGCGGAAAAAAAAGGGGGGCTGGAAAGAAGACCTCCCCGGAGGCAGCTTCTCAAACGTGTCCCAATCCTTCCCACATTTGTTTTGTCTCATGGAAAGGAAGGGACGAAAAGCTGCCATCACACGGGGAACTAGTGTAACGGTAACGGGCAGAATATACCTGCACAGTTTCAGCGGCACAGACGACGCACTGCATATTATATATGCCGCGATAGGGATTATGACGAGTAGCCTACTTGGCCTGTTTTTCTTTCATGCAACGTGTAGCGGGCTGGGATAATCTGCAGTGCGTCGTTGGTCCTGCTGAAGTTACATATGTGAGTGGAGCCCCTAACAGTCTGTCATGACAAGAGAGACTTACATCTCTGACTTTCGTAACCTGCAGTGACATGTTGGTAGCTTCAGCACGGTTCACAGGGCTGGGCCTAGAGAGGGGTTTCCTGGGTTCAGAATCGGGTCTGTGTCCAATACTGACGCATTCTCTCTCTCCGAGGTGTCAAATATATTTTAGATGAACACAGGCGTCGCTCAGCAATGGCTGTATTAATAAATGTGCATTGACTGTTGAGGATTTCATCTGTAACACTACATGTTGTGAACCGGTGTGTAGAATTCTATAGACAGACTTAAAACCTGATTTTTTTTCAGAATATCTGTGATGTCTCTGTTCAAAATTGGACAAAATGTCCACAGACAAAAAACCTGCAATGTTGATTTGCTCGTTGACAATACCATCAAACTGAAAACTTGATCTCGAAGAGAGAAAAAAGTGCTCTGACGGTTGGCATGCATGTAGAAATCAACACCTGACAATCTGTTGTCTTGTTCCCTGCAGAGTTCCTTCTTCCCGGCATTCAGATCTGATTTTGTACAGTGGAACCCCCCTTTTAAGACCCCCCAATTTAAGACTCCATCCCGTTTGAGACCGTGTGTTTGAATTGCAGACTTTCTGTTCATAACTTCTGTAAATTTACCTCCATTTTAAGAAGACCCCTTCATGATTGTCTCAGATTTTTGGAGGTCTTAAGATTTTTGGAGGTCTTAAGATTTTTGGAGGTCTTACAAGGGGGGTTCCACTGTGTATCATGTCTTGTCTTTACTTTTAGCCCCGTTGTCGTTGTCGTAGATGTAGAATACACACCATGGAATAACTTTGCCCTTGCTTGAAACCTCTAAAGCTGTGATACATATAGCTGCTCTGTAAGTCCCAGAGAAACCACACCACCACAGCATTGCACTAGCTCTTTGATACATGCCAAAAGAAACCAGACTTATACGTTTGTGTGGGCGCTGTCCCATCTTGCCAAGTAAAGTGATGTCCTGTAATGATACATTGTCATTTCATTGCTCAAAAATTGTCTGGTTCTTGTTCTGCCCTACCTTAGGCCCTCCCCCAATAGTTTGTTTACGGTAACATAGGCAAAAAAAATAGGGTCGGTAGGTCGGGATTTTTTATTTTATTTTATTTTATTTTTTATTTTTTTTAAACCGTATTTTCAAGTTATTTTGCCAAAAAACAAAGACTTTTTATTTTGTAAATTTTTTTTTTTCCCCCCAAATGCCAAAAAAAAAGTCTAGGGTCGCGCGAAAAAATAGTGTCGGTCGGGATACCGTAAACAGACTTTTTTTTGGGGGGGGGCCTTATCACTCAGTAGATCTGGGCTGAAGTGCACAAGAAACATACTGACTACCGTATTTGACGGATTACAAGTTTTATAAGCCGCACCCCCGACTTTTAATAAAAAAATTGGGACAAGCCACGTGTAGGCCGCGTCACTATATTAGCCGCCGTCGAAAAAAATATAATCAGATCGTGTCAATCGATCAAAACAACCAGGCAAACGAAAGTACGGTATTTGGCGAAATCGGCTCCGAGAATAAATAAGTGAAACAAAGAAGAAAAGTGAAAAAGTTTGAAAAAAAATATCACACACACAATTTGTAACCAACACACACATGTAGTCCCGCCTGGAATAAGCTTTTTGGGGATGATTTACGACTTTTGCGCACGAAAAAAACCGAAATCTCGCGCGCACGAGATCCTGATACATCCGGTGTTTCTCTGTACGCTATCTTGTCACGACGACTTGTTGACAAACGAAGATTCGCGAAAGAAAGAGAAAAGCGCCGAGTCTTGAGTAGAGAGCTAATAAAGTACCGGTAATCGCTAATCAAGCGAAATGAAAATCCGCGGCGACTTCCATTAGGTGAATGCTATTCAAGTTTAGGTAACGTTTTAGCCGCATCTTTTTGTAAGCCGCACTGCGATTTTTTTTTTTTAAAGTCGCGGCTTGTAGTCCGTCAAATACGGTAGGTGTGAACAAGCTGTGGGGTTGTATTTGTTGAAGTTGAGGTTTGTCTGTGATTGCAGCCAATCTGAGCTCATGGCTGGCTCCCACCCAGTTGGTACCTTCTCGTGCACATCTACCCTGCAGCCTTGACACTGACACCGATGATAACTCACTACTTGTCAGATTAAACTTTTTTAGGCCAAGATTTAGACTTTGTGTGTGGGCCAACAATATTTTGAGTGCTTTCAGTGTTGTCATTGTTCAGTGGATATTGAAAATCAAATGTTAACCATTCTTTGAATAATCCTCTTACAGGTGCTGATAGATATATAAGAAAGAAAAGATACAGTATATACCAGAATGTTTAATCTTTGAGAAAAGTGAGGAAAGATATCCCATTATTAAAATTGGTCTGAACTTTCCTGTGACTTTAGCTCACACAAACGTTTTGATTGGAAAAGAAAGCAAGCAGCATTTTACAGTTGTGAATAAAAACAATTTAAAAAAATGTAGAAAGGAGAAAAAAGGAAAGAAAAGAAATTCAGTTGATGATCTATAGCTTTCTTTTCACCCACGGTGGAACAAGTACTTCAACAGGTGAATTTACCGGTGAACAATTTTCAGAGACTTACAAATGTCAAGGTTAAATATCCGACAGTTAAAACATGTGACTGGACAAAAATGCTCAATGGAAAAACATTCACACTGCGTATCAACACTTGTACTTGTACTGATGAATCCTTGACACATCCGTATCATTCTGCTGTAAATACAAGTTACAACACCGTGTACAGTTTGGAAAAAGGTCTGCCTCTTATTTTTGTCGGAATCTTAATGGTGGTACATATTTTCATGACACAAGACTTTATGCACTGCCTGATAGATCAGTGTGGATCAGACAAAACTATCCTTCTCTGAATATGGATACCTTGTTTTTAAACTCTGGGGTGACTTTCAGTTTCATGGGAAATGCAATGCCATTGTGTGTGTCCGTGTAAAGAAAAAAAATATGGGTACCACGTCAGAGTTCTGAACTTTGAAAGAACTGAATGTTGGATGGAAGCCAGCAGAAGGCTGTAATACGTATTACCAGTTTGTGTTTTTTCACATATTCATCCATCTAGCAGGTATCTTTTGAGACACTTGGAAATGAGGCTCTGCCTTAAGAATCTGATTCGTAGATATACAGGAACATACACATGATTTTTTATGTAAGTCCATGTCATGTTTCCCTGATGGAGAGTGTTTGTACTCATTTACAATCTTCTTGCATTATTCTCTGTGTTGCTCCAACATTACATTTCATTCAAAAATGGGATGCACAAGATAAAAATGGCCATATTTTGTTTGAGAGTTATATGTTACGTTGAAACCGCTATATTTTCTTGGTGAGGTGAATTTCATCTTGCTAGGGATGTGAATACTATGTGTTGATCATCACCGAGACTTGTCAATATGAAACTTCAAAATCTACAACAAGTATGTTATGTACATTGTAAATATTGACGAACATAAATAAGTTTGTTTGTGGATTTAAAAAAGAGGCTGTGAATTCGGATTATCTGTTTGTAGCACACTTTGAAGCAACGTCCATTTTTGTCGCTGTTTGATTTTGTGCTTGAGTAGTGCTTCTAATGAGATTGTTAGAAGCAGCTCTGTTTTGAAGCGTTTTGAGAAATTTGTTGCTTTTTAAAACTATGTGAAGGATCTAGGAGTCTGGTGTAATTGTTATTGTTATTCTTCATTTATTCGCCATATACTTTTGTTTGGACAGCTGAAAATACATCACTTTTTCTTATACATTTACTGTTTATTGTTTTGCATTGCACCCATCTGTGTTAATCTTGATTACAAATATTAAGTTGTGTAGCAAAAAATGAGAGAAAACAGTATGCTTAGTGTCTGTTTTTGTTATGGAGAGCTTTGATGGTTTGTGTGTGCTGCATTTTGTTCATAAAACATGTCTTAGTTTTTATAGAATGCAGATACTGGTGGTTAGCTTTTAGTGTCATGTGTTCCAATGTTGAAAGTATGCAAGTTTCCACTTGAATGTGTTTCTGTATGTGCTGGGAATAAGTTGTAATCACTAAACCTTTTAACGAGTAAAACCTGTGTTGTGATCTAAACATATGCAGAGCAATGCAAACGCTGTGGGGAAACATTTATTGTGGATTCATCCTCTCTTCAAACCCTTCCATCTTGTTTTCTTTTACAAAAAAGTAATTTTGTTTGTTTTCCCTGGATGATTCTGAGAGGAGTTTTAACACAAGGAGAGTGTTTTTCTGTGTCAGTCAGTAATTAAGATCCTTAGCTATGTTGCAGTTGTTTTTTTGGTGGTGGTTGTGGTGATTTTTCTGTTTTGTGTCTATGTCTGTGTATGTGAGTGAGTGTGTGTGTGTGTGGGTTAGTGTTTGTGTTTATTTTTGTGTGGATTGGTTGTTGGTTTGATTGTTTTTTTATTGTTGCTTTTTAAAACCTTTTTCTCATTTTTTTGTATTCTCATGAAATGTGCATAACATTGAGTGCCAGCGCTTATGCTCTCTCTCTCTTCATCTCCCCACCCCCTCCCTAAATCTTGCCTTTCTTTCTTTATTTGGTGTTTAACGTCGTTTTCAACCACGAAGGTTATATCGCGATGGAAATCTTGCCTATATTTACTTGTTTCAGTGGCATGCAACTAGCATGCACCTAATGTCTCACAAAGAAGGGCATTGTCATCATTAGTTTCATGTTTTGTCAATTCTGTTGTGTACAAATTATGTCATACAATCACATGAACCGTACATTTGTGGAGGGCCTCTGACGATGTTTGACATTTGGTTGCTTCTGTTTATCTTCAGTTTTAAAAGTTTAACTTTCTTGACTATTTTCTTCAGTTTTTGTGTGTTTTTGATGTACAGAAACAGATGTATTATAACTCTTTTCCCATCTTGCTTTTTGGATTTAGTATGTTAATTGTGTTCATTGCTTTGAAGGAGTGTATGAACTTTTTTCTTCGGTTTTACCTTTTTTTTTAGTTTGACAGGTCAATTTTTCTCAATTGCTTTTTATCTTAGTTTATCATAGATCATAGAGGATATGAGTGTGTGGGTGTGTGTGTGTGTGTGTGTGTCTGCATGTGTGTGTGTTGTGGAATAGATTTAGAAAAGAGCTGTTTGTGTAGATAATATGACCTGGAAATGGTCTGCAAAAGTGAATTTAAGAAATAGCCTTCATTGTTCATTCTTAGTGTTCATTTTAACAAAAAAATGTTATTTGCATTTTACATTTAATTATGTTTGTTCAGATGATCGGATGATGTGTGGGTGGATGATTTTCATCCCTGGGTTTTTTAATTTTTGCTTTTCCTTTTTTCAGTCGTAGATCATGCAACATTTATGTGTAGAAGAAGGAAGGAAATAAGGCGGCTGTGAATTGTTTCCCTTTTTGCTCTTTGAAGTTGCAAAACCATCAAGAAGTTTTCATTTAAAACTGTATTTTCCATGTCCAGAAATTGGTTTTCATTGGTGATCACGAGCCTACACAGTGTAATTGTTCTGTACATAATTAACTGTACATTTAAACCAGATTATCTGAAGGGTGTAATAATTATGTCATTGTGTGTTTACTTCCTACTCATTGTATGTATACCCCCTTGGTCTTGAAATTCATGCAAACATTACCAGATCTGCAATTTTTTTAGCACCATGCAAGTAAACAGTTTATCTAAATGCATGAGCGGTAATTTTAAACATTAGTATTGAGACAAAAAGTGTACATTCTTGTAAATAAAATCAAACAAAAATTGTCCATTGATTTGGATCTTAATTTTAACTGTGCTGCGTGTTTTGTCTGAAAGAGAGAAAGAGAGTGTGTGTGTGTGGGAGTGTGACAGTATGTGTGTGTGTGTGTGTGTGTGACAGTGTGTGTGTGTGTGACAGTGTGTGTGTGTGTGTGTGTGACAGTGTGTGTGTGTGACAGTGTGTGTGTGTGTGTGTGTGACAGTGTGTGTGTGTGTGACAGTGTGTGTGTGTGTGACAGTGTATGTGTGTGTGTGACAGTATGTGTGTGTGTGTGTGTGACAGTATGTGTGTGTGACAGTGTGTGTGTGTGTGTGTGACAGTGTGTGTGTGTGTGTGTGTGTGACAGTGTGTGTGTGTGTGTGTGTGACAGTGTGTGTGTGTGTGTGTGTGACAGTGTGTGTGTGTGACAGTGTGTGTGTGTGTGTGTGTGTGCGTGTGACAGTATGTGTGTGTGTGTGACAGTATGTGTGTGTGTGTGTGTGTGACAGTATGTGTGTGTGTGTGTGTGACAGTATGTGTGTGCGTGTGTGACAGTATGTGTGTGTGTGTGACAGTGTGTGTGACAGTGTGTGTGTGTGTGTGTGTGTGACAGTATGTGTGTGTGTGTGTGTGACAGTATGTGTGTGTGACAGTGTGTGTGTGTGTGTGTGTGACAGTGTGTGTGTGTGTGACAGTGTGTGTGTGTGTGTCAGTGTGTGTGTGTGTGTGTGTGACAGTATGTGTGTGTGTGTGTGTGTGTGTGTGTGTGCGTGTGACAGTATGTGTGTGTGTGTGACAGTATGTGTGTGTGTGTGTGTCTGTGTGTCTATGTGCGTGTGTGTATGACAGTATGTGTGACAGTGTGTGTGACAGTGTGTGTGTGTGACAGTGTGTGTGTGTGTGACAGTGTGTGTGTGTGACAGTATGGGTGTGTGTATGACAGTGTGTGTGTGTGTGTGTGTGTGTGTGTGCGTGTGACAGTATGTGTGTGTGTGTGACAGTATGTGTGTGTGTGTGTGACTGTGTGTGTGACGGTGTGTGTGACAGTGTGTGTGTGATGGTGTGTGTGACAGTGTGTGTGACAGTGTGTGTGTGACGGTGTGTGTGACAGTGTGTGTGTGAGTGTGTGTGTGTGTGAGACAGTGTGTGTGACAGTATGGGTGTGTGTATGACAGTGTGTGTGTGTGTGTGTGTGTGTGTGTGTGTGTGTGACAGTATGTGTGTGTGTGACAGTATGTGTGTGTGTGTGTTTGACTGTGTGTGTGACAGTGTGTGTGTGTGTGACTGTGTGACGGTGTGTGACTGTGCGACGGTGTGTGACAGTGTGTGTGTGTGTGACACTGTGTATCACAGTGTGTGTGTGTCAGTGTGACAGTATGTGTGTGTGACAGTGTACCCCCCGTGGGTTAGGGGGAAGAATTGACCCTATGCTCCCCAGCATGTCGTAAGAGGCGACTAACGGATTCTGTTTCTCCTTTTACCCTTGTTAAGTGTTTCTTGTATAGAATATAGTCAATGTTTGTAAAGATTTTAGTCAAGCCGTATGTAAGAAATGTTAAGTCCTTTGTACTGGAAACTTGCATTCTCCCAGTAAGGTAATATATTGTACTACGTTGCAAGCCCCTGGAGCAATTTTTTGATTAGCGCTTTTGTAAACAAGAAACCATTAACAAGTGGCTCTATCCCACCCCACCCCCTTTTCCCCCGTCGCGATATAACCTTGAACGGTTGAAAACGACGTTAAACACCAAATAAAGAAAGAAAGAAAGTGTGACAGTGTGTGTGTGTGTGTGTGTGTGTGTGTGTGTGAAGCCAGATGG
>NC_090255.1:20663664-20676453 GCF_037325665.1 Littorina saxatilis | reverse complement strand
AAAAAAGGTGGTCGACGTATTAATTTTTTTTTTAGAATTTTTTTACCGGGGGTTGTCAAGTACGATTTTGCGAAAAACACTGCGATTCTTAAGGGGTTACTTGTGTGTTCAAATCGCGTGAAAGAAACATTACACATTTTGTGCACAGGTTCCTCTAAGCAATATGGACACATCTGTGCAAAGAAAAAAAGAGGTTGACGTATTAACTTTTGTTTTAGAATTTTTTTACTGGGGGTTGTCAAGTACGATTTTGCGAAAAACACTGCGATTCTTAACATGATCCCGACTGACATATTTAGCTCTACAAATAATAAATGAAACATTAGTTTGTGTATATAAATGAATGGAGAGTATAACTTTATCATAAAACGGTACTTATCAACGTGCATTTTCAGAAAATGATCGAGGTTTCTCGAGGGCGTACACATAAAATTATCACTCCTTTAGTAGTAAAAACGTATTTAAAAAAAAATTCGCTCGACAGAAAACATAACTAAACTTGAACACAGCTAAGTTCACTGTATACATATACAATACCTGTAAACAAAATAAGTTGTTGCCTTATTGTCTGCTTCACAATTATTCCCGTACCAACCCCACCCCCATTATCTTGACTGACAAAAATGATAAAAAGAAATAATTTGGGAGCGCTGGACTTGTGATACATGAGTTTGAATCAGGGTGAAGGGTTGGGGGTCGGAACATTTGTGTGCAAAGTTTCATGAAGATCTGTCCAGTAAATTTCTATGAATCGCACACCACACACACACACACACACACACACACACACACACACACACACACACACACACACACATATATAATATATATGGCCTGGGGCGATTGTAGCTTCCCTTCTTCGTGTCCAGCTCTCTCTCTCTCTCTCTCTCTCTCTCTCTCTCTCTCTCTCTCTCTCTCTCTCTCTCTCTCTCTCTCTCTCTCTCTCTCTCTCTCTCTCTCTCTCTCTCTCTCTTTGCGAATATGATTTTGAAGCGCATTACATAAAGTCGGTATCTGATATCTAAAGTCCTGATATTTTGGATGCGGAGGAATTTTTCCTGGTGATGATCTGAGGTAACGGAATTGTTCATGCATTCTGAGGGAATTTGACAGGTATCGGGGTGTGTGTGTGTGTGTGTGTGTGGGGGGGGGGGGGGGGGGTTGGTGGTGTGGGGGGGGCTTTTGGTGTGGGGTAAATGATTAAAAACGCCTGCACCCTAACTATGAAAGCAGCCACACGCATACTCACAGAGACACAGAGGCACGCATGTTTGTGTGACGGTTTGCACGAATGACCATTGAAAATTAGTTTTTGATAAAAACAAGCGACATTTCCTTTGAGCACACAGGTGCTCAGCCAATGTGTATTGAAACTTGTTCAATTATCTCAAAATGTCATAACGTTTGGCAATATAATTATTTAACAACAACAAAAAGACTACCGGATTCCGTACATAAAAAAGTCAGGGGCTGTAACAACAATTCGCGGCATTGGACTGTGGGAGCACGGACCTACATTCTAATGGATGGCTGGCTTTGGATCTAGGTCACTTTAGTGGGAATATCGGTCAACTTTGAAACCTGAGGACCAGCCACTTCCGGTTCCCCTTTCAGAGTAATGAGATTGCTGGGGCCGTAGAATTTTTCATCCAGTTTTGTCCTTTTTTTCTCCAAAATTGATATTAGTCGGAAGAAACAAGCACACGTGTGACACGTGTGGTGGGGGTATTTCCCGGCGAGTTTTCAGTGTTGTTGTTGTTGCGAAGCGAAGCGGCTTCCCAGTGCGGAAGGCAGGCAGTTTGTGCATCAAACAGTGTTGTTGTGATGGATGGATGAGTGAGTGATGAGGGTGAATGAGTTAGTTAAACTGTGACTGAATATCTATTGATTTATTGATATTAAAGTGAACATTAGGGGGGGGGGGGGGTTCGAAATGCACCATTGTGCACTCGCCTTGATGTAAGGAACACTACTGCAGTCTCTAACAGCTTCAAAGTGGGTTAGACAGGCTCTTCTGGAACGCCGAAGAAGAAGAAGAAGAAGACAGGCTCTTGATAAAGACTGAGGCAAAATGTGCCAAATCACACATTGTCTTGAAAGAAGGAAAAATCTTCATTTGTCACCTTTCTGCACTTTTTTGACTTTGAGTGCATAGCCACAATGGTCACAGACAAGATGCATCAAACAGATTTGAAAAAGACCCCAAACTGAACTTGTTATGACTATTTGTAACCCCTCTCACCTTTTTGACTTGGCCGTACCCAAGCAAAAAGGCCAAAAAAATCATAACTAATTCCAAAATCATAACTAATTCCATGTTGATTTTTGGTGGGGTGGACCTATTGTTCCAGACTCGCCTTGATTAGAGCAACACTAGTGCAGTGTCCAACAGCTTTTAAAATTTGTTTTGACCTCTTGACAATGTACATGTCAACAATCCCTGACTATCCCTGACTGTTGTGTGGTGAGAAAAAAAATCTTCATTTTTCCCCTTTCTCCACCTTTTTGAGTGTCAGTGCATAGCCACAATGGTCACAGAAAAGATGCAGCAAACAGATTTGAAAAAGACCCAAAAGTGAACTTGTTATGACTATTTCTAACCTTTCCTACCTTGTTCACTTGGCCGTACCCAAGCCAAAAAATCATAACTAATTCCATGTTCACTTTTTGGTGGGGTGGACCTATTGTTCCAGACTCGCCTTGATTAGAGCAACACTAGTGCAGTGTTCAACAGCTTTTAAAATTTGTTTTGACCTCTTGACAATGTACATGTAAACATGTAACCCTAATCCCTGACTGTTGTGCAGTGAGAAAAAATCTTCATTTCTCCCTTTTCTCCACTTATTTGTGTGTCAGTGCATAGCCACAATGGTCACAGAAAAGATGCATCAAACAGATTTGAAAAAGACCCAAAACTGAATTTGTTATGAATATTTCTCATCTTTTTTGGACTTAAAAAAATTTGTCAAAAAAAAACACATTTCTTCATTTTTCCCCTTTCTCCACTTTCTCTTTCATGAGGAAGGGATAATCACACATAGTACGCCAGTGAGGTTAGAATGGTGAGGTGGGGTCTGAGGCTGGTAAGGGATTTGGGGGTAGGACCGACGAGAGGGCACGGATTCGGCAGTTCGCCGTGTCGAGTCAACTTCATATAGATCTGTGTAGGCGATCAACAGCCCCAGCCGATCTGGATCTGTTCAAGTCAAAAGTAAAGTCAAGGATACGAAGAAGTTTACCGAAAAACATCGATCCCAAGGACTCATGTTGTAACTTTTCAAAGCAGTTACATTCAATCAAAGCTCTATCCACATTAAACCGAACGGGAATCGTCGAAGATCCACGCAACTTCACTGCAATGTCGAAAACGAACTCATAATGTCACCGCAGATCTATAGTTGGTTTTGGTTTTGTGTCGCAGCAAAGAAACGAAGCAAATCTCCGGCTTTTATTTCACACTAAAAAACCGTTCATTTAGCGGGTTATTAAAATATATTTCTTTGAGGTTGCAAGGCAATGGCATCGCTGAGATGTACTCCTTCGAACACACGACACAGGTTAGAAATTGACTTCATTTGGGCGCTTTTTACGGCCAAAACAGAGTGAGCATTTTGACGGGGTTATGGAAAAATCACTTCGGGGGCAGGTCTAAAATCCTGTGTACAGTGCCAAATCATACACCATTCAAAAGAGCAAAGTATGTTCTTTATTCTAACATATGGGCTAGGGTAAGTCATAGATATAAATAGACAGTGTCTGTCTATTATATCTGTAGGCAAGTGTATTCCATTCCTTCGATAGTCTCGTCATCTACACTTGCGTGAACAATGCAATTTTGAGTCTGTTTTGCATAAAAGACCTGCGAGATTTGTAGAAGTCAAAACAACAACTTACAGTCCAGCCTCTCAACTTTCGTTCCATGCAATTTGTTTGTCTGTACGTATAGACTGAGGGGTGCCCCGAAATGATTTGTAATCACAACATTCACAGACTTCAAATACGCCATTGAAAACTCGTCCACGTGCGTTTTAGATATACTTGGGTGACTAAAACTGTCGTACCTACCAAAGGCCGCTTCGCGTAAGAAAATGACTACCAGAGTCGCAAGGCTCGGGATTTTTTTTTACAAGAAATTTATATTTCGTTGTTCTAGTCCGAATGAATATGAAGATATGGCGAGTTGAAAACGCCGATTCTTTCGCCAGAAACACGTCTGTTTCCACACCGGAAAGAAGGAATGGACTGAGCTACTAGAAGCACGGCGCCGTGCGTACAATCGATCGAATGATGTTATTCACACAATACCATTTGGCGATCTCTAAAAAATCATTTAAAAACGAACTAGTTGACATGTAATGAAACTATTTACTGAAATCAAGAAGTATCTTAGTTCTAGCCGTGCATATGACACACCCTTTCGCGAAAGCACACTGAACCGTGCGTATACGCATTCGCACCCACAAACCACCAACCCAGGCGGGTTATCCAGATCCAGATTCAGATCCAGATCCAAGGGAAGTAACTCAGTGAGTATAAACATGAGCAAGAACCGCAACCCGAACACACTCGTAACACCTTAAAGGTGGTCGTCTACATTTTTGCTTTTTTTCAATAATCTTATGGATAGATTTCGCTAAAAAGTTATGTCTGATGATGAATGAACCATGAGGAAAAAAGTCATAGAAAAAAAAATATATGTAAAAAAAAGATTTTATTTTTGGGTAGCACGCTTCCAATATTTTGTTTTCTGTTTGCTGAGAACATGTGCTTTGCCTAAAAATACTGACCAATCAAATTCATGTCACTATGCTTATAGCCACGCCCAAACAAGTGCAGCAACAGTTTGACATAATTGGAGCGCTGTCCACGCTTTTTTTAAACGCACGAAATGCACGAGATTTGAGGGGAGTTTTGCGCTTGGCATTTTCCAAATAAGGATATCCTACTATGAGTACTACGCTGGAATAATACAATGAATTTTCAAACGGCTACACTGGCTTCGTCTTTCCTGATCGAAAGGGGGTGTATAATTGTTGATAATTGTAGATAATAGACTCTGCATTTTAATGGTCAAATGGCGATTTCGGTATAAAAATGTAGACAAGGACCTTTAAATACTAACTGCCTTTCTGAAGTACTGTACAAGTAATTATAGTGGAACCCCCCCTTAATGACCTTCACACATCTGAGAAAATCAGGTCTTAAAAACCGGCACGGTTGGCCCAGGGGTGGTAAGGCGTCCGCCCCGTGATCGGGAGGTCGTGGGTTCCAACCCCGGCCGGGTCATACCCAAGACTGTAAAATTGGCAATCTAGTGGCTGCTCCGCCTGGCGTCTGGCATTATGGGGTTAGTGCTAGGACTGGTTGGTCCGGTGTCAGAATAATGTGACTGGGTGAGACATGAAGCCTGTGACTTCTGTCTTGTGTGTGGCGCACGTTAAATGTCAAAGCAGCACCGCCCTGATATGGCCCTTCGTGGTCGGCTGGGCGTTAAGCAAACAAACAAACAAACAAACAAACAAAAGTCTTAAAAAGAGGGAGTCTTAAAATGGGGGTAAATTTACAGAGCTTATGGACAGAAAATCAAAACAGCTAGGTCTTAAAAAGGAGGAAGTTTTAAATTGGGGGGTCTAAAAAGGGGGGTTCCACTGTACTTACGTTGAATGAATTCAGCCCCAAAGTATCAAATGTTTAGCATGCACCACTAAATTTGACCATTTGTGACCCTCCACCACGGAATGAGTCGCATGTCACCTTTGCATGATTTTCATATTTGTGACCCTCCACGACGGTATGAGTCGCATGTCACCTTTGCATGATTTTCATATTATTACATTTTCCAAAAGAGTTTTTTATGCTCTATCCAGTGGTGAAAACCGTTTTAGAAATGAGCGAAAACTGTTTGAGTTATAAGCCTGTGACTAAGGTGACCCTCACACTGTTACCAGACACTCCCCGGACTATGATTAGGCCTAGCGCAGAACCGCGCAAGGTGACATGCGACTCATTCCGTGGTGGAGGGTCACATTTGTACATTTTCCTAAAGAGTTTTTTATGCTCTATCCAGTAGTGAAAACCGTTTTAGAAAAGAGCAAAAACTGTTTGAGTTATAAGCCTGTGACTAAGGTGACCCTCTTATTGTTACCAGACACTCCCCGGACTTATATTAAGCCTAGCGCAGAACCGCGCGAGGTGACATGCGACTCTTTTTGTGGTGGAGGGTCACATTTGATTTCCTCACTTGGAAAACAGTAAAACTTCTCTTTTAATCTAACTTATAAAGCTCGTTTCTGTGTGTGTGTGTGTGTGTGTGTGTGTGTGTGTGTGTGTGTGTGTGTGTGTGTGTGTGTGTGTGTGTGTGTGTGTGTGTGTGTGTGCGTGTGTCTGATAAAAAATATGTTATAAGCGTTAATTTTTATGATGTGGGAAAGAAATAATCATTTTATATCAAGGACCGTTCCAGAAATAACTGAAGGTTTACGAAAAAAAAACCGGGTGCAGCTACTGTAGTATCTAATAAAAATTTGAGAAAACTAGATCTGATGATAGAAGAAGACTTAGAATAGAGGTGAAATGACACTTTATAAAGAGAAAATCTTTGGAAACAAAGGTATTATACAACGGAGGGTCTAAAAAAAGAGAGGCCTGACTCAGTGACTGTCAATGAGCAGGAAGCACAGCATAATTTGTGTAACTTACTGCTGGCTGTCGTTCCACCTGGGGCAGGTCGGGATGGTTCTCGTTCAACCCAGTAAACACTTCTCCTGAAAAGTAAAAAAGATGAAAAAATAAAAAATAAAAATAAAAACACGAAAAACACACAATAAACATTAAAATTAAACAAAAACAAGTCGCGTAAGGCGAAAATACAACATTTAGTCAAGTAGCTGTCGAACTCACAGAATGAAACTGAACGCAATGCCATTTTTCAGCAAGACCGTATACTCGTAGCATCGTCAGTCCACCGCTCATGGCAAAGGCAGTGAAATTGACAAGAAGAGCGGGGTAGTAGTTGCGCTAAGAAGGATAGCACGCTTTTCTGTACCTCTCTTTGTTTTAACTTTCTGAGCGTGTTTTTAATCCAAACATATCATATCTATATGTTTTTGGAATCAGGAACCGACAAGGAATAAGATGAAAGTGTTTTTAAATTGATTTCGAAAATTTAATTTTGATAATAATTTTTATATATTTAATTTTCAGAGCTTGTTTTTAATCCGAATATAACATATTTATATGTTTTTGGAATCAGCAAATAATGGAGAATAAGATAAACGTAAATTTGGATCGTTTTATAAATTTTTATTTTTTTTTTACAATTTTCAGATTTTTAATGACCCAAGTCATTAATTAATTTTTAACCCATCAAGCTGAAATGCAATACCGAAGTCCGGGCTTCGTCGAAGATTACTTGACCAAAATTTCAACCAATTTGGTTGAAAAATTAGGGCGTGACAGTGCCGCCTCAACTTTCACGAAAAGCCGGATATGACGTCATCAAAGACATTTATCAAAAAAATGAAAAAAACGTTCGGGGATTTCATACCCAGAAACTCTCATGTCAAATTTCATAAAGATCGGTCCAGTAGTTTAGTCTGAATCGCTCTACACACACACACACACACACACACACAGACAGACACACGCACATACACCACGACCCTCGTCTCGATTCCCCCCTCTACGTTAAAACATTTAGTCAAAACTTGACTAAATGTAAAAAGTATTCAAGGAAATCCTCAGTATATCTTTTGCCCATGAATTTGTGTGTGTGTATGTGTGTGTGTGTGTGTCTGTGTGTGCATAGGTGAGTGTACATTTGTGTATGTGTGTGTGTGTGTGTGTGTGTGTCTGTGAGCGAGTATGTGTGTGTGTGTGTGTGTGTGTGTGCGCGCACGCATGTGCATACATGCATGAGTTTCCTTTATTAGAATATTCTACTCTCAGTCAAACACCGTGAGTTACAAAACATTATCATACTGTCAAAGATAGTTCTATATACTTAGTGATTGAACAGTGCTCTGAAGGTATATTTAATCCGGATTACCTAGTTCTTAGATCAACATCTAGTTATTGTAGCAGGTATAGGGTCTGACTTGTTATTTGAAGATCAAGTTTTAAGATATCATGCCTGACAGCTCACAATTACTAGGCCTACTTGTATTACCAAGAAGTGTACCAGCTTTTCAACCCCAGAAAGATAGAGAGAGAGAGAGAGAGAGAGAGAGAGAGACAGAGAGAGAGAGAGAGACAGACAGACAGAGAGAGAGAGACAGACAGACAGACAGACAGAGAGAGAAACAGACAGACAGACAGACAGAGAGAGACTCGGAGAGAGAGACAGACAGACAGAGAGAGAGAGAGAGAGACCGGCTCCTCCACAAGTTGGCCAACTATGGCATCACAGGCCCCCTCCACGCATGGCTTCACTGCTTCCTCACGGAACGCAGCATGCAAGTCGTCCTTGAAGGCAGTACGTCCCAGCCCACTACCGTCGACTCAGGCGTCCCACAAGGCACCGTGCTGGGCCCACTCCTCTTTCTCAGCCACATCAACGATCTCCCGCAGGCAGTCAGATCCCAGGTTAGGCTGTTCGCCGACGACTGTCTCGTCTACAGAGAGATCAACACCTTCAACGGCCACCACACCCTACAAGAGGACCTGAAGTGTCTAGAAGGTTGGGCAGAGAAATGGGGAATGCGCTTCAACGCCACCAAGTGCTATGTCATGAGCATCTCTCACAAACCACCCTCCACCTTCATGTACTCCCTCAACAACACCATCCTCAAAACTGTCCCTTCCAACCCATACCTAGGCATCCTATTCTCGGACAACCTCAAGTGGAGAAACCACATCAGCAGCATCACCAAGAAAGCAAACTGCACTCTTGGCTTCCTACGCAGAAACCTCCGCCACTGCCCGGCAGCCTGCAGACGAAATGCCTACCTGGCCCTCGTCCGACCCCTCCTTGAGTACGGAGCAATAGTCTGGGACCCGTACCAAGCGCAGGACATCGATAGGATGGAACGCATACAGCGCACAGCAGCACGTTTCATCGCCAACGACTACCGATCAAGACATCCTGGCTTTGTTACGGGCCTCCTGACACGCCACAAACTCCCAACTCTCCAGGAACGTCGAGTAAACCTCCGCCTGACTTTCTACTACAAGGTGGTTGAGGGGCTGGTGCCGGCAATGCCTCCAGACAAATTCCTGACCCCTCAACGTGCTGGCCGCATGATTCGACCAAGAAGACAAACAGCAGACTACAGTACGTTGGTAGCAACCCCATAGACAATTATATAAAAAATAACAACAGGTGTTTCGCTGTACCACGCTGCAACACTGAACAATACAAGCAGTCGTTCTTCCCACGATCCACAATAGAGTGGAATCACCTGGACAACACAGTTGTCCACTCAGCCTCTATTGAGGCATTCAAGGCGGCGCTGACTACCAGCCGCCGATAAGCGACGTCGCTGCGCACACCCACCCGTCGCGCCAAAGCCAGCAATCTGGATGCTAGCGACGTAACCTACAGATACAGATACACAGAGAGAGAGAGAGAGAGAGAGAGAGAGAGAGAGAGAGAGAGAGAGAGAGAGAGAGAGAGAGAGAGAGAGCATGACAGGATCGATTAAATGACGCTATATTTGAATTTTCCAGTTCAGACAATATCAGAAAGTAAAGAAACAAAATAAAGTTGATTTTCTTACCTGTCCCGTTCAAAACCTGGGGCAAACCGTTTTGGTCTTGCCAGAAAGTCAATTCGCCTTCCTGCAGGGGGAAAAAAAGGGGTGCTCGTGAAAGGTACTGGTACAGTTAATCACACAGCTCGGCACAATACACATTCATTCAAAACTTTTCGGTGAAGAAAAAGAAGAGTTTATTTCTTCTAAACTTTACCTATATCATCCATGCTTTGTGGCGTCTGCATCGTCGCCATTTTGTTTCCCGCACGCGCTCACCTCGCGCTGTTGCTATGAGCGTCACACTGATCTGCTCTGTGTCCTTTGTTTTAATTGGCTAGCGGACGTAAATCGAAATGCTCTGGGCACATGAACTCCCTCGACAAATCTCGTTCTTGTGGTGAGGGCAAGTGAGGCGGGAGCACAGGCGCTTGAAACAATATTCAAATTGTTAATAATCATCCCAAATTCATAATTTAACCCTGACCTGTCTTTTTCGTGTGATCATCTGTAGTAGAGGACTTCAAGTTGTGCCAACCCAGATCATTTTTACAACCCGGCCGGGCTATCAATACACAACGAAACTCGATTGAAAAATACAGAAACTCAGTATAAATTTACATATGACAATACCGTGATTCAATACAATACAATACAATACAGTATCATTGGATTTATCATCTGAAAGAGAAACCATTCTGATTCGACGCATCTGACACATTGTTTTTTGATTTTAATGCGTTTATCTGTTTTGTTTTACGGCCTAGCTCAGCAGACAATAGGCTTTAAGTCAGATTTATACCAACCTCGCCGCCCCCTCCCCCCCCCCCGCCCCCCCCCCCCATCCCCCTGCCTGATTTGTGTTGCTTCTTAGTCTCGGCTTTTGGTTCCTGAGCCGCGGCAACTGCCGGAGCCTAGGGCACTAGGCTATGCATGACTGAGACTCGGACGAGACACTGAGACAGACACTGAGACAGACACTGAGACAGACAGGGATTGGCATGATGAAATTTAGATTGAACGTCTTTCAGTGGCAGCAGTAGCCATTCATGTTTTGTTAAATAGGCTACAAAAGAGGCCGACAAAACTGAGTGGCGGCTTTTCGACCGACCTTTAAAAGACCGGAGATCTATAGCCTCTAGCGCCTATACTGCGGCTACGTGTCAAAGCGCACTGCCGGCGCACAAAAAATGTCGGGTCACGTATCGATAAGGTCGCAGTCTATAAAAGTATTTTGAACACAGCAAGGGAAAATAACTTGAAAAGTATTAGTTCACCTGCCAGCCAAACCTGTCACCTGCCGAAAGTCAATGAGAAAATAAAGTAGGCCTACTCGGGGTGTATAACTATAAGCTACACAGTGACTTCGAGCTTAAGTTACCCGGAAAGTCGGAGCTTAAAGACCTTTAATATACGAACCACCCGGCCACGCTCTATACTTTGCATTGTGACTTTTAATTTTAATTGAAAAATAATTAATCTAGATATCAGGGCGTTCGCTGGTTACCACACACACACACACAACTGAAAAGCGCGCACCCCCCCCCCCCCCCCCCCCAGACACACAGACGGATACGACCCCCCCCCCCCACACACACACACACACACGCTGACACTGGCTACTGCTGCCACTGAAAGACGTTCAATCTCAGTGAATTTCATTATGTCAATCCCTGTCTGTTTGTCTAAGTGTCTGTCCGTTTGTCTGTCTCATACAATGACACACGGACACACACGGCACACACACACACACAGCCTCACACACACACACACACGGCACTGGCACAGAAACACCCCCCCCCCCCCTGCACAAACATAAACGCAGTAAATGAAATTCGCTCGAAAGAAACTCAGTACAGAATGTCAGCATGATTTTATTTCATTAACCATTACATCAGATACCAAAGAACGGACCCGTCGTACTCGTAGTGGCAACATTCTCGATGTCAGTCTAAAGAGAATGCTTCGGAAAAGACTACAGGTATAACTTGATCCCACCTTATCAATGCTGAAGATCGGAACGCTTTTTTATCGTCTTGTGGCAAGTATGGGGTACGTATTAATCGTCGAACCCAATTCGCGGCGGTACCTGTTGTGGTTCACTTGAGTGGTTGTACAGTAATTGGTCCATTGCCATTTGAGCGCCTTTGTTTCGAATCTCGGTCTATTTTCATGTGTACCAAGCGGCAGGTTACAAACCTACACAGTTCTATAGAGTTAGGTTGTAGCACTGTGTGATGCCATCATAATTCTTACTTCAAAATCGTAATAACTTGATAGCTTTGGATGTGTTTTGGGTGGGGAAAATCAATTGTGATTAACACTGGGCCTACTACTATCGATGATCAGCTTAATTAGTATCTCAAATCATGGTAAATGCTCAGTTCAGTGTGGGATGGAAACTATGAGTTTGTAGCAGTAGCAACAGCGGCAGCAACAGCAACAACAACAACTGCTGCAACTGCAGCAACAACAACCGCCGGTCAACAACAACAGCAGCGGCAGCAACAGCAACAACAACAACTGCAGCAACAACAACAGCAGCAACAGCAACAACAAAAACACCAGCAGCAGCAGCAACAACAACAACCGTCAACAACAGCAACAGCAACAGCAACAGCAACTGACAACAACAACAGTCCAGCCGGCTCATACTTTTCTTTGTTGAAGGTGACAATGACAGCGGGTTTTCTTCCTCGATCTGATCTGCATCCGCATCCTGAATCACTCCATGTAATGACAGCGGGTTTTCTTCCTTGATCTTATCTGCATCCTGAATCACTCCATGTAATGACAGCGGGTTTTCTTCCTCGATCTGATCTGCATCCGCATCCTGAATCACTCCATGTAATGACAGCGGGTTTTCTTCCTTGATCTGATCTGCATCCGCATCCTGAATCACTCTTTGTATCTTGCATTCGTCATCGTCTGTTGAATAAGGTCCTGGGGAGCTCGAGCAAGAGCTCATGACGGTCTTACCTCTCCTTCTTCATCTGGTGCACACATCAAAGTTCTCCCTCTAGATCCGAGAAACCATTCCTGACAATTTCAACTCCGAGGTCTTCATTCCACATTAGCCTACTTTAAAATTCAAATTATC
>NC_090255.1:20608664-20658664 GCF_037325665.1 Littorina saxatilis | reverse complement strand
ATGTTAACTACACCAGTCTTGAGCTGAACCACGCCCGAGACCCCAGGGTAGAGGAGCCTCCAGAGCTGTTTGAGGCGCCGTCCCTGCAGGAGATATGCTGCGACGCTCTCAACGATTCCACGGGGATCCGTGTGGGATTCCCACAGCTGCTGTTAGACGCCCTCAAAGTTCTGCCCATGCACGTGGCGGTCACTCTGTTCCGTGTGGCTGTGGACAAACAGCAGTGCTCAGCCATCAGTCATATCATTTCTGTGTGGCCTTTCAAAACGTTGTGGTAAGTGTTCTATTTTGTGGTGCCATTAGTCATAGTATTGAAGTTAAAAGAGATTTGGAAAAGGGGGGGGGGGGGAGCTCATGATAATTATTTGTTTGTTTGTGTTACATATGAATATTAGTCTTCACAATGACCTGTGGAATGGAGGTATTTAGTACTAAAGTAAAATGGGAGAGGGGGAGGGGGGATTGTCAGGTGCTTTCTCCTTCACCACTTTGGAAAAAAACCAACGATAATAATTTTTCTTTTGTTTGTGGTGCCAGTCTTCGCAATGACCTGTGAAATTAAGGTATTTATGAAGGTATTTAATATTGAAGTAAAAAGAGATTTTTTTTTGGGGGGGGGGGGGGGGGAGGTCAAGTGTTTTCTTTTTTACAATTTTGGGAGAAAAAAAACCCATGATAATTTTTGTTTTGTTCGTGTTATCACCAGTCTCCGCGAGCTGCTGCAAGGGACAGGCTATCACGACATCTTTCAAGAGGAGATGGGGTTTGATCTGGTCATCCTTAGAGGACTTCTGCGCCGTCGCAAATGCTGCAAAATGAACTGTCTGGATCTCCGAGGATTTAAGCTGAGTATGTTTCACTTACTGATGTGCACTGATAAGAGGTTGAAGTTTGAACAATGTTCCGTTTTGCTCGTTGGGGCTTGGTTGGTCATCATTGTGCATCATACCGGCACGGTTGGCCTAGTGATCGGGAGGTCGTGGGTTCGAACCCCGGCCGGGTCATACCTAAGACTTTAAAATTGGCAAAAGTGGCTGCTCCGCCTGGCGTCTGGCATTATGGGGTTAGTGCTAGGACTGGTTGGTCCGGTGTCAGAATAATGTGACTGGGTGAGACATGAAGCCTGTGCTGCGACTTCTGTCTTGTGTGTGGCGCCCGTTATATGTCAAAGCAGCACCGCCCTGATATGGCTCTTCGTGGTCAGCTGGGCGTTAAGCAAACAAACAAACAAATTGTGCATCATCTCTTCAGCAGTAAATGCTATTCGAGACCGATGCAATTTTGTTTCAGCTCACATGGTGAACTTCATGCTTAAAACTATTTACAATCAGGTCTGTTAAAGTAAAAAGAAGGTTCTAAATCATGATCACTTCCACATTTTGTACTTCAAATCTTGTTAAAAATCTTGATTTTTTTTAAAAAGTTAAAAATCTTGTCCACGTTGTAGACAAATGGTGATAATGAATTATTGTACAGATTTGTAAGTTAGTGTTGACAATGGGCCTTTATCAATTATAAAAGTAATCGTGTTTTACTTCTCTTTTTTTAAATTTTGGTCTTGTTGCATGTTGTGTACCAGTTACCCATTTTGTCTTTTAAATGTGAATGCCATTTGTTCCAGACAAAGGGTTCTCCATGCTGATAGCACAGTTGTGGCCCCTTATCTCCTTGCCCAGACGAACGCTCGCTGACGTGAAGCGACTCACTCAGATGGTCATTGACAATGCAGGTATGTTTCACAACGCTTTTTGCTTCATAAAAATCATTCGAAGAAGTTAACTTTGTGATTTGACAGGCAAAGGTACATTAACATTGCACATGAGATTTCTTTGGTTGTGTGAGATGTCGGCGCAAGTTTAATTTTATCAAGTAGAGGTTAGAAATACGTGCTTGCCCATCAA
Source organism: Littorina saxatilis (assembly GCF_037325665.1). NCBI lineage: Eukaryota > Metazoa > Mollusca > Gastropoda > Littorinimorpha > Littorinidae > Littorina > Littorina saxatilis. Next base: position 20,656,763 of record NC_090255.1, on the reverse strand, counting down.
ATCCCTTTTTTTATAGCAACATCTAAAAAACAAAGTGACTGTTGGTGAGACAAACAACCCCAAAAGTAGTATGGCTGCCTAAACGGCGGGGTAAAAAATGTCCAACAAGTAAAAGCCGTGGGAGTTTCACCCAATGAACGAAGAAGAAGAATGTGTGACAAACAATGTTAACATCGTTATTTACGACACAGTGAAAATATACATTAGAAACTGGTTATCTACTTAGAGTTGACAAGTTCAAAGTTTGACTTGAAACATCTTCTGTGCGTTCACTGGTTAGTCACTCTGTCCTTCAGTAAAATGTTCAGTTATGTGTCAACGTTTAAATCCCAAATTCTGGTAAACAATCAAAGCCAGCTTGGGACGAGAAAGAAAGTAAAGTGGCTAGCACTCAGTTTGGTAAAAGCGTATGGCGTAACGATGTCGTCGTGGAATTTTGGCGTAACTCGATTCTTGGCAGTTTTAATGTTTCTGTCTTCTAGATTAAGTAAATCATTCTCCATGAGAATATTCTGTTAAATACAATAAAAAAGGCATTCCTTTATCTTTCTGTCCATACCAGGTACAAATATAAACTCGATTTCATAATACAAATAATCAGTTTTGTCCTTCTCCCAAAGAACTGTTTAAAATGAGTTACACCAACATTTCACGACGACTTTGATATGCAGGGATGTGTGAAGGCGTGCTTACATTTTCTTATGCCACTGTTGGGGGAAACTACCAATTTTTATTCAGACTTTGCTCATAATTGCATTAGTAATCAAGATGATAAAGATGGTTTCTTGAAAAATTTTTCTCTGATTAGTTTATTATCTGTATCATAAATGTTTGTCTGTCTGTCCACTTAGAAGACTGTTAGCACGAAGAATTGTGAATTTATTATGTTTTGTTTTGTCACAAATTAATCGTTCCAATGATATGCCATGCTTGTTTGTTTGTTTTTATTTTATTGTGAACTTTATATTGTGCAGGGTTAGCTCATCACAAGCCGATCGCCAGCCACATCGCTACAGTGTTGGAACACAAGGTTGCCACGCTCATGTCCAGATGTAAAGACTTCCATATCAACATTCAAAAAGGTATCAACTTGTTAGTGCAAACATTATAGTTTGGGTGTAATTTCTTATGCGCAGACCATGACAGTTGCCTTTGACAATCCTTTCGGTGCAAGAAATGTATATGTATTTGCTGTTTAAATACTATGTCTGTATTCATAGTTAATATGTAAAGCGCAGAGAGCATAGATTACTGTGGTTCGTGCTATATAAGCTGTCATTATTATTAAAAGACAAATAAGATTGCACAATTTTTTGAGTGTGATTTGCACAGGTTTTGGTGTTGTAGGGATGATGATTATTTTATCTAACTCTTGGTACTTGGCTCAAAGAACTGTGAAACTTGTACTTTAACATAATGAATTAAACAAAAAGAGAAAACAACAATAACCAGGTTTGGTACATTCTTAATCAATACTTTGACAGCTTGACGCTGCCTTCTTCAGGATGTTAAAAAGTAAGGAAACATAATGAGTATGCTGAACGAGTGTGTCTGTTTTGTTCATTCAGGCCAGGAGCTACTGGTGAAGATCGATTCTCTCCAGTTCACATCCACAGACTCCTTGTTCCAAGATTACTTTGTGGCCAACTGTCTTCGTAATGTCACCCCTCTCAAGATTCAGGTCTCACAGCTCTTCTTCAGGTAAGCTTTCTTATCGTTTAAAAGCATGTCAGATTTTATGCTTGGTTTAAAAAAAAAAGAATAGGTAGATCATTCTGTTGAAGCTTGAAAATTGCATGATCCTGATTTAAAAAAAAAAGAAGTCAATATTGGAGAAGCCAAAATACAAGGTTTTTTCTTTCTTTTTCCCCTTTTACAAATCCAACTATCCTATTTACATACGTCATATTGTCCACCAGATCCAATGTCTGTTGGATTTTTAAGAGCAGGTTTATAAGCTTAGCTTGTTTTGCTCCATTGATTCAATTAATTGTATACGGCATTGTTATAAATTTGTAATCAGTCTTACACATCACAAACCTGGTCGTGCAAAAAAGCGCGAGAGTTTGTGGGAGCTAGTTTCAGCCCATGAACGCGGGGAAGAAGAAGAAGTATTAATGTGTTGATTGTGTTACATTTCAAGGTGTTTGTTTTTGATGTCAACAGAACGAGTGCATGGACGGTGCAATCTGACCCTGATTTCATACTGTCTCCCTATGCAGTTTTAAATGGCCATGATACACAGGTGAGTGAATACTGTTTTTTGGTTAATTCCAGCAAGGATCTTCTTTTGTCCTGAACTGTTTGAGTAATGTTTGAATGAGTATTGAGGAGGCATAGTTGGCAGTTGTGTTGTTGTCAAGGTCATTAGAGGGGTGATAACGTTTGTGAATACATTTGTCAGAGAGAGAGAGAGAGACAGAGAGAGAGAGAGAGAGAGAGAGAGAGAGAGAGAGAGAGAGAGAGAGAGAGAGAGAGAGAGAGAGAGAGAGAGAGAGAGAGAGAGAGAGAGACAGAGAGAGAGAGAGAGAGAAACACATTTGTGAATATTTTTGTCAGCGAGAGAGAGAGAGAGAGAAACGTTTGTGAATATTTTTGTCAGAGAGAGAGAGAGTAGGTGTGTGTGCATGTCTGTCGGCCTTTGCTTGTCTGCGCATGTGCTTTAGCCACCTGTCTAATTCTTATATTCTTATTCAAACTTGCTTTGCCAAATACACCAAAGCGCACAGTTTCATACTCAGGGGTGGGACTTTTCCGCGAATCCGCGGATATCCGCGGACACAACTTATTTTTCCGCGTCCCATTTCATCACAGTATCTATAACTTGTTGACAGAATGATACGGAGAGAAGTGAAGATGGAACAGAACACTGGAGGCTTGAGAGTTAAATTGTGCTGACTGAAAACTCCTGATAACTAATAGTCATTTTGAGCTTCAATGCATTGGGGCGTCACTTGGATCATACTATTGCCAGTATTGGATTATGGATACATGGTTCATTGACACTAAAATTATGTTCAAATTGCTGTTTTCAGTTTTTGGAGGGGTTGTCTTTGCGACAGTTGGATGACGGAGTGTTCAAGTACGTGGCGCCCACGCTGTACAAGTTCAAAAACCTTCAGGCCATTGAGCTACAGGACTGCAACATTTACCTTCAGGTTGCACATTTGTCTTTTCTTCTATTTTGTTACATGTGTAAGATTCGTACAGTTTTGTTGTTGTTGTGGTTACGCTTGTAAGAAATAAATTATTTTACATCTGAAGGGGACGTTCTGAGTAAATCAGATCTTATGAAAGTGGGAGTCTGAAAAAGGAGGTCGATTTACAGAAGTTATGGACAGAAAATATGGAAAACTAGGGTTTTAACCCCTTCACTGCCACAGTATAACAGCATTTTGGTATTGCTGTGTGCCAGGGCAAAATTTCGCTTTCTTCGGTAGGTTCACTAATCTGTTCACTGCTCGATCATTTATTGAGATATCTCTTAGATCTTTGGCATGTGTTTTGCTTATACCCTTGGCTATTATAGGACGACATGATCATTGGACTTTGTGATTGTTATAGTAAAAATTGATATAATGACCATTTTTGTCAAAAATTACTGTTTCCGGACTTACACACACACATTGCAGCACGTAAAACCACACAAAACACTGCTAAAACTGGTGTCAAACATCAGGTACTCACATTACAGCCCATAAAAGTATTCTTCTGTGTGGTAATCCATAAATCACTTCTTGTAGAGCTTCCAGAACACTGTATCGCTTGAAAACAGGTCTACGAGTTGAGGTCCGACTTTCGGCCGCCATTGTGAATCCCGATCGGTTCTACATTTCTAACAAAGTTTTCACCACGTGGTACTAACTTATCCGAACGGTCAATGGGAAAGAACTGTGTTTAGAACCCCTACAAGTACTTGGACAGTGGTTACCTCCCATTTAGTTTTCAGAAATGTCCTGAAATGTTGCTGCATGATGCAAATCCCCCGTACTAGGTACGGTTATGGGCGTACGACAAACCGAAAATGACCACGTACCTAGTACGGGGTGGGCAGCGAAGGGGTTAAAAACAGATGTGGTCTCAAACTGAGGGGGCTCCACTCTATAGAGATATTGAAACAATCTTAATCTTCATTTTAAAGACTGCTGAACTCTCATTGTTTTTTTCGTTTGTTTTTCTCCTTTTGTAGAATGGGAAGACGCGCAGTAAAACAGAAGTCCGCAAAGCCCTGTGTAATTTTCTCTCCGAGTTTCCTCTCCTGGTGCGACTTGACCTCAGTTTCAACTTCCTCTTCGGTTGCCTTGGCGAGGTCCTTGCATCGGTGTCAAGGCCATTGCAGTACCTTGGTCTACGAGGGTGTGACCTGAATGTTTCTGACCTTGAAGCATTGGCAAAGTCTAAACATGCGGCATCTTTACGAGAGCTGAACCTGAGCAAACTCAACCTTGGGGCCGTAAGTTTTCTTCCATTTGTTTCTGTCTTTTTTTCTTCTTTTTTCTTTTGCGTGCTTAAATTCATTGTTTGGGGCAAGTGTATCTGTGAATACTATGTGATTTTTTTCGGACTGTATGTATTTTCTTTTTTTTCAGAATCTGTTCTTTTGTAAGTCGCAACATTTGTATATATTTTGATTGATACATGCTCCCCCTAGTGTGTCATTTCTATGCGCAAGTTTGTTGTTTTAGACATTCAGGTATATGCAGAGTGAGTAGGGGGTTCGTTATCAGATTTCCCAGTAAGTTTAAGGGCTTTTCTCTCCCTTTATGTCTTCGTCTTAGCTCCATTGCTATCTGAAAGGGCTGACTGAATCAAACGCCCATGCAAAAGTAAGTGAACTTTCCCCCTCTTTTACTGGTGATTTGTCCATAAGCAGAAGGCGCAGTGGCGTGGTCGTAAGACGTCGGCCTCCTAATCGGAAGGTCGTGTGTTCGAATCCCGGTCGCTGCCGCCTGGTGGGTTAAAAGTGGAGATTTTTCCGATCTCCCAGGTCAACTTATGTGCAGACCTGCTAGTGACTTAACCCCCTTTGTGTGTACATGCAAGCACAAGACCAAGTGCGCACGGAAAAGATCCTGTAATCCATGTCAGAGTTCGGTGGGTTATAGAAACACGAAAATACTCAGCATGAGAGATGTTCAACGTGCGGGCTACTTCACCTGCCTTGACCTCTCACCAATTCAAGCGCTCTATAAATCTGCCATATTATTATTATTATTAAGAGAGCTTTGTTTGTCTTTTGTCTTTTTCTAATTTATTTTGCCCCTTCCTCTTACTACATGCACTTTATTTAAGGTTTGTTGGAAGGAATGTCTTTATCAAAAAAATGTCCTGGTCTTTTGTCTGATTATGAAGTATTTAAAGATTGCACAGTTTGCATCTCTCTCTCCAGAGAACAAAGGGGATGGGGGCATGCTGGGATGTATTCGTACGGTCTTTCTGTGCTGTGATAATTATGGGGATGCCGAAACAAGCATCAAAACAAATTCCATGTGGTTTTGTAGAAGCCTTAGGGTTTTAAAAAGTGGCAGTTTGGCGGCCATCTTGGATTGCTACCAAGGCAACCGATGGTCAGTTTTTTTTCTTCTCCATTTTCTCCTGTCCTGAGTTACACACACACCCCTCGCAAGCGATTGGCCCTTCTAGTTTTTTTTCCAAGTAAAAATGGAAGCGTATTCACTCTTTTACAACCCATTCAAAGTTGAAGCCCAACAGAGTTATTTAAAAAAATAGTTCGTTTTTTTTATTCAATCAAACATTTCCAACTTAGCTGCTGTTATTTTCGGAATTCGTCAATTGTAGCTGTGGCTCTGTTTTCCCACAGCTCCATTACTACCTTGAGGAGCGGTCGCAGGCCATGAAGACGATGGTTAGCATCCTGCAGAGCTTCCCCAGGCTGGCCGTGCTCAACCTGTCGCAGAACAACCTGCCCGACGTCCAGGTGGACCGACTCTGCAGTGTCCTTCGCACCAGTCTCAAACAACTCAAGGTCAGCTTTGTTGCTATAACTGTGCACATTTGCAATCCTGTATTGTATTTTTGAGTCACTTGAGAAAAAGTGACTCTATGTAATCGGTCAGTGTTAGTCTGTCCGGCCGTCCGTCTGGCCGGCCGTCCGTAGACACCACCTTAACGTTGGACTTTTCTCGGAAACTATCAAAGCGATCGGGCTCATATTTTGTTTAGTCGTGACCTCCAATGACCTCTACACTTTAACGATGGTTTCGTTGACCTTTGACCTTTTTCAAGGTCACATGTCAGCGTCAAAGGAAAAATTAGACATTTTATATCTTTTCTCGGAAACTATCAAAGCGATCGGGCTCATATTTTGTTTAGTCGTGACCTCCAATGACCTCTACACTTTAACGATGGTTTCGTTGACCTTTGACCTTTTTCAAGGTCACAGGTCAGCGTCAAAGGAAAAATTAGACATTTTATATCTTTGACAAAGTTCATCGGATGTGATTGAAACTTTGTAGGATTATTCTTTACATCAAAGTATTTACATCTGTAGCCTTTTACGAACGTTATCAGAAAAACAAGGGAGATAACTAGCCTTTTCTGTTCGGCAACACACAACTTAACGTTGGGCTTTTCTCGGAAACTATAAAAGTGACCGGGCTCAAATTTTATGTGAACGTGACTTATTGTGTTGTGAATAGCAATTTCTTCCTGTCCATCTGATGCCTCATATAATATTCAGAACTGCGAAAGTGACTCGATCGAGCGTTTGCTCTTCTTGTTTATCTTAACCGTTGTTGTTTTAATGTTATGGCTTTCGACCGTTTGTTTGTTAAAAGATTAAAAAGTTTTAAGAAAGCTTTTGCTTGCTTAGATGGTCAACATAGTGGGGTACGTTTCTTTCATTATTTGGTGTTTAACGTCGTTTTCAACCACGAAGGTTATATCGCGACGGGGTGGGGTACGTTGCATGAAACTCTTTAGATTGAACTTCTGTAATACATGTATCAACCATAACGTGCAATTCCAGGTGTTGGACGTAGCAGCCATAGTGATGAGCATAAAACTCATTAGATTTAACTTGTGTAATGACACATGATGTGCGTTTCTAGGTGTTGGGCGTAGCAGCCATAGTGGTCTTTGTTGCATGAAATTCATTGGATTTAACTTGTGTAATGACACTTGACGTGTGTTTGCAGGTGTTGGACGTAGCACCCATAGTGGTGTATGTTGTATGAAACTCACTGGATTTAACTTGTGTAATGACACATTACGTGTGTTTCCAGGTATTGGGCGTAGCACACATAGTGGTGTATGTTGTATGAAACTCACTGGATTTAACTTGTGTAATGACACATGATGTGCGTTTCTAGGTGTTGGGCGTAGCACCCATAGTGGTGTATGTTGTATGAAACTCATTGGATTTAACTTGTGTAATGACACATTACGTGTGTTTCCAGGTGTTGGACGTAGCACCCATAGTGGTGTATGTTGTATGAAACTCACTGGATTTAACTTGTGTAATGACACATTACGTGTGTTTCCAGGTATTGGGCGTAGCACCCATAGTGGTGTATGTTGTATGAAACTCATTGGATTTAACTTGTGTAATGACACATTACGTGTGTTTCCAGGTATTGGGCGTAGCACCCATAGTGGTGTATGTTGTATGAAACTCATTGGATTTAACTTGTGTAATGACACATTACGTGTGTTTCCAGGTGTTGGACGTAGCACCCATAGTGGTGTATGTTGTATGAAACTCACTGGATTTAACTTGTGTAATGACACATTACGTGTGTTTCCAGGTATTGGGCGTAGCACCCATAGTGGTGTATGTTGTATGAAACTCATTGGATTTAACTTGTGTAATGACACATTACGTGTGTTTCCAGGTATTGGGCGTAGCACCCATAGTGGTGTATGTTGTATGAAACTCATTGGATTTAACTTGTGTAAATGACACATTATGTGTGTTTGCAGGTGTTGGACGTAGCAGCCATAGTGATGAGCCCTCAACACCAGGTGGACATCTGCCTGGCATGTGCCAGCATTCCCACCTTCCAGAAGATCTGCATCACCTTAGTAACCAGCCTGGTCGACGAGCTCAACAACTGGAACGGCATCGAGGATGTGGCCAACAAAATCACCAGAAAACTGTACGCTGCCGGTCGGTGGGACGTTCGCCTGGAGACTGTGCTCTTCTCTAGAGCCTTGTTCATGGATATTGTAGATGACCTGCAATTTTGAGTGTCTAGAGCCTTGTTCATGGAATTGTGGAAGACTTCCAATTCTGAGTCGCTAGAGCCTTGTTCGTGGATATCGCGGATTACCTGCAATTCTGAGTGTCCAGAGCCTTGTTCATGGATATTGTGGAAGACTTCCAATTCTGAGTGTCAAGAGCCTTGTTTGTGGATGACTTGCAATTCTGAGTGTCTCGAGCCTTGTTCATGGATATTGTTGATGACTTGCAATTCTGAGTGTCTAGAGCCTTGTTTGTGGATATTGTTGATGACTTGCACTTCTGAGTGTCTAGAGCCTTGTTCATGGATATTGTGGATGGCTTGCAATTCTGAGTATCCAGAGCTTGTTCATGGATACTGTGAATGACCTGCAATTCTGAGTCTCTGGAGCCTTGTTTGTGGATGACTCTGAGTCTCCAGAGCCTTGGGCATGGATATTGTGAATGACCTGCCATTCTGAGTGTCTTCTGGGTGAAGTGTGGTTCAGGACAGTGATATGTGCACAGCCATGCACAATAAGTGTGTGTGCTCTTCTGATGAAGGCTGTGTAGGTTGGAATTTTCATGGAGGATTGAACGTTCTGAGAGAAAGGACTGTGTTCTTCGCAAGGGCCTTGTTCATGGACATTCTTGATGATTTACTACTGGTGAATTCCGGAAACAACTCTTGTCGGTTTTTTGTATGAGTTATGGAAGAGTCGCTTAGCCTTGCTTTTCCATAGAAACACAGAGGCAAGCTACACATCAGACTGTAGGCTTGTCTCTGTGGGGCGGGGATGTAGCTCAGTCGGTAGCGCGCTGGATTTGTATTCAGTTGGCCGCTGTCAGCGTGAGTTCGATCCCAGGTTCGGCGGAAATTTATTTCAGAGTCAACTTTGTGTGCAGACTCTCTTCGGTGTCCGAACCCTCCCCCCGTGTACACTACATTGGGTGTGCACGTTAAAGATCCCACGATTGACAAAAGGGTCTTTCCTGGCAAAATTGCTTAGGCACAGTTAATAATTGTCTACTTATACCCGTGTGACTTGGAATAATAGGCCGTGAAAGGTAAATATGCGCCGAAATGGCTGCAATCTACTGGCCGTATAAAATTTCATCTCACACGGCATCACTGCAGAGCGCCTAGAACTGTACCCACGGAATATGCGCGATATAAGCGTCATTGATTGATTTATTGATTGATTTCGTGAAAAAAAGGGAGAGCAACTCTTCCACAATTTATTTATAACCATTTGAAAAGTGTTTCCGAACATTGTCTATTTTGAGTGCTTTGCGTGAGTGTGTGTGAAGTTGTAAGCAGTGCTACTACGAGTCTAAAGTATGTGAAGTGCTCGGATGACCCGAAGGTCCAACCTTTTGAAAGTTGTATGCTGTACTACGACTAGTGTATGTGCTCTTCTGACGCCTACTGAGGTTTGATTTTTTGTGGATGATTGAAAGTTCTGGGGGAAGAGACTGTTTTCTCCAGGACCCGGTTTATGGTCATTGTGGACAATGTGCAGCTCTGAGCGTCTGCAAGCTTTTTTAATTTTTTTAAAATTTCTTTAAATGTGGCTTGGAACACTGAGATGTATGCAGTACCGTTTGTGTAAGGTCGGACAAGTTTTGTGTTTGTGTGGATGATTGAAAGTTGGGAAGGAAGACTCACAGTGTGTCAACTGATTCCGGCTATATCGTTCGTACACCGGATGTTTGGCACGTGTGTGTAACCATGAGGTCAACTAGTGCCTTGGTAAAATTTTACTGTACACATAGCCCAATCAATTAAGTACCTTATTCTTGCAATATCACAAACGTGCGCTGCCCAAATGATTTACCGCAACGTGTTTCCTCGACCAAGTCATGCATGGGAATTGATTTAAAGAAAAATGGAACAATGTCCAAGTGCTAAAGCTGACTATTATGCCTTGAAGAAGGATGCCAGTGTCTTCTTATTGGCAGCAGGTGCAACTCTTGCTTCAACTAATTCAAGTTCTTGTTCTGTGGCTATCTTCGACAAAAATGTTGCCCCGATTAAATGTCTGTGACACGCACAACATTGTTGCAGTGTTGATGAATGCAAACAGCGTCTAATTCGAACACAGCGGAAATGGATGCCACGAAATAGATCTGCGTTCAACATTACGATCACCTTATTCTTGCAATATCACAAACGTGCGCTGCCCAAATGATTTACCGCAACGTATTTCCTCGACCAAGTCATGCATGGGAATTGATTTAAAGAAAAATGGAACAATGTCCAAGTGCTAAAGCTGACTATTATGCCTTGAAGAAGGATGCCAGTGTCTTCTTATTGGTAGCAGGTGCAACTCTTGCTTCAACTAATTCAAGTTCTTGTTCTGTGGCTATCTTCGACAAAAATGTTGCCCCGATTAAATGTCTGTGACACGCACAACATTGTTGCAGTGTTGATGAATGCATGCAGACAGCGTCTAATTTGAACACGGCGGAAATGGATGCCACGAAATAGATCTGCGTTCAACATTACAATCGCCCGATTTGCGTTCGCCACTTGTAGGCTCATTCAAACTGATTGCAAAATTGACTTATGTGGGCGGGAATCTCACAGAATGAAGGGACGGTTTATTGGAGCACATCATAGTAGGCAGATTCCCTTTTTCCGATTTGTGTTTCTCGATTTGTTTTTCTCTCGAATTGTTTTTCTTGGAAGAGGAATTTTTTCCCTCTGAAATGTATAGCTTTTCTCAGAAATCCTCGGATCTGCAGAGAATTCCCATGCATGCAAGTGCAGAAAATGAATGCTTTATCATAGTTTATGAACGGAAACATTTGGCGTGCGAACAATATAGCCGTGATCCAGGGCCCAGCATTGGAAAAAGTGAGTTCAGCTTACAAAGGCGGGGATTTTGAAGATTTGTTGGAGATTTTTTACCTAAAATGACCCCCCCCCCCAAAGAAGATTGAGCAACTAAATTATGCCATAGTCCATAGTCCGTATCGGCACATTACTTCTTCTGACTTGCCTTCCGCCTTCGGAACGAAATCCAGCCATTCCCACTTCCAGGAATACCTGGATTCTTTGTCACTGAATGGCTGACCACGTTCAACAATGTCGCTTCGAGACATTATTTCAAGTCTAGAGCCACAAAACACCGGCACAAAGCATGCTCGCGCGATGCCAGAGGAAGTACGTGCTCAAGCAAACTGTCAAACCGATTGAGAATTGAACCGAACGGCGCACAAAACGAAAGCGGGGACTGTTTGGGTTTACCGTTTGGGAATAACAGGTTTTTGCATTTCGGCGTACACCAAATCGAGTTCCGCGTACTGGAGATGTTATTTCGGCGTAAAGTACGCCGAACGGCTTACAATGCTAGGCCCTGGTGATCAGTTGACACACCGTGAGACTGTTTTCCTCTGCAGGGACCATGGACCATTTGCAATACTTAGTGTGTGCAGGAATTTTTGTTTGTTTTGCTTCCTGTGCCTGTGAGACTGGGATGTATGACCAATACTGTGAGTGAGGTTGTCTGAAGGCGACAGAGGTTTTGTTTTGCTATGGTGAGCTTCAGGTGTGCGGACATTTATGTTTGCGTGAAGTGTGGTTACTATAGGATGGAGATGTAATTGTAAGCAGCAGTGTGTGTGTGTGTGTGTTTTTATGTGTTTTTATGTGTGTGTGTGTGTGTGTGTGTGTGTTTGAGTATGTGTGTGTATGTGTGTGTGTGTGTGCGAGAGAGAGAGAGAGATTTTACGTTTGCTTCAATAATCTGCAGTTCTGATCACCAGAAAGATGTATGTGAAGTGTAGCTTGAGTCAGTAATATGCAGTAATACAAATGTAAGGTCTTCTCTCCTCTACTCTGCTTTGATTATCTGCTGTACAGTGCCTGCTAATGTGTGTGCGTGTGTGTGTATGCGTGTGTGTTAGTGTGTGTAAGATTTCCTCAAGGCTGAAGTGGAGAAGCTTGTTTTTGTTTGGGTGGTAATACTGGTATGTGTGTGCATGCATGTGTGTGTGTATGTGTGTGCGTGTGTGTAAGATTTCCTCAAGGCTGAAGTGGAGAAGCTTGTTTTTGCTTGGTTGGTAATACTGGTATGTTTGTGTGCAGCGTGGTTATCAAGAAAGGGAAAGATGTGTTGCACTGGAGGATGGTTTTCCTTCACACATCAAGCTATACTTCTTGTGACCTTCTGTTATATTTGACAAGCAATGTTATTGTTTAACCAGTGTTAAGAAGATCAGCAAAAGCGGTATAGTGGATCCCCCAATTTGACACTTCCTTCCCTTTAACCTTCACCGGATCAGGCTTTGGACTACACAGTCTGGATGATGCGGGTCGTGTGCGACCCATACTTTCTGAAGAAGGATTTAACGTAAAATGTATGGGTCGTACACGACCCACGCCATCCGAGTAGGGATAAAGTCTTTACTGCCTCATTGCAAAGTATGGGTCATACACAACCCACGTCATCCAAAAAGGGTTAAACACCGTAGAATGCCTTCTTTAATTCTATATGTATATATACAGCCTGTTCCAAAAGAAACGCAACCAACCTGTTTCCAAAATCAAAGTGCAAAATTTATTTCGCAAATAATATTTCATGAAGTTACATATTTCATTTTTGGTACATTTCCAAATCACAACATGTGGAACAAAACAGGTTTAACAATAAAAGTGGAAAACAATGACAATTGAAGCACAATTTATGTCCCTTTTCTGACGCAGCTGTCTTTTTTGCGTTTAATAACGGATGTGTCCTCCACCAGCTATTTTCTACTGTATTGCCAGCTCAGTTCTTCTTCTTCTTCTTCTTCTTCTTGGCGTTCGCAGAGGTTACACAATCAGTCCAGCACTGGTGATAAATGTTGTCGTTTTCTCCAACTCCTGTCGACTGCCGTATAGTTTGGTCTGCAAGGGAGTTGGTGACGGCCACACTTCTTTTCGTTCCTCATCTAGTAAGGGACATCGCTGTAAGATGTGTTCCGCTGTTTGGTCCTCTTGACCGCAGGCACAGGTTGGTGATGGCGCCAGCTTGAACTTTCGGTTCATGTGAGCATTGAGCCTGTTGTGGCCAGTACGCAGCCTGATGAGGTTGACTTGCTGCTCTCTGGACATTGTGTGGTAGTCATCTCTGTTTGTCCTTGGCCTCATCAATGCCTTGATGATTGTCTTCTGCTCACTAAAGCTGACACTGTTTTCAGGTTGGTCTTCCACGGCTCCTTCTTTTGCCAGCTCATCTGCCCTTTCATTTCCTGGTATCCCACAGTGTGCTGGTATCCACTGGAGGACAACTCTTCTGGTTTGTCTGACTATCTGTAATGCTTTGGCCAGCTGTGGGAGTTTGTCGTTCTCTAGGGCCTGAAGGACTGAAAGGGCGTCCGAGAGGAAGACAACTTGAAAGCAAGGGTCTGCGGAGTCCTGAACGAAGGAGGCGGCCTGCATGAGAGCTTCTGCTTCTGCTTTATAGTTTGTGCAGTGTTTGCCAGTGGCAACGCTGGATGTAGCTGTATGTCCCCCAGGGAACTGGATGAGAATGCCTGCACCTCCATTGAGCACGGCGTTAGTTGCTGATCCATCGGTGTATACATGGATCCACGCCTCTTTTGGGTACTGTTCGTCGATCAGGGCTAAGGTGAGTGCCTGTCGAGCTGTGTCATTCTGATCTTCTCCTGAGGTAACATGTGGAACACTGGTGCAGATCTGGATGCCTGGTTTCTCTGTTGCCTTGGGGGTTTCCTCTTCTTCTTGAGTCAGAGGTAGAGTGTTCTGTGGAAGGACTTCCCTGTACTGTCGAGAAAGTCTCTTGCTCTCGTGTACAAAACTGCTCCGTTTAAGCCGGTTCTTGGTGAGGTTGCTCAGTCTGTGCTTCATGGGGTGGTCGGGTAGGCACTTGAGCTTCTCGGCCTGTACCATAGTCTTGGCTTCTCTTCTCTGACAGAGGGGTTGGATGGTGGTAAGCTTCTCCATTTCCTTGATGGGCGTGGATTTCATTGCACCGGTGATGAGTCGGAGGGCCTGGTTTTGCACACGGTCAAGGGTCTGCAGGTTTGTCTTGGCTGAGGTTGACCACGCTGTGGAGCCGTACTCGAGGTGGGGTCTGATTGTTCCCTGGTATACTGTCTTCAGTATCTTCTCGTTCGCTCCCCAGGTGGTACCTGCCAGCTTCCTGAGTATGGCTAGCTTGCGCCGGGCCTTCGTCTCTGCCTGTGCAATGTGTGGTTTCCAGGTCTGCCGTCTATCAAAGGTGACACCAAGGTACGTTGCTTCTTCATCCTCTCTCAGAGGAGTTCCACCAAGCCTAATGGTTCCGGCTTTCTGCTTTGGCGACAGTGTGAATAGGGTGGTGGAGGATTTCTCCTTGTTGATGGAGACGCACCAATCTTCTGCCCATGCGTTCAGCCTATCTGCCGCTTGCTGCATTCTGTAGGTGGCAGTACTTGCGTGCTCCTCCTTGCACCAGATCACAAAGTCGTCTGCGTAGAGAGCAGCTTTGATCCCCTTGGGCATCTCAGACACCAGATCGTCGATGAAGAGAAGGAAGAGTGTGGGGGAGAGGACTCCGCCCTGAGGGACGCCATGACGAAGGAGGAACTTCTTGCTTTTGGTCTGGTCGACGTTAACTCTTGCCCTGCGGTTATAGAGGTAAGAGCGAATCCACTGGTACATGTTGCTGGACACGCCTTTCCTCAGCAGTTTTACAAGGAGTCCATCTTTCCAGACCTTGTCAAAGGCCTTCTGAAGATCTATCCAGGTGACGAAGACCAGCTTCTGTTCCTGAAAGGCATCTTCAACTTCTTGCGCCAGGTAAGTGACCTGATCTTCAGTGCTCCGGAACTGTCGGAATCCAGCTTGTTCAGGGGCGAGGAGGTTCCTGGATTCCAGGTACCACCTGAGGCGCTCGTTCACAATTCTCTCCAGGGTCTTCACAACACAGCTGGTGAGGCTGATTGGGCGATAGCTGGTGGCCTTCTTTGGATCCTTCCCTTTTTTTAAGATGGGGATCATGATCGCTTCTCGCCAGAGTTGTGGTAGCGATCCTTCTTGCCAGCTGCTGTTGAAGACCTCGAGTAGCTTGTTCTCTGCTGCACTACCAAGGTGGGTTAGCATCTCGTTGGTGATGCCGTCTGGGCCAGGGGACTTCTTCGCCTTTGACT
The DNA here is from genome assembly GCF_037325665.1 of Littorina saxatilis. Classification (NCBI taxonomy): domain Eukaryota; kingdom Metazoa; phylum Mollusca; class Gastropoda; order Littorinimorpha; family Littorinidae; genus Littorina; species Littorina saxatilis. The sequence goes on along the minus strand of NC_090255.1, from coordinate 20,641,444 downwards.
TTTTCAGAGCTGAGTGCAGCTCGTGGAGTGTGAGTGGTTGACTCATGGCGTCCACTGTCGACTGTCTATCAGGTCTCTCTCTTTTCTCTCTTCTTGCTTCTCTCTGTTTCTCGGGGCTAACATGGAGGTTGCTCTCAGCTGCATAGCTTTCAGCAAATTGGTTGGCAGCATGCTTTCCAGTTAGCACCTTCCCGTTCTCTTCTAATGTGATCTTTCCTCTGCTGGTGTTCTCATCATTCAACTGCTTGGTGAGCCTCCAGAGCTTTCTGCCATCCTTCTCAAGGTTCAGAGAGCTTGTTTTCTCTTGCCAGCTTCTCCGTCTTGCCTGTAGCTTCTTTTTGAGAAATTTGGCTTTGGCTTCCTGGAGGCGGATGTTGTTGTTTTGTGACGGGTTGACTTCTGCTTCCCTTCTGGCGTCTGCCAGATCATCATCCAGTTCCTGCAATTCATTGCTCCAGTAGGGCTTATAGTCTCTCCTGGCACCCCTGGGAATGGACTCACGCGCTGCTCTGAGGATGCTCATGTTGAAGTCCTTCGCCACCATATTGATGTCTCGACCCTCGACTCTGATGTCTCTGGTGAGTTCGCTGGTGCGGTGTCTAAAGAGGAACCAGTTCGCTCTTTTGTAGTTCCACCGTGGGAAGGAAGCTTCAGTGCAGGACTCCATGCCCAGGGTCAAAAAGACTGGCCGATGGTCACTTCCACCTAGCTGTTCTCCGACCTCTCTGCTGGTTAGCTGGTGCATGTCTTCCGTGCAGAAGGCTAGGTCAGGAGTTGATGTAGTGTGCCATCTTCTGGAGTAGAATGTAGGGCAGTCAAAGGGACTGTTCAAAAGGATGAGACCTTTGTCGTCCTGCCAGTTCTCCACCTCTTCTCCTCTCCGATCCAGGTGGTCATATCCCCAACTCTGTGAATGACTGTTGAAGTCACCCACCACAATGAAGTTGGAGGCCTTTGCGGGGATCGTGTCAAGGGCGAGGTGTCTATCATTGGGGCAGTAGAAGTTGACAAGATGGAATTCTGATGTCTTCGTCTGGATTCGAATCACCTGATATTCGGAGTCCTCCATGTGCGTTTCTATCAAACAGGCATTGATGTTGTTCCTGATGAGGGTCAGGATTCCTCCTTTGCTTCGGTCTGTTCTGTCGGACCTAAGACATTGGTAGCCTCTCACTTTGAAGGACTTTTGGGGTGTCAGGTGCGTCTCCTGAATACAGCAGATGTTGATGTTCTTCTCATGCAGGATATGCTCCAACTCTGTCTTCTTGTTCAGGATACTTTCTGCGTTCCAGTGCATGACCTGAAAAGGTCGCTGCTGACTGGGTTTCTTCCTGGTTGTGGTGGTGCCAGTCACTTTCCTCCCGCGTCCCCTGGCGTGACAAGACGGACGGGAGGGACCTCCAGTAGTTGGGGCTGGGTCCCTTTGAGGCATGGGACCCGACGCTGCTCCACCCTGGGGGGTCCTCAATGGGCGAGCGCCATTTTCATCTGTGCTGGTTGATTGTGTCATCATTTGCGTAAGTGCGTGTACCCGTGGTTTGTTAGAATGCGCCGTGCGGCCCGGGTCCTCCGTCTTCAGCATTCGGGGTTTTCTGTCGGGGTTACCTCACCCTTAGCTCATGGCCCGTACGTCCTACCCTGAGAGCACAGGGGGGAGGATTTTCCGGGATCCCACCCGGAGCCAGTTTGGTCCGCGGCCGCAAGCGGCTGATCTCCATATCTGAAGACCGTTCCCCTATCCGCCACCCGGGGACGCGCTGGGTTGGGGGTGGTCGCCCCACTGAAAATCCCACACTGGGTTAAGAAAGATCAGCCTGTCCCAGGCCAGCTCAGTTGAAACTTGAGTTGTCCCTATGTTGTCACGTATGTAACTTCATGAAATATTATTTGCTAAATAAATTTTGCACTTTGATGTTGCAAACAGGTTGGTTGCGTTACTTTTGGAACAGGCTGTATATGGGTCATCCACGACCCACAACATCCGAGAATGTAGGTCCGTGTCCGGACCTTGTAGTTTAAATGACGTCATTGTTTATTTACAAAGATAATCCTTTAAAAATGTGTCGATAAGAAGGTTCTATGGAGTTTGAAGATTACATGAAGTCTCATTCAAAAACTTCCAATAGTTTTAGAGATGCAGACACTTTTGTGAGGCTCTGGGTCGTCCACGGCCCAGGAAGCACGGTGAAGGTTAAAGACCCTGTTTTCTCAGACTTTTTGTTCATAACCTCTGTAAATGTACCCCCATTTTAATGCTCCCTCCTTTTTAAGGTCTGATTTCTCCGATTTTTTGAGGTCTTAAAAGGGGGGGTTCCAGTTCCACGGTGTGACTAAAATGTACACAAATATATACTGGTAATGTATCGATTGGACATTGGATTTCCCTTCTTTGAGCCATGTGACATCAGAGGCCTACAAAACTTCATATTTGGGCGTTTCAGGTTGACCGAAACTTCAAAGGAACTACAAAACACACGTCATGTGTTTGATTGCATGTGTGTGAGTGTGCTCGTTCAATCGTCAAAACAACAACAAAGTCAGTACATGACGTGTGTTTTGTAGTTCCTTTGAAGTTTCGGTCAACCTGAAACGCCCAAATATGAAGCTTTTGTGTTTGATTGCATACATGTGTGCGTGCTCGTTCAATCGTCAAAACAACAACAAAGTCAGTACCTGAAAGGAATTCGATCGATACATTATTTTATTTGCGTTTTTGACCAAAATATGACATTTTACACAGATCTCGACAGTCATTGTTCACCTCGAGGTCTCGGAGAACAATGACTGTCTCCATCTGTGTAAAATGTCATATTTTGGTCAAAAACGCAAATAACGTATAATGTCATGACTATGACGTGGGCTTGAAAACAGCACCTTTTGTCATTGTCTCAGAACTGCATTTTAGCCTTTTTCCAGGTTCAGTATTCACGGATATCTTTTAGAATTGGTGAGCATAATAATCAATGAACAATTGTCTTGCTACTTCTGTGAGAAAATGGAGGGAATCGGGACTTGCTGATCTGTAAAAGGCTTACCGATCTTTGATGACATTGAGTATTTATTTGGCTTGATTCCCACCACCTGTTTTGGAGATTGTGAGTTAATTACATAATTATGACGAGCTTACCTGAGTAAGTGAAGTCTAATTGTGGTTTTATCGACCACAATGTAGAGAGGAAAGGGATTACGTGAGATAGAACGCGGGAATACGTCACTGTTTAACGACGTGTAAATGGTGCAGAAAAAAGAGAAAGAGAGAGGAAAGGGATAGGGAGGGAAAACGGTTATCAGTATAACTCTGAAGACAACTTAGGGCGAGGCACGTAATCCCTTTCCTCTCTACATTGTGGTCGATAAAACCACAATTAGACTTCACTTACTCAGGTAAGCTCGTCATAATTATGTAATTTTATCTCCCACAATTCCGAGAGGAATGGGTCACGTGAGACTTTAAAGTCTGCAACATTTACACCCTAGCACTGTCGATGAATTGAAATACTGTACATATAAACCTACCCCAATTCTTCATGACAGAACAGCCTGTCCAAAACTCCTCCCACTGTCCACTGGTTTCTTGTAAAAAGTTGTGAAGGTGTTAGCCCGACGCCAACCAACAGTCTTCAGAATGGTTGCCAGAGGAATTTTACTTGCAGCTTTACTAGATGCAGCGGAACGAGTTGAATGCGGCGTAAATATTGTCATGTCAATACCCGCTTTTTGTAATCCAATCTTTGTCCATCGACGGATAGTATCTCTCGACACCGCTTTGTGAGGGGCTGTCCAACTGATAAAGAGTCTCGTTTCCGTTCCTCTAAATGCACGAGTTCTTTTGACATATTGTTTCAAATAATGTACAACACAAATTGCCAAATCAGACGGAAAAGCACAAAATACCACTTCATTCTGATGTTTGTTTGGGCCAGAAGTTTTGAGCAAATCCCCAAACCTACATCGTACATCTTCCTTTGTCCAACTCATGTTACGCAAGTCCATCAACCAAATCGCCTGTCCCCTTTGACTAGAGACCAACAAGCACAACAGCACAGTTTTAAGCGTCAATTGCGCCAGCGATAAAAATTTTGCCGGTGACCATTCTTTTAAAAAATTTAGCACTAGATTAGCGTCCCAGGTCACACAAGTACGGGGCAAAGCAGGCCGTCTGTTGAAAGCTCCTTTCAAAAACTTCTTCACCAGTGGATGACAACCCACTGAACAATTATCCTGAAGGGACAATGCGGAAACAGCGCTTCGTGCCATGTTCAAACTGCTGTATCCTTTGCCTTCTTGGAACAGTTTCGTTAAAAACCTTATCAACTCATGTGGAGAGGCACAAAAGGGATCTCTATCCCGTTCAAGGCAATGCTGAAGCCAGCGTTTGAAATATGACTCGTAGTTACGCTTTGTACCCTCTCTCCAGGCTGACATGATAATTTCTGTTGCTTCATCCTGAATTCCCTGTTTCTGGAGGGCTGTCCGGACAAGGAACATGCTACTAGTTTCATCTTCTTCAGTAGTGGATGGTGCTCCCCTGTCAGTGGATGACTGAGTAAGTTTTCTTTTCGGGGCAACATGACCGGCAGTTCTACTAGTAGACGCAACAGTTTCGTGAACCACACTTGCGTTGTCCATAATGGCACCACCAGCACACACTCCGCCTCTAAGACTTCTATCCTTTGGAGCACTCTTGGAATGAGACTGAAAGGCGGAAAACAGAACGCCTTGAACAATGACCAGTCTGAGGAAAATGCATCAATGGCAAATGCATCTGGGTCAGGTTTCCATGAAACATACTTTCTTAACTGTGCGTTAACACGAGAAGCAAATAAGTCTACATCACAGAGACCAAACCGATTGATGACTTCTGCAAACACTTGTGTGTCCAAATGCCATTCAATGTTGTGTCTATCTACACGGGATTCTGCATCTGCCTCTATATTTAGGCAACCCGGTAAGTGTGTTGCTGTTACACAATTACTATGTGATAAGCACCACAACCAAATGTCTCTGGCAATGTCGTTGCACAAAACTTTTGTGCTGCCCATGTTATTAATACAAGCAACAGTGGTGCTATTGTCTGTAAGTAACTGAATGTAAGAGTGACATAATCCCCTGCAAAGGGATTTCAAGGCAAAATAAGCTGCTTTAAGTTCCAAACAGTTAATATGTTCAAAAGCTTCTTCCTTGGTCCACATTCCACCTGTGGTGCTACCCTGACACTCCGCCCCCCACCCTATTTTCGAAGCATCTGATTTTACTATTACAGTAGGTATGCCTCTGCTAACAGGGGAAGGATATTGCTTTACATTATCAATCCACCAGAGAAGGTCTGAACGAACTTGTTCTGAAACCACAAGTTCTGCATCAAAGTCACCTTTCCTAACAGCAAGGGCTTCATTTTTTGCGATCTCTAATCGTTTAAAAAAAGAGAGGTGCAACCCAAACACCCGGTTGGGCAGCCACTAAATATCCGATAACTTCAGCCAACTGCCTAATTGTACATTTCTTTCTTCCAGCCAAATCAGCGCACTTAGTACGAATTTTATCAACTGTCCGGGGGGTCAGAGAAACTAACATGTTCTGAGAATCAAGCTGAAACCCTAAAAACTCAATGCATTGAGTAGGTGTAAATACTGACTTCACAGGATGCACAGTAAAGCCCAAACGATCCAACAAAGCACATGTATCTAACACTGCTGCCTGGCATTCTTCAAAAGTGTCTCCTTGCAAAAGGGTATCATCAATGTATATCAGAAGGGTATGGCCAGATAAACGTAAGTGGGCCAATACAGGCTTTAGTAGTTTCGTGAAAATGCGGGGAGAATCACGATATCCCTGTGGAAGAGCCAGGAACTCAAAAGTTTTGCCATGAAACTGAAATCTGAAATATTTTCTGAACTTGGGAGCGATGCGTATGGAGAAATATGCATCTTTTAGATCAACTGAGGCAAAAAAGCAATCTTTTTTCATTAATGACACTGCGTTTTTTAATGTATCCATCTTGAAGTGAATCTTTTCAATTGTCTGATTCAAATTTTTTAGGTTTAAAATCACCCTTTGACTACCATCTTTTTTCTGACGCAAGAAAATACTGGATAAAAGTTGATCTGGCCGTTGATCCACCTCTTGAACAATCTGTTTCTCCACTAACTTCGCTACCTCATTAGCCACTAGCTCATCCTCGGAAGAAGAAAATCTAATTTCTTTCCTGTCTGGAATGTGTTCACCAGTGATCATAAATTCAATTTCAATTCCTGCGACTTGCTGAAGGATCCATCTATCAGAGGTTAACTGTCTCCAACTATTCAAATGATCAGCGACTTTTCCACTATGAAAGTTCTCAGGAGTATTCACAAATTTTGAACTGACCTGTTCCCTAAAAATAGAAACCGCTGGCGCACAAATATTAGATTCTAATCCCGTTTTGTTTTCTTGGAGGGAATCCCGCTCTGTTGGGAGTGGAACTTGGGAGAGAATTTGTGTCCTGTCTGTCGGTTGGAGACACCTCTTCTCTGCTGGTACTGTTGTCTCTGCTGAAACTGTTGTCGAGGTCGCCCTTGGTAGAACTGACGACCTCTGGTGGCGTTTTTTGAAAGGGGCTGTGACAGTGTGGATGATAATTTCCTGTTCTTCACTGCATCGTCGACCCTTTTCGCTAGATCCTCCCCAAACAACAACTCGTTAGACGTCAGTTTGAAATTTAGCTGCGCATTGCATAAGGCCCTGCAGTCTTGGCTAAGTGTCGGCCTGAGTGCTTCGCGCCGCACTTGTGACAGGTCCTTGTGTGAAGCCATAAGAAGTCGAGCCGCATCGGCCAGTTTGCTAAAGCTGTCACGCTCACTCAACTTCCGACTTGCTGGTTTTTCTTTGAGGTCGGACATAAGCTGAGCGATAATTTTCAGCGTACAACCTACTTGTTCCTGAACAAAGGACAGGTTCGAGTCTCTTTTCTTTGCAAACTTGTCTAACAGTTTGCCATCTAATTCACGATTGAGAGTCGGCGTTCGAAGCGACGTGACATTTTTGGGCCGCGGATAGTTCTGAAGAGTGTCTCGCACACGTGCCCGATCTGATGGAAGAAGAAGTCCTTCTTCAAAACGATCTGCCAGAGATGGATGAATCCCCTCGCCAACTGTATCCACTACTATGCCTGCGTCAAAATCATTGTCCGAAGCAACATCCGTGTCTTCAGCCGAATCAAACTCATTTTCGAACTGCTCATGAGCAAATCTAACCGAAGCACCGTCTTCTCCATCCGCTTGCGACTCTTGCGCCGAACTGCTTTCGGTTCCATGCGACTCGGTTCCACGCGATGTTGAAGCAACAGGCGTCGCATTAAGCTTACCAACTTTCTCCAAATCAGATAGTCTGCCAGACAAGGCAGTCATTGTCTCCAAAATTTTGTCCATTTTCAGAGTAACTTCACAATCACGTGGGCCAGACGAGCTCTTCTCTATTGAAAGAGACTGATCAACTCCCGTCTTTTCTGACGGTATCACTTCAGAAGGTTGTGCTTTCGCCGGTTTCTTGCCGGTTTTCTTCCCGCCAGCAGCACATTCACCACCTCCCGAGTCCGCCATATTCCGAACAAAAACCACACGAAAAAGTTATATTGATTCCTGGGGACGAGCAAGCGCCCCGTTACAGTATGAAAACAATTTAAAATCCACTGCAAAGATTTTCAAATCTTCAATGGACTAGTGCTCAGCCTTAGCACAGCGGACCTTCTGTGGCCCATAGTTCGCCTCAGGCGATAGTAATTGCTGTAATCGAGACAGCTGCTGAAAAAACAAAGAGGCTGCTTCAGCAAATCGTGACTGACTATGTCAGCAAATCGTGACTGACTGTGTCAGCAAACGTGTACTTCATTTCCGTAGCCAAAATAATATGTCATCCTACCAAAACAAGTCACAATTCCGACTGACCTTAGGTCACACGTGCAAAAACAAGTAACGATCCCAACTGACTCAAATATAGTAGGTCACACCTGCAAAAACAATGAACGCGCCGACTGACGCCTAACATTTCCATGTGTTAGCTTCGACGAATAAAATTCATACGCGAAACAACAAGTTCCCGGTTCAAAAAACCAACAAACACCGAAAACTCCAAACTGTTTCCTTACCTTGCAAGTTGACACAATGATAAACAATCAAAATAGTCAATACACTTCAACTAACCTACAACTAAAACTTGTACAGAGAAAGGTTAGAGGAAAATGAAAGCAAAGCAAGAGAGACAGTGCACCAACACGTCTTCACAGGACGGAAACCATTCGTTCAGTGACGTATTCCCGCGTTCTATCTCACGTGACCCATTCCTCTCGGAATTGTGGGAGATAAAATTACCATTGATTGAGAGAGAGAGACAGAGACAGAGAGAGAGAGAGAGAGAGAGAGAGACACACACACACAGAGGGAGTCTACAATATCAGTTTTTGTACATTTATCAGTGGAGAAAGAGAAACAGGTGCTATTCATTGATCATTCTTTTGTCTGCCATCATGTTTGCCAGTATTTTATTTGCTTCATCAGTTAACAATATGCAAAAGGCAGCATAACAAACAGAATAAAAGCTTCTGTTTGCATTCTGTTGTGTATAAGCTTATTTGGTACATTTAGTTACACAGTAACTGCATGTCTTGAGTAAAGAAATGGAAAATAAAACATGGACTTGAATGTTCGAAATGTAAACCTGCCTGCTTTCTGGATGAGTGAGGTGATACGTTTGTTAGACAGGTGAATGATATTGGATGGTATGCATGCATTTGTCTCATTTATTATCGCATAGAGCTAGTAAATGCACTAACATCTTCTGTCAGTTCTTGGCAAAGAGATGTTCAATTATGTCAATTACTCTGCAACACACAGAAACTCAAACAATGAAATGGCTAAGAAAAAAACTTTAATAATAAAAGAAAAAAAACCCCAAATCAAATCACAAGTAGTACTAGCTCATCAAGTGTACAGCATATCAAGCGAACAAATAAATACTCAAATACATGTATGTACTCCTTTCATTTTTCATGACTAGACTTTTTTTGTCAGGAATACAACTGAAGACCTCAAAAACCATGATTGATGCCTGTAACTGTGCAACTTAGCGCTCAAGATAGCAAGATAGCTGGTGGCTTCATCATACACTGTAATTCCATAAATATCACAGAGTGGAAAGCTTGGGTAGGTCGGATGGGAGACATTGCACACACACATACACTAGGGGACATTATATATATATATAGGATAGCCAAAGATGGTCTCGACCTGTGAAGGGTGAGCTCTTCTTGTTTCAAATGCCAGTTGATTAGTAAATGATGTTACTGTTCAGCTTACAGTATGTCGACGTCGTGAAGGAATTTTGGCGTAACTCATTTTATACAGCTTTTCAACAGAAGGCCAAAACTGATTATACTTATTATGAAATAGTGTTTATACTTGAACCTGGTATGGCTAGAAAAATAAAAGAATGTTAAATCATGTATTGTTCATCGTATTTTAGAGAATATTTCTAATCGAGAATGATTGACTGTGTCTAAAGAACGAAAACATCGAAATCGCCAAGAATCCAATTACACCAAAGTTCCAGGACGACGACGATGTGTTCCTTCAGAAGTCAAGCGTGCTTGAAGAGAACATTGGTCTGAAGCAGAATCATCTTGTTTACTGGTTCTGCAAAAACATGTTTGACTGGTTTTCACATCTCACATGACGGGGGGGTTACTTCAAGATGTTGTGATAGGGATCACTGAAAAGAAAAGAGGATGAAAGTCGCTTGTTCATTTCAATGCTTGTTATTCTCGCAGGAGCCAGGAGACTGGTTCCGTATAACTCTCACTTTCTAACACATGTCGTATGCGTTTAGAGCGCTTACTTCCCTTTGTTTATTAGATCCACTCCTCACTGTTAGACAAGCAGTGTTTGCAGTGTGTTTTACTTCAAGATGTTGTGATAGGGATCATGCTGAAGTATGACAGACTCTTCTCTCCACCCTTCACTGTTAGACAAGCAGTGTTTGCAGTGTGTTTTACTTCAAGATGTTGTGATAGGGATCATGCTGAAGTATCACAGACTCTTCTCTCCACCCTTCACTGTTAGACAAGCAGTGTTAGCAGTGTGTTTTACTTCAAGATGTTGTGATAGGGATCATGCTGAAGTATGACAGACTCTTCTCTCCACCCTTCACTGTTAGACAAGCAGTGTTAGCAGTGTGTTTTACTTCAAGATGTTGAGATAGGGATCATGCTGAAGTATCACAGACTCTTCTCTCCACCCTTAACTGTTAGACAAGCAGTGTTTGCAGTGTGTTTTACTTCAAGATGTTGTGATAGGGATCATGCTGAAGTATGACAGACTCTTCTCTCCACCCTTCACTGTCCGACAAGCAGTGTTAGCAGTGTGTTTTACTTCAAGATGTTGAGATAGGGATCATGCTGAAGTATGACAGACTCTTCTCTCCACCCTTCACTGTTAGACAAGCAGTGTTAGCAGTGTGTTTTACTTCAAGATGTTGAGATAGGGATCATGCTGAAGTATGACAGACTCTTCTCTCCACCCTTCACTGTTAGACAAGCAGTGTTAGCAGTGTGTTTTACTTCAAGATGTTGTGATAGGGATCATGCTGAAGTATGACAGACTCTTCTCTCCACCCCTCACTGTCCGACCAGCAGTGTTAGCAGTGTGTTTTACTTCAAGATGTTGAGATAGGGATCATGCTGAAGTATGACAGACTCTTCTCTCCACCCTTAACTGTTAGACAAGCAGTGTTAGCAGTGTGTTTTACTTCAAGATGTTGAGATAGGGATCATGCTGAAGTATGACAGACTCTTCTCTCCACCCTTAACTGTTAGACAAGCAGTGTTAGCAGTGTGTTTTACTTCAAGATGTTGAGATAGGGATCATGCTGAAGTATGACCGACTCTTCTCTCCACCCTTCACTGTTAGACAAGCAGTGTTTGCAGTGTGTTTTACTTCAAGATGTTGTGATAGGGATCATGCTGAAGTATGACAGACTCTTCTCTCCACCCTTCACTGTTAGACAAGCAGTGTTAGCAGTGTGTTTTACTTCAAGATGTTGAGATAGGGATCATGCTGAAGTATGACAGACTCTTCTCTCCACCCTTCACTGTTAGACAAGCAGTGTTAGCAGTGTGTTTTACTTCAAGATGTTGTGATAGGGATCATGCTGAAGTATGACAGACTCTTCTCTCCACCCTTCACTGTTAGACAAGCAGTGTTAGCAGTGTGTTTTACTTCAAGATGTTGTGATAGGGATCATGCTGAAGTATGACCGACTCTTCTCTCCACCCTTCACTGTTAGACAAGCAGTGTTTGCAGTGTGTTTTACTTCAAGATGTTGTGATAGGGATCATGCTGAAGTATCACAGACTCTTCTCTCCACCCTTCACTGTCCGACCAGCAGCTTTTACTGCATGTGTAAACCAGGACTGTACCAAACTCAACCAGAGATTCTGTAACAAAAGAAACACTGATGATGATTATACCAGCCATTTTACAATTAGCCAGTTGAATAAAATAACAATGAAAATGCTCTCAGCAGAACTCAGAAACACAAATTGTACAAGGTTAGCTGCTTACGACTAAAAGTCATCTTTACCAATTAACAAAAAAAAGGAGAAAAGTCAAACTTAATATAACCACACTTAATATAAGCTTAGCTTGTTGTGTGGTCACAAATGCCTGTATCGCATATACATGCCACCCTGTATTTCTTTAATAAAATCTTGTTTAAACCAAGAAAAGTCATAGAAAAAGAAAAGACATTAACTTCAAGTTAATCATTAAGTCACTAATGCGATAGACAAAATATCCAACATTGTAAATCGAAGAGAAAATCTTGGAGAGTGAAAAGAACACAGGTACATGTAACACTGAAACATTTTAAACATTGTGTGTTGGGTAAAGAAATCAGAAACCGAACTTCAGCTAAAGCTGATGACTTATTAACAGCAGTAAAGCAAACTAGCAAACACAACCAGAGATTGACTGGGTGGCCGAGTGGTAACGCACTTGCGCTCGGAAGCGAGAGGTTGCGAGTTCGACCCTGGGTCAGGGCGTTAGCAATTTTCTCCCCCCTTTCCTAACCTATAGGTGGTGGGTTCAAGTGCTAGTCTTTCGGATGAGACGAAAAACCGAGGTACCTTCGTGTACACTACATTGGGGTGTGCACGTTAAAGATCCCACGATTGACAAAAGGGTCTTTCCTGGCAAAATTGTATAGGCATAGATAAAAAATGTCCACCAAAATACCCGTGTGACTTGGAATAATAGGCCGTGAAAAGTAGGATATGCGCCGAAATGGCTGCGATCTGCTGGTCGATGTGAATGCGTGATGTATTGTGTAAAAAAATTCCATCTCACACGGCATAAATAGATCCCTGCGCCTTGAGTCCGAGTCTGGAGATACGCGCGCGATATAAGACTTCATATAACATTGTATTTTCGTGTAAAAGATGAGGTTATAATATATAGCGAAGAGCAAAAACCTACATCCGATATGATTCCTCCTCACTTGACACTGAAACTTATAAATATGGATGTTACTCTTTTATCTTACGATAACTAAAACTGCTTTCCTTGCAAACGTTCCTAATTCTTTTCAGCCGTATTACACACATATTTTCCTGATTCTTCCTTCCATCTGTTGTTCAGGGCCTAGCATTGGAAAAAGTGAGTTCAGCTTACAAAGGCGGGGGTCTGGGGGCCGCAGGAGGCCCCCAGTGGGGCCCCTGGTGGGGGTTCGGGGGGCAAAGCCCCCGAATTTGAAGATTTTTGGGTGATTTTTTTACCTAAAATGACCACCCCCAAAGAAGATTGAGCAACTAAATTATGCCATAGTCCATAGTCCGTATCGGCACATTACTTCTTCTGACTTGCCTTCCGCCTTCGGAACGAAATCCAGCCATTCCCACTTCCAGGAATACCTGGATTCTTTGTCACTGAATGGCTGACCACGTTCAACAATGTCGCTTCGAGACATTATTTCAAGTCTAGAGCCACAAAACACCGGCACAAAGCATGCTCGCGCGATGCCAGAGGAAGTGCGACTGCGTGCTCAAGCAAACTGTCAAACCGATTGAGAATTGAACCGAACGGCGCACAAAACGAAAGCTGGGACTGTTTGGGTTTACCGTTTGGGAATAACAGGTTTTTGCATTTCGGCATACACCAAATTGAGTTCCGCGTACTGGAGATGTTATTTCGGTGTAAAGTACGCCGAACGGCTTACAATGCTAGGCCCTGGTTGTTTGAATTAGCTCAAAAAAGTTGAATGAAACCGATATCACAGAAACAAACAGTGAGTTTCTGAAAGTCTTTTTATTCTTGGTAAGCAGCATGCACCTTCTACAGCTAGAAATTTATGCTATGCTTTTGGGGGTTATCTGTTGTTAAAAAAAAGAGGGAAATATCTCTCAGTGCCTACCTGTTTCACCTGGTAACTTGAGCAAAGGTATGAGAGGCGGGACCAGCTGAAGTTCAAAGACCTGTGACGACCCACAGTGCTGGCACCTGTCCACTGTCGATGTTCCCCTTGGCTTGCTCATGAGGAGAGGGGATCCGTTCCACTGATACCTGTAATGCAATTGCTGAACGTGAAAATTACCCAAATCAGACTTTTTTCACCGCTTTGATGCATGAAGTGAAAGATTTGTACGATTGAAATGCATACTAGGGTAGCTGCATCAGGGCTCTCTTTGGCTGGGGAGAACCTAAGAAAAGTGCAATTAAAAACACATGTTTTACTTTTAGTCAAATAACTGGGACAAACTACATAGAGAAATTCTCTTGTCCTATCTGTCTTGCTCGTTTTGTACTAAGCTGTGAAAAGTGACATCCTCACAGAGAGCTTATTGAAAGGGAATCACCCAAGATATATGTCCAAAAGACAGCTGATGAAAAAGTCTAACAGCGAGGGACTTAAACAATGCTTTTCCGACTCAACAAGCAAATAAGAGAACGCATTTGTGATGAAAAGAACTTTGGACATTATTTTCACATTGGACATTTTCTGAAAATAACTCAGGATTTAGAAAAGGGTATCATATTGTGCATGCGCTGCACAACATACACATCCCAGTTAGTTGTTCGTCCCGATCGCACATTAACTGCCGATCGGAAGTATGAAACCTTCTCCGGATTTTGTGAAAAACTTGTCCGAGGTAAAGGGGCTCTTACTCTTCCAGACCACTGAAAATCCTGACAGAGTTATTTTCGAAAATTGTCAATTACCTGACACACTGAGGCGGATAGAGCTGCACGCGCTTGATAAATTTGTAGCAGAGTTTGTCCCCGTGTTTCACCTCTGTCTTATCGTACTGTTCTGTCTGCGCTCCTGCACCGCCTTTTCTGCACAAACCAAAGAGGAAAAAATAGAGCATTATTTCAGCTGCAAGATGAAAAAAACTGCATGCCCAGAAAGACACACATATAAACACACACAGAGTTTATTCAACTAAAACATGTTCAAATGGATACCTACAGTAAAGAACAAACAAACCCGAAAAAACTCTTGATGGTATTATATCCTTCTAGTTCTATTGATTATTCCAACCAACACAGTTAGAAAAAGACGATTTTTTGAAAATAACTCTTGTCCGGTTTGCATGGGTTCTAAAAGAGTGTGTACCCTTAAGGCCTTGCATTTGCACAAACATTGCCATTTGCTTCCTGGACACATGTTTGAGACACGCCCTCTCGCTAGTGACTGGCCTATAATGTCATGTGTGAAATAATGTCACGTGGGGAAACTTTCTCACGTGACATTACAGGCCAGTCACTAGCGAGAGGGCGTGTCTCCAACATGTGTCCAGGAAGCATGTGGCAATGTTTGTCTGCGCAAATGCAAGGGTTCTCACTCTTTCACAACCTATACAAACCTGACGGAGTTATTTCCCAAATTCGTCTATTGTGTGTGTGTGCAAAAACAGCCCATTACTCATTACAAAAATTCAAACTCATTTCTGTTAGTGTCCACCCTTGAGAATCTTTTCAATTTGACTTTATTCAATACATAAAATATAAAGCCGAGTGTGCTCATGAGGCTACAATACAAGAAGTCTACTGGTGCTGAATGTAAGTTATATCGAGAATAATACATGATCAGTAACCAATGGTAAATGCGTGACTGTGTGTGTGTGTGTGTGTGTGTGTGTGTGTGTGTGTGTGCGCATGCATGTGTGTGTGTGTGCGTGCGGGTGTGTGTGTGTGTGTGTGTGTCTCTGTGTGTGTGTGTGTGCGGGTGTGTGTGTGTGCGGGTGTGTGTGTGTGCGGGTGTGTGTGTGCGTGCCTGCATGTGGGTGTGTGTGTGCATGTGTGTGCATGCGTGTGTGCATGTGTGTGTGTGTGTGTCTGTCTGTCTGTGTCTGTGTGTGTGTGTCTGTGTGTGTGTGTCTGTGTGTGTGTGTGTATGTGTGTGTGTCTGTGTGTGTGTGTGTGTGTGTCTTTGTCTGTGTGAGTGTGTGTGTGTCTGTGTCTGTGTGTGTGTGTGTGTGTGGGTGGGTGTGTGTGTGTGTGTGTGTGTGTGTGTGTGTGTGTGTGTCTGTTGAGTACAGTGGAACCCCACTTTTACAACCTCCAAAAATCTGCGAAAATCAGGCCTTAAAAAGGCGGCATTCTTAAAATGGTTATGAATAGAAAGTCTGAGAAAACAGGGAGGGAGTCTTAAATTGGGGGTCTTAAAAGGGGGTATGTAGTATGTTAGTGTATATGTACATGTGTGTGTGTGCCTTTTGTATGTGTGCGCCCACACAACCTCTTTACCTGTGGTCATCAAGCAAGGCAGCAAAGTCCTTTCCCTCTCGTTGCTTGTAGTCTTGCAGCAAGTCGTTCACATGAGCTGTCATGTCCGACTCAACTTCAGATTCTGCAAACACTTCCAGGTAGTATGCAGGAAAAGTTGCCCTTTTAAAATCCCTGGGTTTCTGTAAAAACAAACATTAATTAATTATAAATTATAAATTATAAAGAAATCCAAGAATATACGTTATTTAATCAATATAACTTTCCAAACCGAACAGTGACTGCTTTAATGGTGGGGGTAGAAAGCAGCCATGGAGATGATATATATACACAAAAGGCACTTGTAATAAAAGTGTGCCTACTCAATGAATGTAACGGAAGAGGATTACCATACCTAGAATTTATCATCCACGTTTTTTTCTTCTTTTTTCACAGAGGTAAAATACCCTTGTACAGTGCAAACCAGTCAATTTAAACTAATTTGGTATAGTGGACATATAAATATATATAAAATTCAACTATTCGTAATTCTATCATTTCCACTTTTTTTTAAATTTTTTTACTGTGACATTGATAGCCTCTTACTAGGAAACTGTAAATTCCCTCACCAAAACTTCAACACCACTGGATTACAGTGACTAGATCAACCAAAAGGAATCCCTGATAAAGGACATTTCTCTCCATTCAAAATTACTTACCTTGCCACAAGCAGCTTCATCCTTCGAATCAGTTTCTGTGGCCTGCCGAAGTGCCAGCAGTTCCATCATTCTCTGCACACCTTCACCGTCAATTGTAACCGCTTCAACCTCAACCCCTTCTGTCGCTTCAAACATTTCATCTTTGCTGGCGCTTGCTGCAGCAGGTTCAGTATCAGAGTTGGAATTTTTGTCATTGTTGTCACCACTATTGCTTTGTGACACAACATTCGCGAAGGTTTTTTTCCCACTGTGTTGCAATGGTAAAGGAGGATTGCTTTCTTGGTTTGGGTTCCTTTCACTTTCAGATTGTATGACAGTAGAGTCAGTGGATGTTGTTTTGTCTGTGACCACCATTTCTGAAAGTCTGTCAGCTGTTGTAGCGATGGAGCTCTCGGGCTGAAGGGTTGAATCAGTTTTTGTTTCGTCATCTGTTGGAGTAAATCGTAACAATGTATAGGTGATCTATTCAAGGAAAAATGTGTGACAGTAGATGTTAATCATATAATAAACCTAAGAAACAAATCAAATTCATTTTCTGTGAAACATCTTGTATAGGTAACAATGAAAAAATTCACTGCTTATCAATTGCACACACAAAAAAGAAAGATCTATACACTCATACCTGTAATAACCATAAAAATAATTGAAGCACAGCCAAATGTAAATAACATGCACTACTATCTAATAGGCTTGTTTTGCCTTGGTCAAATGAATGAAAAGCTTGGAGGTGTTTGGCACATCAAGCAAGTCCCATCATACAGACAGAACTAAGAACAACAGCCATAATGAACTGATCAAAAATAATGTTATACATAAAGTAACCCTTACCTTGACCCCAGTCATCCTGACCTTCACCCCAGTCATCTTGACCTTGACCCCAATCATCCTGACCTTGACCCCAGTCATCTTGACCCCAATTGTCCTGGGAAGACCCATTTTCACTTCCTTTGGCTGACTGCTTGTCTAAGAGCTGTCCCCGAACCACTCTCCACCTATGCAGAGGAAAAGCAGTCAAAAACTTCATTTACAGACTTCTAAAATAATCAACAACAAAACAGAGAAAAGAGAAATTCAATTCTCCCCCCTCCCCTTGTGTATGCATGTGTGCTTGTGTTTGTGTTTGTGTGTGTGTGTGTGTGTGTGTGTGTGTGTGTGTGTGTGTGAGTATGTGCTGCTTTTTGTGTGTGTGCATGTGTGCGTACACGTATGTACATGTCTGGCTTGTTTTTGAAAACACAGAGTCCGGACAGGCAGAACCAAACACACAGGTAGGCAGAATCATGACAACAGTAATAAGAGTAAATCCGCATACCCATGACACTGGTTCGAACATGCCTTTTCCGGACAAACAAAGACGTACAGGCATCTGTGAAAGGAGGAGTCACTCAATGGGCAGTATATCTGGGTGACCAGAATCAGCTCCGTCTTGCACCTGCTGCAGCATGGGTGCAAGATATCAGCTTGAAACCAGTCCTGAAACCAAAAACAGAATACATTGCACCGTGGAGACTGTTGAAAATGTTACATCTTGAACACTTGATTTTACTCTTATTCTAAAAAGAAAACAACTGTCTCTTTAATACTTGCATTGAGGCTCAATTGCTAGATCACTATGTGCAGTCTTGAAGACTCTCCTAGTTTTTTTGAAGTTCAGCAAAACCGCAAAACTTGAAAGGCATCAGGCCTGAAAGTGGTGAGTATTTTACTCGCCATGGCGAGTAGAAATATGTAAATGGCGAGTAGAAATGTTAATCTACTCGCCAAAGGCGAGTAAAGTTGCTGAAACAAATGGTTGGTTTGGCGAGTAAAATTTGCACTCGCAGCTAGTGAATTATGAGAAGTACTAGCCAAAGGCGAGTGCCCCATTTTGTGGACTTTCAGCGCTGGGCATATAATGATATGTGACTATATATTTGTGAGCTGTAAAAATTGTAGTAAAAAGATATGACGACAGCTTCTCTGTTAGGGTGCACTGTATAGAGTAGAGTGAAAGGATAGCTGGCACAGCTCTATTTCTGAGTCTTATGGAAATCTGTTTCCAGTCCCTACAACTACGTACTGTACTACATGTACTAGTAACTACTAATTGTCGAGATCTGCAAGTCAACACATGTTGATCCTGATGTGGACATGTTACACCACATAAGCCACTTTTATGAGTGTCAATGTAATCTAACAAATAATATTGGATGATGGAGATCCAAGAGATAGAGAGATCAAATCAAATCAAATCAAATTTTATAACAGGAGGGTTGTGGAATAAGCATGCTGCTATGCTAATTTCTATTTCTGTCCCCAGAATAAGTTTCTATTTGGGACATGAGGTGTTTGTACGCTAAGAAAAAGCTGGGTGTGTGGGGGTGGGGCCGGGAGGATGACAGGGGAGGGACTGTAAAAGTTAAGAGTTGCGTTGATAAAAATTATAAGAGTTTGGTATTGGGCACGTATCAGTTTCGCCCATGCCCATGGTCACTATTATTTCTGTGTCAGGGGGTGAGGGGGGTATAAATATTTCAGTTTTTATTGAATAAGCATACAAACGAGCTTTTTATTTTATTTTTTTAACCATCCCTTGCCCAAAGAGAGAGAGAGAGAGAGAGAGAGAGAGAGAGAGAGAGAGAGAGAGAGAGAGAGAGAGAGAGAGAGAGAGAGAGAGAGAGAGAGAGAGAGAGAGAGAGAGAGAGAGAGAGAGAGACACACACACACATGTATACACACACACACACGCAAGTACACACGCACATAAAGGTCCGGGAAGCCTGGCACGAGTTTTCAGTTCTTAAATACACTAACTAACAACTTACTGGCATTCCACCAATTTTGCTAGTTTCCCATGTCGTCGTTTCATTCTCCTTCACCAGTCTTTCTGGTGCACCGAGTAATGTTGACATCCTCACATGTGGTGCTCGAAGATCGGTAGAGTTACCTACCTTTCCTTGGAAGTTTGAGGTTATCACTGTTTGAGAACAACTTTATTTGCTGTTGTGAAACATTTGCAGAACAATAAACAAAGCCAAATTCTAACATTAAGAAAATAGTTTTATCTATATGAACATGGAAGTATGAAATATCAATAAACGAGTTCATCCGGGCGAACTGAAAAAAATTCAAAAAATTCCATGTAAAGATCTCTTAAAGGGAATCAACTCGAGCTAAAAACACAACAAACAAACTACATCAATTATCTCCCATGAAATATGTCCATAGATTTGTTCACGGATTTTGTTTAAATTATTCAGGGTTTTACTTACCTATTTATCATTCTTTCATTTCTGTTGGAGTCATTTTTACTTTTCTTCCCATGTTGATTTCATTCAACTCCTTCGAATTATTACTCCTTTTCTCGTCTTTGGTTTTTCAAATAAAAACTATGACGGAAACACAGCCAAGCCGGCTTAACAATACGACAACACGGACAGCAGAAACAACAAATAAACAAACAAACAAACAACAACACCACCACCACCACCACCACCACCACCACCACCACCACGTGCACCAACAACAACAATCCACAGAAACAGTCACACAACGAAACCAGTGTTTCAGATTAACTCACTCATTTATTGAAAACAATTTACAATTAAATAAAAGGTACACAATCTAAACAACAGAGCAACTGTATATGAGACTAACAAATTGAAAAACAAAAGAATTATGTACTCACCAATACAAGGAACGCACAATACAATATAAAAATTTTGCTTATAGAAGCTTCTTGAGAACAAACACAGGGAAACAAACAGCAAAAAGCAAAAGCAGCACAGAACGAATTAACAAGTCGCGTAAGGCGAAAATACAACATTTAGTCAAGCTCAGTCGAACTCACAGAATGAAACTGAACGCATTGCATTTTTTGCGTAAGACCGTACACTCGTAGCATCGTCTGTCCACCGCTCGTGGCAAAGGCAGTGAAATTAAATACAGAAAAGCGCGGTAGCGGTTGCGCTGAGGAGGATAGCAGCTTTTCTATATCTTTATTCTTTTTAACTCTCTGAACGTGTTTTTAATCCAAACATATCATATCTATATGTTTTTGGAATCAGGAACGGACAAGGAATAAGATGAAATTGTTTTAAAATCGATTTCGGAAATTTAATTTTAATCATAATTTTTATATTTTTAATTTTTAGAGCTTGTTTTTAATTCGAATATAACATATTTATATGTTTTTGGAATCAGAAAATAATGACGAATACGATAAACGTCATTTTGGATCGTTTTATAAAAAATAATTTTCATTACAATTTTCAGATTTTTAATGACCAAAGTCATTAATTAAATTTTAAGCCTCCTAGCTAAAATGCAATACCAAAGTCCGGCCTTCGTCGAAGATTGCTTTGCCAAAATTTTAATAAATTTTATTGAAAAGTGAGGGTGTGACATGCAGTGCCGCCTCAACTTTTACAAAATGCCGGATATGACGTCATCAAAGACATTTATCGAAAAAATGGAGAAAAAAAACAACGTCTGGGGATATCATACCCAGGAACTCTCATGAAAAATGTCATACAGATCGGTCCAGTAGTTTACTCTGAATCGCTCTACACACACACACACACACACACAGACACCCACACATACACCACGACCCTCGTCTCGATTCCCCCCTCTATGTTAAAACATTTAGTCAAAACTTGACTAAATGTAAAAAGGTATGATAAAAGATACACTTAAACATTGATTTAACAAACCCAATTAATCCCTTTAACAACAATTTGTGAATGAATCGTTAGTAACTTCATGACAATACTGACTAATAAGTAAGCACCCACTCTCCGAGAAAGTGTGTATGAGAGATAAGATAAGATAAGCCGGGATAACTGAAATGATAAAAATGAGCGGATAAGATAGACCATAGATATATAGTCTATTATATATATATATGGATAGACTGACTGACAAGACAAGAGAGAGAGAGAGAGAGAGAGAGAGAGAGAGAGAGAGAGAGAGAGAGAGAGAGAGAGAGAGAGAGAGAGAGAGAGAGAGAGAGAGAGAGAGAGAGAGAGAGAGAGAGAGAGAGAGAGAGAGAGAGAGAGAGAGAGCTGAACTGAACTGAACTGAACTGAACAAAACTGAACAGAACTTTATCTGACAAGGATGAAGATTTAAGGCTGGGCCTTTTCCTACAATATAGCATATGTATGTGTAGTCATGCATGAACAACATCCAAGAAATCAAACGAAAATCAAAATGGCACAGGAAGAGTGTGTCCAACGATAACTTTTCACATTCATTTGGTTACGTGAAGCGTATCGTCTGTAGCTAATTTCTAGCCATTGATTTTTGTCTCAAGCCAAAAGGCAATAATTTGGGTTCCCTGCAGGCAACACACTGACCTAAATGCAATAAAAAGAATCTTAAACAAATGAAGCAGAGCGCTATTTAGAGATCAAATAACCAAAGGGAAGTAAGCGCTCTAAATGCATACGACATGTTTAATGGAGTAAGCGAGAGTTATACGGAACCAATCTCCTGGCAACTGAGAGATTAACAAGCATTGAAATGAACAAGTGACTTTCACCCTCTACACTCAGAAAAGAATAGCTGGAGTTAAAAGCATCATGTCTGCCTCGCTTGAAAATGAACGGAAAACAGGGAAAGTACTTTCAAGCACTGGCCAGTTTCAGCGAAACACAAAAACTGCACAACCTACTTCAAACTTCACTTAATATCGATGCGGTGATAATCCACAGGAAATCAGCCTCGAAAAGACGTTTGCATGTCATTCCGGTGAATCTATATTTCCCCCCACCGAGTTATTGATACCAGAAGTCGAGAAGCCGTTCTTATGGAGGTGTTCAGGGGCGGATCAGTTGCTTTGTAAGGGGGGGCGCACTTTGAATCGAAAGTGAATGTGATGGGCGCGAAGCGCCCGAATTTGCTAGGGGGGTCCGGGGGCATGCCCTCCCGGAAATTTGTGTTGCCCAAAGAAGCAAAATGGTGCCATCTGGTGCCATTTGAACTTAGAAATGGTCATAGAATCAGCTTTCCACATTTTTTTTCTCGTCCGCCCCTGGTGTTCTTCAAACCGAATATCTCCAGGGTCGATTATTTTTGGGGCGCGTTTTGAGCTTTTGCCCTAAGCGACAACATCGCACCGTGGGAATTAAGGGCCGCGTAAAATCGTGCAGTCAATATTCAAAGATGTGCCAGTTTTCTTTCATGAGCAAAAAAAAAAAAAAAAAAAAAATAAAAATAAAAAATGAAAAGAAGTCGTGTTTGTGTGATTGTAGTAGATTGTTGAATACAATCAAGTACGAAATGGGAGTGTGTTTGTGTGTTTGTGTGTGTGTGTGTGTGTGTGTGTGTGTGAGTGTGTGTGTGTGTGTGTGTGTGTGTGTGTGTGTGTGTGTGTGTGCGTGTGTGTGTGTGTGTGTTTGTGTTCAACTTTCACCGTGCTTCGTGGGTAGTGGACGACCCAGAGCCCAACAAAATCGTCTTTATCTCTGAAACTGCTTGGAATGTTTAAATTGAGACTTCATGTAATCTATAATCACAATATACGACCTTCCCATTGCCCGACTTTTGAAAGATTATCTTTGTAAACAAACAAATAAACGATGACGTAATTTGAACTACACTGTCCAGATGATGTGGGTTGTGGACGACCCATATGGAATTACGTAAAGGAATTTACGTTGTTTAACCTTATTTGGATGGCGTGGGTCGTGTACGACCCTTACGTTTTATGTTGAATCCTTCCTTTCTTTATTTGGTGTTTAACGTCGTTTTCAACCATTCAAGGTTATATCGACGGGGAAAAGGGGGAGATGGGATAGAGCCACTTGTCAATTGTTTTTTTGTTCACAAAAGCACTAATCAAAAATTTGCTCCAGGGGCTTGCAACGTAGTACAATATATTACCTTACTGGGAGAATGCAAGTTTCCAATACAAAGGACATACCATTTCTTACATACTGCTTGACTAAAATCTTTACAAAAATTGACTATATTCTATACAAGAAACACTTAAAGGCACAGTAAGCCTCCCGTAAACCATCACAGATACGGTCAGGCTTTTACACACAGTACAAACACCCTTTCATTTAAGGGGTTACTTGTGTGTTCAAATCGCGTGAAAGAAACATTACACATTTTGTGCACAGGTTCCTTTAAGCAATATGGACACCTCTGTGCAAAGAAAAAAGGGGGTCGACGTATTAACTTTTTTTTTTAGAATTTTTTTACTGGGGGTTGTCAAGTACGATTTTGCGAAAAACACTGCGATTTTTAACATGATCCCAACTGACATATTTAGCTCTACAAATAATAAATGAGACATTAGTTTGTGTATATAAATGAATGGAGAGTATAACTTTATCATAAAACGGTACTTATCAACGTGCATTTTCAGAAAATGATCGAGGTTTATCGAGGGCGTACACATAAAATTATCACTCCTTTAGTAGTAAAAACGTATTTAAAAAAAATTCGCGTGAAAGAAACATTACACATTTTGTGCACAGGTTCCTCTAAGCAATATGGACACATTTGTGCAAAGAAAAAAGGTGGTCGACGTATTAATTTTTTTTTTAGAATTTTTTTACCGGGGGTTGTCAAGTACGATTTTGCGAAAAACACTGCGATTCTTAAGGGGTTACTTGTGTGTTCAAATCGCGTGAAAGAAACATTACACATTTTGTGCACAGGTTCCTCTAAGCAATATGGACACCTCTGTGCAAAGAAAAAAGGGGGTCGACGTATTAACTTTTGTTTTAGAATTTTTTTTACTGGGGGTTGTCAAGTACGATTTTGCGAAAAACACTGCGATTCTTAACATGATCCCGACTGACATATTTAGCTCTACAAATAATAAATGAAACATTAGTTTGTGTATATAAATGAATGGAGAGTATAACTTTATCATAAAACGGTACTTATCAACGTGCATTTTCAGAAAATGATCGAGGTTTCTCGAGGGCGTACACATAAAATAATCACTCCTTTAGTAGTAAAAACGTATTTAAAAAAAATTTGCTCGACAGAAACATAACTAAACTTGAACACAGCTAAGTTCACTGTATACATATACAATACCTGTAAACAAAATAAGTTGTTGCCTTATTGTCTGCTTCACAATTATTCCCGTACCAACCCCACCCCCATTATCTTGACTGACAAAAATGATAAAAAGAAATAATTTGGGAGCGCTGGACTTGTGATACATGAGTTTGAATCAGGGTGAAGGGTTGGGGGTCGGAACATTTGTGTGCAAAGTTTCATGAAGATCTGTCCAGTAAATTTCTATGAATCGCACACCACACACACACAAACACGTATATATAATATATATGGCCTGGGGCGATTGTAGCTTCCCTTCTTCGTGTCCAGCTCTCTCTCTCTCTCTCTCTCTCTCTCTCTCTCTCTCTCTCTCTCTCTCTCTCTCTCTCTCTCTCTTTGCGAATATGATTTTGAAGCGCATTACATAAAGTCGGTATCTGATATCTAAAGTCCTGATATTTTGGATGCGGAGGAATTTTTCCTGGTGATGATCTGAGGTAACGGAATTGTTCATGCATTCTGAGGGAATTTGACAGGTATCGGGGTGTGTGTGTGTGTGTGTGTGTGTGTGTGGGGGGGGGGGGGGGGTTGGTGGTGTGGGGGGGGGGCTTTTGGTGTGGGGTAAATGATTAAAACGCCTGCACCCTAACTATGAAAGCAGCCACACGCATACTCACAGAGACACAGAGGCACGCATGTTTGTGTGACGGTTTGCACGAATGACCATTGAAAATTAGTTTTTGATAAAAACAAGCGACATTTCCTTTGAGCACACAGGTGCTCAGCCAATTTGTATTGAAACTTGTTCAATTATCTCAAAATGTCATAACGTTTGGCAATATAATTATTTAACAACAACAAAAAGACTACCGGATTCCGTACATAAAAAAGTCAGGGGCTGTAACAACAATTCGCGGCATTGGACTGTGGGAGCACGGACCTACATTCTAATGGATGGCTGGCTTTGGATCTAGGTCACTTTAGTGGGAATATCGGTCAACTTTGAAACCTGAGGACCAGCCACTTCCGGTTCCACTTTCAGAGTAATGAGATTGCTGGGGCCGTAGAATTTTTCATCCAGTTTTGTCCTTTTTTTCCTCCAAAATTGATATTAGTCGGAAGAAACAAGCACACGTGTGACACGTGTGGTGGGGGTATAAAACTGTCGTACCTACCAAAAGGCCGCTTCGCGTAAGAAAATGACTACCAGAGTCGCAAGGCTCGGGATTTTTTTTACAAGAAATTTATATTTCGTTGTTCTAGTCCGAATGAATATGAAGATATGGCGAGTTGAAAACGCCGATTCTTTCGCCAGAAACACGTCTGTTTCCACACCGGAAAGAAGGAATGGACTGAGCTACTAGAAGCACGGCGCCGTGCGTACAATCGATCGAATGATGTTATTCACACAATACCATTTGGCGATCTCTAAAAAATCATTTAAAAACGAACTAGTTGACATGTAATGAAACTATTTACTGAAATCAAGAAGTATCTTAGTTCTAGCCGTGCATATGACACACCCTTTCGCGAAAGCACACTGAACCGTGCGTATACGCATTCGCACCCGCAAACCACCAACCCAGGCGGGTTATCCAGATCCAGATCCAGATCCAGATCCAGATCCAAGGGAAGTAACTCAGTGAGTATAAACATGAGCAAGAACCGCAACCCGAACACACTCGTAACACCTTAAACACTCACCGCTTGAGAACATCCTAGGTGCCCTCCGTAAAGAGCGAGCAATTTTCAAAGAATTTATTTTTGCGTGGTTTATCTTACCCCTGAGCCATCGTGAACCCGTGTGATCCAGTTTCCCTTTTTCACAATGTAGTCGTCAGTTAGTAATTTGAATGCGACTCGGTGTGAGCTTATCTATGGCATTCCGTTTGTCAAATAATTATTTGGATACTTTTTCATGTTTTTTTCACCAGTTTTAGCTAAATAATCATTATTTAGAAGCTCATGTGCTAAATAAGTAATTGTTTATAAACAATGTAAAACAATTCTAAATGATTTTTTGTTTACGTAAACCATTCATTATTTACCTAAACAATTCATTGTTTACGTAAAGAATGCATTGTTTACGTAAATAATGATTTATTTAGCAACATTGCCGATTGTTTACAAACAATGTAAAATACGTCTAAATAGTATATTGTTTACGTAAACAATATATTATTTAGACTTATATTACATTGTTTATAAACAATCAGCAATGTTGCTAAATAAATCATTATTTACGTAAACAATGAATTATTTACGAAACAATGAACTGTTTAGCCAAACACATTTTCCATTATTTAGGGGTTTCTAGGATTCAAACAAATTTACGAACATTTTCTGATAAATAATGTTTGGAGATACCTTGTAATGTCGTGGTTTATCTAACCCCTGGGCCATATCGTGAACCCGTGTGATCCACTTTCCTTTTTTCACAATTTAGTCGTCATTTTGTGATTCCAATGCGCTGTATCTGCAAAAGCACCTGATTGTGTACCTCTGAATCTAAAGCGCAACAAACGGCTGCGAGTCACACGAACTTATCGGCGGCAGTTGGCTTCAAACAAGCAAGCGCAATGCAGAACATTCGTCTACTACGGGAAACACGACCTTGCGTGACACGCTTCCGGGCTCCCTTATTTTCAAACTTTCAAAACATCAAATTGTACTGATCTTGTCTTGATGAAAAAGTAATTCTTTTATGATTTAAGAATGTTTGTGTAACAAGCTGTCAATTTATTATTTAGATTTTAAAAGTTAGGTCTAGCACCAAAACGAGGCGTCCGATTTGTCTCATTGTAAATTCGGCTAGCCACACACAAAAACAAATTCTTTGAACAATGCTCGCTCTTTGCGGAGGGCACCTAGGATGTTCTCAAGCGGTGAGTGTTTAAACGAAAGGGTGTTTGTACTGTGTGTAAAAGCCTGACAGTGTCTGTGATCGGAAACTGATGGTTTACGGGAAGCTGAGTGTGCCTTTAATATTGAGCTTACCGTTCTGCAAATGTTGAATGTCCGCGCTTCAATCGATACCTATTTCATTGCATTATTCTCCATCACCAACCTGTGCCTGCGGTCAAGAAGACCAAACAGCGGAACACATCTTACAGCGATGTCCCTTACTAGATGAGGAACGAAAAGAAGTGTGGCCGTCACCAACTCCCTTGCAGACCAAACTATACGGCAGTCGACAGGAGTTGGAGAAAACGACAACATTTATCACCAGTGCTGGACTGATTGTGTAACCTCTGCGAACGCCAAGAAGAAGAAGATTGCATTATTCTTCTAAAATACCTTCATCCGTGAGCTTTTTCTTGTCTTTTTATATTTAGTCAAGTTTTGACTAAATATTTTAACATCGAGGGGGAATCGAAACGAGGGTCGTGGTGTATGTGCGTGTGTCTGTCTGTCTGTCTGTCTGTCTGTCTGTGTGTGTGTGTGTGTAGAGCGATTCAGACTAAACTACTGGACCGATCTTTATGAAATTTGACATGAGAGTTCCTGGGTATGAAATCCCCGAACGTTTTTTTAATTTTTTTGATAAATGTCTTTGATGACGTCATATCCGGCTTTTCGTGAAAGTTGAGGCGGCACTGTCACGCCCTCATTTTTCAACCAAATTGGTTCAAATTTTGGTCAAGTAATCTTCGACGAAGCCCGGGGTTCGGTATTGCATTTCAGCTTGGTGGCTTAAAAATTAATTAATGACTTTGGTCATTAAAAATCGGAAAAATGTAAAAAAAAATAAAAATTTATAAAACTATCCAAATTTACGTTTATCTTATTCTCCATCATTTGCTGATTCCAAAAACATATAAATATGTTATATTCGGATTAAAAACAAGCTCTGAAAATTAAATATATAAAAATTATTATCAAAATTAAATTGTCAAAATCAATTTAAAAACACTTTCATCTTATTCCTTGTCGGTTCCTGATTCCAAAAACATATAGATATGATATGTTTGGATTAAAAACACGCTCAGAAAGTTAAAACAAAGAGAGGTACAGAAAAGCGTGCTATCCTTCTTAGCGCAACTACTACCCCGCTCTTCTTGTCAATTTCACTGCCTTTGCCATGAGCGGTGGACTGACGATGCTACGAGTATACGGTCTTGCTGAAAAATGGCAGCTACTTGACTAAATATTGTATTTTCGCCTTACGCGACTTTTTTTTTTTTACTTCGTACTGCGACCATGTAAACATTTTCTTTTCTTCATAACATAACACTGCAACTTTCCAGAGAAAGATGTTATTTAAGTTCCTTTGTCATATCCATGTGTAACTTGAAAAAAGCAACATCCGGGTTGGGCAATAGTGTCCACCAATGAAGTGCTTTCTATGTTTTAGACGCAATGGGATCGTGTTTTTGTTTGTTGTTGTTTTTTTGGATCGTTTGATAAAAAAAATAATTTTGATAACAATTTTCAGATTTTTCATGACCAAAGTCATTAATTAATTTTTAAGCCTCCATGCTGAAATGCAATACCGAAGTCCGGCCTTCGTCGAAGATTGCTTGGCCAAAATTTCAATCAATTTGATTGACAAATGAAGGTGTGACAGTGCCGCCTCAACTTTTACAAAAAGCCGGATATGACGTCATCAAAGACATTTATCGAAAAAATGAAAAAAACGTGTGGGGATATCATACCCATGAACTCTCATGTAAAATTTCATAAAGATCGGTCCAGTAGTTTACTCTGAATCGCTCTACACGCACACACGCACAGACACACACACACATACACCATGACCCTCGTCTCGATTCCCCCTCTATGTTAAAACATTTAGTCAAAACTTGACTAAATGTAAAAACCGCGGGTTCACGGGGGATAACCTGTCAAAGGCCGAACAGAAGCCGAAGGCCGCTCATGACACGTGTGAAGGCAAGTTTTGTCTGTTTTCTAGGTATTGTTTGATTTATGTCGGGATTTAAGGTAAGCTACTGATTCAGCGATGACTAAATTTGTTTCTCGATGCATAAAAAGTCAGGGAGCGATTGATATTTGCCCGTAAATAGCCTTCAAAGCTGA
The DNA here is from genome assembly GCF_037325665.1 of Littorina saxatilis. Lineage (NCBI taxonomy): Eukaryota > Metazoa > Mollusca > Gastropoda > Littorinimorpha > Littorinidae > Littorina > Littorina saxatilis. The sequence goes on along the minus strand of NC_090255.1, from coordinate 20,611,953 downwards.
AAATGTCCGCGATCGAGCACCGGAAATGGCTGTTCGATGGGTTTTGCAAGTAGAAATGTGCTTTATTTCACCAAATCAGCTCGTATTTGGTGTGGATACGGGAATCTAGAGGACGAAGGAGTCATAAGAGGTGCAAAGAAGTGCTATTTGGGAGTTGAATACATCTTCCGAGACAGTAGACAAAAGATTGAAGGTCATATTTTTTTAGAAGCGCGTAGGCCGATTGTCTTTCCGACAAGCGAATGATACAGCAGATTAATCATTCGTTTTGACCAGAAACCTAGTCTCTAGTTTTTATGAATGAGTTTTTTAATTAAAACAATCACGAGAACTCTCTCGCTTAGCCTAATGGCTGTTCGATGGGTTTCGCAAGTAGAAATGTGCTTTATTTCACCAAATCAGCTCGTATTTGACATCGGTTTGGTATATATATATATTTTCTAATCCTACCGCGAACTGGATAGCAGACGCGGCACGACTGTTGCACCACACTTTGAAGTAATCCCACACTTTGAAGTAAATTACTTCAAAGTGTGGGGATGTGCCCCACACTTTGAAGTAAACCCATTTTTTACTTCAAAGTGTGGGGGGATCTTCCCACACTTTGAAGTAAACTCAGTTTTTACTTCAAAGTGTGGGGGGATCTTCCCACACTTTGAAGTAACTTACTTCAAAGCGTGGGACTTTTGCATCGCCTGTTTGAGCCTGATGATTTTGTCAAAAAAAATGGCAAAGTCTTTTGGATGAGTGAACAGAAAAAGTGAGCGAGCCAAGAAACATAATGTTTGTTATCAGGCTTTAAGCAATGTCCCATTGTTGAGTGTGACGAAAACTCGTGATGACGATTTTAAAACATGTTGGGTCACGCATGGTCCAATCTTACATGGTCCAATCTTACATGGTCCAACCTTACATGGTCCAATCTTACATGGTCCAATCTTACATGGTCCAACCTTACATGGTCCAATCTTACATGGTCCAATCTTACATGGTCCAATCTTACATGGTCCAATCTTACATGGTCCAACCTTACATGGTCCAATCTTACATGGTCCAACCTTGCATGGTCCAACCTTACATGGTCCAACCTTACATGGTCCAATCTTACATGGTCCAATATAACATGGTCCAACCTTACATGGTCCAACCTTACATGGTCAAATTTTACATGGTCCAACCTTACATGGTCCAACCTTGCATGGTCCAATCTTACATGGTCCAACCTTACATGGTCCAACCTTACATGGTCCAATCTTACATGGTCCAATCTTACATGGTCCAATCTTACATGGTCCAATCTTACATGGTCCAATATTACATGGTCCAACCTTACATGGTCCAACCTTACATGGTCCAACCTTACATGATCCAATCTTACATGGTCCAATCTTACATGGTCCAATCTTACATGGTCCAATAATATATATGGACCATGTAAGATTGGACCATGTAAGGTTGGACCATGTAAGGTTGCACCATGTAAGGTTGGACCATGTAAGGTTGGACCATGTAAGGTTGGACCATGTAAGATTGGACCATACGTGACCCAACATGTTTTAAAATCGTCACCACGAGTTTTCGTCACACTCAACAATGGGACATTGCTTAAAGCCTGATAACAAACATCACTATGTTTCTTGGCTCGCTCACTTTTTCTGTTCACTCATCCAAAAGACTTTGCCATTTTTTTTGACAAAATCATCAGGCTCAAACAGGCGATGCAAAAGTCCCACGCTTTGAAGTAAGTTACTTCAAAGTGTGGGAAGATCCCCCCACAATTTGAAGTAAAAAATGGGTTTACTTCAAAGTGTGGGGCACATCCCCACACTTTGAAGTAATTTACTTCAAAGTGTGGGATTACTTCAAAGTGTGGTGCAACAGTCGTGCCGCGTCTGCTATCCAGTTCGCAGTAGGATTAGAAAATATATATATATATACCAAACCGATGTCAAATACGAGCTGATTTGGTGAAATAAAGCACATTTCTACTTGCGAAACCCATCGAACAGCCATTAGGCTAAGCGAGAGAGTTCTCGTGATTGTTTTAATTAAAAAACTCATTCATAAAAACTAGAGCCGGACTAGGTTTCTGGTCAAAACGAATGATTAATCTGCTGTATCATTCGCTTGTCGGAAAGACAATCGGCCTACGCGCTTCTAAAAAAATATGACCTTCTCTTGTCTACTGTCTCGGAAGATTTATTCTACTCCCAAATAGCACTTCTTTGCACATCTTATGACTCCTTCGTCCTCTAGAATCCCGTACCCACACCAAATACGAGCTGATTTGGTGAAATAAAGCACATTTCTACTTGCAAAACCCATCGAACAGCCATTTCTGGTGCTCGATCGCGGACATTTTCAGCTTTGAAGGCTATTTACGGGCAAATATCAATCGCTCCCTGACTTTTTATGCATCGAGAAACAAATTTAGTCATCGCTGAATCAGTAGCTTACCTTAAATCCCGACATAAATCAAACAATACCTAGAAAACAGACAAAACTTGCCTTCACACGTGTCATGAGCGGCCTTCGGCTTCTGTTCGGCCTTTGACCGGTTATCCCCCGTGGGGTTAGGGGGAAGAATTTACCCGATGCTCCCCAGCATGTCGTAAGAGGCGACTAACGGATTCTGTTTCTCCTTTTACCCTTGTTAAGTGTTTCTTGTATAGAATATAGTCATTTTTTGTAAAGATTTTAGTCAAGCAGTATGTAAGAAATGTTAAGTCCTTTGTACTGGAAACTTGCATTCTCCCAGTAAGGTAATATATTGTACTACGTTGCAAGCCCCTGGAGCAAATTTTTGATTAGTGCTTTTGTGAACAAAAAACAATTGACAAGTGGCTCTATCCCATCTTCCCCCTTCCCCCATCGCGATATAACCTTCGTGGTTGAAAACGACGTTAAACACCAAATAAAGAAAGTAAAGAAAGAGCAAGTGGAGGCATGGCTGTGGTGACTGCGCCTTCAATTGATCTACTAAAGAATCTACTGGAAAAGGTTCTAACGTCTCAGTTTGTGTTCCTTCATTCGGGTGTTTGTCTGTGTTGATGAAAAACAAACATCAAAATATAATAAAACCCATGTTTCATTCGGTTACTTCCGTCGGAGCACAAAAACAAATGAAGCTTTAGCGTGGTTTCATCTTCATTTCTGAGAATTTCAAGGAGTCTGATCCGCCAAAGTCTTTCCACAACACCCCGGCGTTCTGGTAGCGGCCGTTGAGGTTAGAATCACCGCACGCCCTGAACCACCAACCAGTGTTCCATGCACAGTTTTTGGTGCCGTG
>NC_090255.1:20591266-20608464 GCF_037325665.1 Littorina saxatilis | reverse complement strand
CGAAGCCGCCATGATCGTCATGCACCTCAGCAATGAATATATAAGCAATGCTCTAAACACGCACGACAACTGATAAGAGACAATCTCTCTGCATTTCAGCGTACGTAAATTGACATGACATACAAAACAAATTCCTGGTTTACCTGGGCAAGAAAACATTATTTCTTTTCTTACCTGTAATGTAGGCTGTGCAGTCTGATTTTTAACAACTGATATAAAGAAAGACAGGTTCAACCTGACATGCGAGAAACCGAATACTGACAATAACTTACTTCGATTTTTTTCATTAAAAAACCCTAACAAACAAAACCGGGCCCCCACGATTTTTTTCGCAGTTCTGAGAGCGACTTATTTAGCGTCTCAACCAATAGAAATGCTGGGTTGGTATCGACGTTGGCAGTCTAAAATCATCACTGAGACTTCGTGGCTGACTCGGACCGGTGTGGCTCTAGCTGAGCAGAACAGGTACAGACACAGGTAGATCAGTTTCTGGCACAGTGGAAATTCCCGTTGAAGACCCCCCCCCCCCCCCACCCCCCAAAAAAACCCAAAACAACCCCATAAACAATCAAAATGCTCTTGCGTTTTACATTTAGTCAAGTTGTGACTAAATGTTTTAACATAGAGGGGGAATCGAGACGAGGGTCGTGGTGTATGTGTGTGTGTGTGTGTGTGTGTGTGTGTGTGTGTGTGTGTGTGTGTGTGTGTGTAGAGCGATTCAGACCAAACTACTGGACCGATCTTTATGAAAGTTGACATGGGAGTTCCTGGGAATGATATCCCCGGACGTTTTTTTCTTTTTTTCGATAAATACTTTTGATGACGTCATATCCGGGTTTTTGTAAAAGTTGAGGCGGCACTGTAACACCCTCATTTTTCAATCAAATTGATTGAAATTTTTGTAAAGCAATCTTCGACAAAAGGCCGGACTTCGGTATTGCATTTCAGCTTGGTGGCTTACAAATTAATTAATGACTTTGGTCATTAATAATCTGAAAATTGTAATAATTTTTTTTATATAAAACGATCCAAATTTACGTTCATCTTATTTTACATGATTTCCTGATTCCAAAAACATATAAATATGTTATATTTGGATTAAAAACAAGCTCTGAAAATTAAAAATATGAAAATTATGATCAAAATTAAATTTCCAAAATTGATTTAAAAACAATTTTATCTTATTCCTTGTCGGTTCCTGATTCCAAAAACATATAGATATGATATGTTTGGATTAAAAACACGCTCAGAAAGTTAAAACGAAGAGAGGTACAGAAAAGCGTGCTATGCAGCACAGCGAAACCACAACCGCGCTGAACAGGCTCGTCAGTTTCACTCCGTTATGCACTAGCGGCGGACTACGGTCATTGTGAAAAAATGCAGTGCGTTCAGTTTCATTCTGTGAGTTCCACAGCTTGACTAAATGTAGTAATTTCGCCTTACGCGACTTGTTCTTTCTTTCTTTCTTTTTTTTTGGGGGGGTGGGGTGGGGGTGGGGGGTGAGGGGCGGGAATGGGTAGCTTTGATTGTATAGCCAACGGTGCAGACAAACTTGACAAGCTCACATTGTGTGTAAAAATACCGAGTGGAAGCCGAGCGTAGAGATTACAAGAGTTGAAGCCATAAAGGCGATTGTGAACGTCTAAACTCCTTTTATTGATTGCATCATGATTGGTCTGATAAGACGGCGTGAGTAGACCAGGAACCACAGATATAGAAAAAAAACTAAAAGGAAACCGAAAGGAGAAACGATCAACGATGAGTAGACTCAGGAAAGTCATAACTTTGTTTTCACTGTGACGTTCCTAACGAGCACTGCATGTAGCCTACAAGAGAGCTTTAATTGTTCGCAGCGCATTGTGTATTCTGTGCAGGTCAGTTCATTGGATCTGTTACGCCGCATGCAGCGCTTTAATTATGGCGTCACTGTATCAGTGTGTCAGCGGAATATAGCTCTGTATCATCAAGTGACCTATTTTCGTGCAATATAGATTTCCTTGATGCGCTTCTGTCGTTGACCTTGCCTTCGATCAATGTAGGCCTACCACAACAAAGTTGACTTGGTTGAAATGTGCAATGCGGCTTGAGGCACCTGATTTCTTTTCAAAATCAAAGAGATTTGCTCGCGCCTAAGTGCACAAACATTTCAAGTACAAAGTGCTTTGATCAGTCGAGATTTTACTGACATAGCTGAATAGGTGTATTTCTTTCGGTGACACGGAGCTATTGTGATCTCCGAGGTGGCACGATGTATGCATATTGCATGCTACTTATATTGTATTATGTTTCTTTCAGCCCTTTATCTGCTCTCGTAAGCAAAGGGAATGTATGTGACACATGATGACACAATGTGTACAGTTACTATTTACCTGTAGCCTACTGGTAAACATGTTTATCTGCTTTCGTAAGCAGATGCACTGGTAATAAAAGTCATCGAAAACGAAAGCATTTTTCTACTAGGGAGATTTAAAAAACGAAACGTCGGGACGTTTCGTTTTGAAGTTGTGGTAAACGTCATCATTTCGGGGGTCTCTCGCTGGAAAGGTGAAGGTCAACTGAAACGGAACGTGGAACGTCAAAACGCAGTCACGTTTTCCACCCCCAAAAAACGAACAATATTTCGTCAACTTTTGTGAGTATTTTTGCACACTAACAGTTTTATTTGTTGGCCATTTTATGCATTGCTAGATTCATCAACCCTTTCACAGTCTTTCAGCGCTGAGAATGTGTTCATTGGAGGTAGACAACTGTTGTGAACTGAAATATTTTGAAGGGTGCTGATCCTGGTACATTTATCCAACTTCATGGTGAGAAAGCAAATGGCGAAGCAGAAGTAGGTCATCGCATCGAATTTTTATTCTGGCTTCGTATGTGATTTTGTATAAACAAAGTCTGTGTGATTTATTTGGACTGAAAATAATCAAAGTATGCCCGATTCTGGACCACCTCCTAGGGTTTTTTTTTCCCATTCTGATCGAGGACAGACGTGACAAGTACAAAACAACCCCTAGTTGGGGAAAGGCTTCTAAATCGGCACAGGCGTGTGCACAGGGCCGTTTTCTGAGAATGGGGAATACTCAGGGTATAATTGCCTACATGGTTCGGTATAGCTCTTTGCCATAGGCTGTTACCAGTTGTAAAAATTGAGATGCGTGAAATGGATAAAAAAAATAATGAGTTCGAATGAGTAAATCTTGGAATTCAACATGAATGATCTAATTTTTGTGAAATACAATTGATGATGAGCAGGTGCATGAATTGAAAAATGTGAAGCTCTTGTGTGTGCAATGCGAGTATGTCAATCCTTTATTGACTCGTGGAGTTGAAATTATGCCATGCCCAGTCAGCGGATCATATCCTGCCATGCCCGGCCTTTCATTCCGAAACGAAACGTGAATACATCTAAATCTTGTCTGCGGCCTATGCCGTCTCGTTTCACGTTCCCTTTCGCGGGGTGACTCATTCACCAAACGAAACGAGCTGCAAAACGAAACGTGCTGTCTTTTAAATCTCCCTAGTATTGGTTGACTGATGTTTTGCGGTCACCTTCACGACAGCCCTCAATAAATGTATACCGTGGAAGACGATCGTTTCAGCTTCGGCAGGTTTCAAAACCCCTTTCAGTGCCTTCGTCGATCACAGGCACTTTGTTTGTAGACCTTACAACAGTAACATGAGTCACTTCCGGATACCCGATATCCAGGAACAATCGTACTGTGACGTGACTATGTTTTTTACAGCATTTCACACCACGCGAGACCAGCGAACACGTCGATTTCTGGTCTGATGTTAGCAGCCTCTCATTGTGAAATGTAAATAGATATTCGACGCCATGACAGACAACGGTTAAGAGTCGTCTAATTGCACAGTAAGTATTGCAGTCAGTGGAGAACAGCCACGTACTGATACGTCCATTTACGCGCCTTGATAGAAGTTTGATCGAGGGGTCTATGTTTAACGTCTATTAATTTTGTGCTTGATCGTAATGGAAAATGTTTGTGTCTATTTTTTCTCTTTAACTGTGAACGGTAGAAAGCTATTTTGAACGCCAACACACAGAATACAAATACGAAACAATTATTTTCGCTCGGGAACGCATACGGAGAAGAAGAAAAAGAAGAAGAAGAAGTTTCTTTTTGCTAAACAATGAAATAAGAGGAAGTTTGATACTATTTTGCTTGATATACACATACATACTCCTAGCTTTGGTTTGACACCTTTGATGTGTGAACCTAAAAGCTATTGGTACACTCGAGTTTGAATCAGCGGCTGTTCAGTGGCTTTTCAGTCATATGTCCCTTCAACCGTAATTATTTGGATATTCGGGACCGATTCCATTTCCTTTTTTCATTGTAGATGGCGATCTCCGTGTTTAAAACAAAACTAAATGAATATATTATTGCACTCATTTCCGTACCTCAATTAACACATTCATTCCCAACAGAAGCGATTTGATTTGTAACAAATGTTTTACAAATCACGTAAATGCGCCCGATACTTTCTTGTCATCTCCAATTTCTTCTTCATGTTTTCATTACTTTATTGTCCCATCGCTGGGAAATTCGGGTCGCTACCTCCCAGTGGAAAAGCTAGCAGCTACAGAGTCGCGCTACCCCAAAGTCAAGGGATCTATTAGTGTTTTGTTCTTCTTTTTATATTTAGTCAAGTTTTGACTAAATATTTTAACATCGAGGGGGAATCGAAACGAGGGTCGTGGTGTATGTGCGTGCGTGCGTGTGTGTGTGTGTGTGTGTAGAGCGATTCAGACTAAACTACTGGACCGATCTTTATGAAATTTGACATGAGAGTTTCTGGGTATGAAATCCCCGAACGTTTTTTTCATTTTTTTGATAAATGTCTTTGATGACGTCATATCCGGCTTTTCGTGAAAGTTGAGGCGGCACCGTCACGCCCTAATTTTTCAACCAAATTGGTTGAAATTTTGGTCAAGTATTCTTCGACGAAGCCCGGGGTTCGGTATTGCATTTCAGCTTGGTGGCTTAAAAATTAATTAATGACTTTGGTCATTAAAAATCGGAAAATTGTAAAAAAAAAAAAAACAATTTATAAAACGATCCAAATTTACGTTTATCTTATTCTCCATCATTTGCTGATTCCAAAAACATATAAATATGTTATATTCGGATTAAAAACAAGCTCTGAAAATTAAATATATAAAAATTATTATCAAAATTAAATGTTCCAAATCAATTTAAAAACACTTTCATCTTATTCCTTGTTGGTTCCTGATTCCAAAAACATATAGATATGATATGTTTGGATTAAAAACACGCTCAGAAAGTTAAAACAAAGAGAGGTACAGAAAAGCGTGCTATCCTTCTTAGCGCAACTACTACCCCGCTCTTCTTGTCAATTTCACTGCCTTTGCCATGAGCGGTGGACTGACGATGCTACGAGTATACGGTCTCGCTGAAAAATGGCAGCTACTTGACTAAATATTGTATTTTCGCCTTACGCGACTTGTTTTGTAATATTTTACCTATCCGGACCAAACCACCCCCACCACCCAGCATAGAGGCTCTAAACAACAAATATTAATAATAATAATAAAAGACATGTATTACTTTGTGGAATACGATATTTTTACATTTTTACATTTTTACAAATCGCGGTTTTAGGTTCGACGTAATTTGTAAACAGTTTTTACATTTTTACAAATCACGGGTTAACAAGGGTACCCCCGACCTGACAAAAAGATAAGGTACTAATTCAAAAATGGATTTTTGTTTTCGAATAGGCACAACTTGGCAACTTTTACATACTAAGAGAAATTCAAATGAATTATCTCCCCAGAACAGATTTGTTTGTTTCGCTATCTTGCGTATTTCAACTATTTATTGTGTATATGCCATTCCTACTGGTGTAGGTGTCGTCGGATCGCATGAGCGGTCGAAAGCGGGAGGTTTGTGCATCTATATTGTGTGGTACCATGACAAAAAGCACTGTATTTCATCAATAACCTGGTGGATGAATTTGAAACTTTCAGGATCTCATACCTACTTTACGACACGTACTGCGGGTAAAAATTCGTTTCGTTACAAATATATTTGTTCAGATGTAATGCAATCTTCGGGAAAATGTGTTATACTCTTCATAGATTTGTGGACGTACATCCCACACAAAAACCATGACTTTGCTTGTATACACACAGACAAATGATTGATACAAATACCGCCAAAGATTTGATTAAATATGATCACAAGTGTAAATTTGCTAGTCCTGTAAACACGCTGGACATTTTTGAGATGATAGCTTTGCTGCAGCGATGCCCAGTCGTCGTGCGTGACCGCAGCTTGTTTTGATAAACACTCAGAAAAAAAGAACTCTCTCTAGAAATCATCCTAAACGTTCCATTCTTTTTCTCAAGGGTTTTAATGACCATCAAATTTCCGCCAGTGTTCACACACAAATGAAACTGTGGCAGGACTTGTAGCAATCATGTGTCTGCATGCATGCATTTTGTTGGATGGACGTGCACAAACCTGTGACGGGTTTGTAAATATTTTCCGGAAGATTGCATAGCATCTGTGTTAAATACCTGAATATACCCAATATTTTACCAGAAGAACGTATGTATAGGCATGGTATCGTGAGAGCAATCTTCTGCTTTCTTGTTTCAGAACAGATGATGGCACGTTCAGGACCGGGGAACTTCGACAGCAAACCCCCAGAGGGCCCTTGTCGATCTGGGGCGACAAAAGGTAGGTTTTCTCAGTACGACTGTGCGCTGCTAACCGGCTTTGATACGCAATCGAGGCGAACAACTAACTTTGCTGTAAATGTTCTGGAGTGTTAGCTCGATATGATACAATTTTCTTTCGAAAATGTGCACATTGGAGACTCGCTGCCGATTGCTTGCAACCATCACTAAGCGTGCGTGGTTTCCAAAACTCAGATGACCTCAAGCCAAACTGACCCATGCTACCTCCGCCAAAACACGGTGTCATCACGGTCCAGTAATCATTGACAAAACGAATCTTGAATTCAGAATAGTATTTGTTTGAGAGAAAAGGGTATCACATGAGCGCACACTCCACAACATCAAGGTTAAGCCTGGGTCCCACTATCACGAATATTTTGGTAAACCACAACGAGTTACTACGATTTTGCCACAACGATGTTTGCCACGAATTATTGCGAAAAATCGGCCGAACAAGAACGAAGTAATACGAACCACAACAATCTCGGCGATTTTCTCGACGAATCGCAAATCGTTGTAGTTCGCCGTCAAAATTCGTCACAATGGGACCTAGGTTTTACAAACTTGATCGTCGCGATCGCTGGTCTAAACCGGACGGGTCGACCAGCAGCGTACTGTCGCTTCTACCTGTTTGCCTCTCTGTTTGGGGTAGAGTTGACTCTGCCGCAGCGCTTGAAACTGTTGACCATTTTCTCTCCATTGAAAACGTCAATTCTCTTGCAGGAAAACCCCTTTGCGGGAACTTAAAATGTCAATAGACGATACTCGTTAAATGGGTAATGGAAGCTAGAGTTGTGCCGCTGAATGATAACTGCAAATACGCGATAACACTGACCAGTTAAACCAAACTTTCGTGTCAACCCAGTGTCAGTGAATAATGATTTCCAATGTGCATGTTCTTAAAAGACAGAAACGTCATCTGGAGCAGAACTCGAACTCGAACTCGAAAACTTTATTACCGAGGGATGATAACATTAGGTCCATATGGTCCTTTCTTACAGCTGGTCCCTACTGCAATACACACATGAAACGAAGAAGTATGAAGAATAAAAATATAAATAAAAACACACACACACACACACACACACACACACACACACACACACACACACACACACACACACACACACACACCATCAGCAGACACTGTGTGTGGCGCAGTGGCCGCTCGATACGACGCTTTTGCCATCCCGAAAACATGGGTTATTCTCTAGAGCAGTGTACCATTTTGTGACATGCATTTTCAGTACTTTAAATGATTATAACGTATATTAGATTGTCATGAAGTGGATTGTAGTGTGAAATAAAGGATCTTTTCCGAAAAACGTGTTCTGCTCTATCTTTTTACACTGACTTCAAACTTCACACCAACACACTCCAAACACAGAAATTTGGGAGGATACAGACTTATTATTTTCTCCCCCAAAATATAACACGATTCTCCACCTCAAATGATCTCAAATACATCAATACGAATCAACTTCTTGAACACACAGTTCACACAACATATAGCATTCACTCAATGCATGTAAATACATGTTATAAAGATACTTTCTCAAAGTTAGATTAACGCACAAGATAAGGTGCTGACAGACACTCACGAGTTCGTAACACGGCTCACTGCATGTCGTCATTTACACATCACTTGTGTCGCTGAATCCCGTAGATGATGAATTCCCAGAAACTCTCCTTATAGGTGCCAACACACACCTTTCACATTTCTCCCCGAGAAACATTTCCGCCATTAGCGAATTAAACCGTCGTCGCTACGACCGGTAACGATGGAAACTCCTCCGTTTAGCCATCTCTGCGCCGATGTGGTCTCTTTCCCCACCATCGCTCCGCATTCTCCCGTGTAAGGTCCCCCCCTTGTCCACGCCATGGAACAACCCTCATGGAACCTCCTAAAGAATTAACCCAAGTCTTGATACACATCTCCTCTTCCTAAACTAAAGTCATGTAAACATCTCTCTCGTTCATTCTACATTCACATTCCGTCCACAGACAAAATCCAACTATACTTCATCCATGAATCACTTAATCCATCACTGACACTACCACACATAGTATCACTGTCTTAAACATAACATAAATGCGTAACAGCAATTATGCTCAAGAATTTACCAACGAAAACCATAATACAATCACAACAAGAATTCTCTCAGAACTTCACACTAGAATTTAGTGCACTTTGTATACACTAACATTTACATTCCAGCTATATATTCAAGCTTCAGTAATATACAACATAGTAAATCATTTACCTTAAGAGACCCGTCTCTTGAAAGAGTGTTTGTCCCCGACAAACTTGACACACGCTGACAACCTCACTGGTTGAAAATGTTGAGCGTTGTGACGATATTACACCCAGACCAGCTACATGTCTCATAAACACAACTCATGTCAAACTATGGTTTTCTCGTGCAACGCACAAAACCCGTGATAACGCCTCTCCGGTCACCTAGCATCGCACTTCAATATTTAGGGAGGTTAAAAACACGACGTGGTTTCACATCACAAATATGCTACTCAAATCTTTGTGACAAGATGGCAACTAGAATGTATTATCTTTACTTTTTCAGTAATACTGCAGTTAGATAATGCTACAGACAAGCAGCAAAACACAAAGTATATATTTGTGTCTTCTTGTTTTATAATTGTTAGTGCTCAAATCTATGTCACAACCTTTGATTTCCACGTTAATAAGTTAATGTACTTTAAAACCCTTGTAGGTTGCTGAACGTAGACCAACAAAATGTGCAAGTATTTCTAATTCTTTATTTGCAGGCCAACGATATATGTGGAACCAGTTCTTACAAACGAAATCAAATTGTATGGTTAAAATGTCTCAGTTAAGTAAAGAAATGTCAACTTCGTAACATGGTTTCCACTGGTACGCAGCAATGAACAATAACCCTTTTATATACATGGGAGATTACCGATTCACTGAAGCCATGCTGGCTTGCTTCAGATTCAGGCGGTGACAACTTAGCCACAACCCTTCAAAACACCGACAGGCATCTGTAATTTGTCTAGAACAAATCGATGAACTACCTTTCGTGACAATTATTTGAAAGGACAATTATTTATCACTGAGAGTTTTTGAAAACTCCAGAAAATTCTCGACAAAAAAATCAACGACCTTGCTTGTGTTACTCGGTGCATAGCACGCGCGCGTTTACTTAACACTTACACACACACACACACACACACACATACACACACACTTACACACACACTTACACACACACACTTACACACACACTTACACACACACTTACACACACACACATACACACACACTTACACAAACACACACACACACACACACACACACACACACACACACACACACTTGAGAATAGGATACAGGGCCGGACTAGGCGAAGAGGAGGGGGGGGGGGGGTTGCCAGTGGTGGCCCAGGGGGATGTTCCCCCTGGCGGCAGGGGCGGATCAGTTCATTTTATTGGTTTTTTTTTCCAAAAGTATATTGTGAAGATATGGGTGTGAAGGCGCGAACCGAGCCGACGGCGCAAAGCGCCTAGCTTGCTAGGGGGGTCCGGGGGCATGCCCCCCCCGGAAAATTTTGAAAAAAAGGATGCAAAATGGTGCAATCTGGTGCATTCTGAGGATGATCATTACCAGTTTCAGGCAGCAGATTTTGTCACTGATTAATACCCCAAAAATTGAAACTCAATGTAAAATAAAGAAATGCATACCTCATTCAATATTTTTATTTTTTGGCTGGGGGGGCGGGGGTCCGGAAACCCTAGAACCCCCCCCCCCCCCCTCGTTGTGGGGGTCAGGGGGCAAAGCCCCCTGAAGCTGATGGGTAGGTCATATTCTGAGATAGGAAAATGGTCGCTCCTTGCATGAAACGGCATAAAATAAGCAATAATAATAAAAAAAAATTAAATAAGTAAGGTACATGTTTAGGCTGGGGGGGGGGGGGGGGGTTGCGCAACCCCCATAACCCCCCCGGTAGTCCGGCCCTGGGATACACAAATTTAAACATACTCTTGTCTTTCTATTTTTTTTTCTCACCAGAATACACATTCAAGGACCTGAATGTAATGGGAGTAGCGGAGTTTGAAAAGAACAACATCAAAGAAGCCATTGATCGCTTCTCAAAAGCAATTGCTCTTGCTGAGCAAAAGCGTGTTGTCACAGATGCAAAGTTGTCATCAGTGCTCGATAACCGTGCCAAGAGCTTTCTAATCATCGGGCAGACGAAGAATGCCAGAAAAGATGTGGAAAGGAGCCTTTCACTTTGCAAGAATCAATTCAAGGTATTTGGTTCCATTTGTATTATTATTATTTTTTTAACATTTTGTTTAGTTTTGACGAAATGTTTTTAGATAGACCAGGAATCGAGACAAAGGTGGTTTTGTGTGTGTTTGTACGAGCGCGCGCGCGCGTGTGTGTGTGTGTGTGTGTGTGTGTGTGTGTGTGTGTGTGTGTGTGTGTGTGTGTGTGCGTGTGTGTGTGTTGAGCGCTTTCGAGAAAACTATTGGACCGATCTTAACGATCTTTACATATAAGTCATTCCAGATGATAGCCATTATTTAATTTGCTGGCCGCGTAAATGTTGAGGATTGCTGTGATACAGCGCTGCTCAGCGACCCGTGGGAGACAACCACCAAAAAAAATCACTCAAAAATGCTAATAACTTATAGCATCTGTTCAACGAAATAATTCATATTTGGTGTACATTAACTGCAGCTTATGCATGATCACATCATACATTTTCACGTTTGTAGATCGCTGTTCTTTTTTTGTGTGCTCTTTTGAAAACCATATTCACATTCAGGAATCGACTCAACATTAGGAGGTTTGATATTGAGCGGTAGCCACACTCACTCAATGTAAACCCTCCAGTTTGGCTGTAATAGATTTCTTCAGGACACCGATGATCTGTTTTTGTATACTTGGACCTTCAGAAATTCCCAGAACCTCCTGCTGTTGAGTCTATCACCGAATTTGGACGAAGAGCACAAAAGGCAGACCAATTGACCTATACATTTGAAACTTAATTATATGATATTGCATAAGTTGAAGTTTATGTACACCAAATATGTAATTTGCTCAACATATGAATAAGTTATTAGCGCTTTTGTGGGTGGTATTTTTATGTGGGTCACCCGGCCTGTATAAGGTCAAACAAAAATATAAGTTGGTTTAGGGTAACCCGACCGACCCTATTTTTTCCCGCCGACCCTATGTCACGCACACAAGTTCACGCAAGTACACCACCAATCATTCTTAGTGCATACCTAGGCAAACGAGACATAACATTCAAAATTTAATCCCCAAAAAATATACAATCAACAATTATTTAAGTACTATTTCCCCAGCTAATTACTCTTTCAGTTACTGGTATCCCACTAGACCCCAACACACTCACACCACACTAACTCACTCACTCCTACCTCACAAACACAATCACAATTTTCAACAAAATACAATCACTTAAAGTAGCAGACGTTCTTTCTTTCTTTATTTGGTGTTTAACGTCGTTTTCAACCATTCAAGGTTATATCGCGACGGGGAAAGATGGGAAATGGGATAGGGGAAAGGGGGGAGATGGGATAGAGCCACTTGTTAATAGTTTCTTGTTCACAAAAGCACTAATCAAAAAATTGCTCCAGGGGCTTGCAACGTAGTACAATATATGACCTTACTGGGAGAATGCAAGTTTCCAGTACAAAGGACTTAACATTTCTTACATACTGCTTGACTAAAATCTTTACAAACATTGACTATATTCTATACAAGAAACACTTAAAAAGGGTAAAAGGAGAAACAGAATCCGTTAGTCGCCTCTAACGACATGCTGGGGAGCATCGGGTAAATTCTTTCTCGTCCCAACCAATATGGGACTCCCCCTAACCCGCGGGGGACAGTAGTAGACGTAATACCCTGGGCTACACATGATGTTTGATTAATTTCCCGTCTAGAAGACAAGAAGTTCACACGATCATGTTCGAAATCTCAGCTGAAATGCATCGTCCTTACGACGAGAGGAAAACAAGTTCGTAAATTGTCCAGCGACAATATGATAGGAGTTCTCGTGGTGACGAACCACGCCAAGTGACGCACACTTTTCCCAACTCCCAACCGTTCGATGATCGACCGAACGACGACGAGACCGATGACCACGTGGCGGCGAGCCACGTATCCTCAAGGTGATACACACACCCTTAACCAGAACCAGCTACACCACAATGGTGAGGCGTGATGCTGATGACAAGAAGACTCCATACACTGGATACTTCCCCAGGCCATCCCCAAAGCTCCAAGGCAACCAGTCGTCGAGATCCCCGACAGGACAGTAGAGTGCACAGGTAAGCACACATAAGCCTCAACCTTACACGAAGGAAACACATCCCTCGATGATGCGGCGGCGACGTGCCATCCGCAAGACGCTGCATTCCCGCAGCAGGAGAATGGCACCACTGCCAGCCAAGCTCCAGCCCTCCAAGGACGAGCCATGGAGTTGGCGAGACCCCCGACAGGACAGTAGAGTGCCGAGGTAAGCACACATAAAGCCTGGAAAAGAACTCGGCTTTTGTCAGGTTCGCACATGGTTTATATGAAATAGCCCTACCTCCATACACAACCATATCCCAATTATATCAATGCGGGAAAAAGCCCCGTTCCATATTGTATCAAAACACGTTTCACAATTTAGCTCCGGCAAAAATGGCGAGCCATACGTCTACAAAGCCGACAATAAGCAAAACAAGCAAAACGGCACAATTTAGCAAAACAATCAACGCCGACCTATGCTTTAACATTTCAGGTTAACTTAGCAAAGAAACCATACACGTGGTCAAACAACAAACAACATGAGCGTGTTTTCTTCTAATTCTGTCGCTACCTTGTGTTAACAGAACAACTGGCGTAGCAAAAACAGAAGCAAAACATAGCATACGGTCAATAAAGAACTACTATGACTACAACACAAAGACTGTCCTTGTCTTCCTTATGCAAAAACGTAACTTACCCAAACGCTTATGAAACTGCTACCAACCATCCATCCACAACGAAATACTGGTGGGGTCTGCCACGACCAGACTACAGAACAACAACTCAAACCTTCACACCCCACACCAAAAATCGTAATACACGTGAAAAAGAATGACACCGGGAAACTCCCCACGCCCGTCACCTTCGCTCACACACTCCCAAAAATACAGGTAACAGGTAACAGGTAAATCCCGTGACAAATTTTACACTACGCAGCCCCTTTTCTCTCACGGACCGTGACACCCTAACACTTTTTTTTTCATTTCTAAAAACACCATCCAACTTTTGGCACATTTTGAAAACCATAACGAGACTAAGGGAAGTGACTTCCCTTAAAATCGACTAAATAAAAAAAAGATTAAAAAAAAAAGCCGACCTACCGACCCAGCTATTTTGGTCACGTTACTCTAAACTAACATTATAAGATGTTTGATGGGTTGTTGACAGACCAGCTTTTTTGTCGTCCGAGGGGGAGCATATCGTCTTTTGTTTCATATTTATTGACCAAGGCCGAAGGCCGCGGTCAATAAATATGAAACAAAAGTCGATATGCCCCCCGAGGACCGACAAAAAAAGCTGGTCTGACAACAAACCACCAAACATCGTTTTTGTCATCATTTTGGTAGTGAGAAAATAAGATAACAATCAACACAGGGAGCCATGCTTTGAAACACGGGTTCCGTGCTGATAACCACACGAGTTCCGTGCGGATAACCACTGGCAATCAAAGCTGGCGTGTGAAAGCAACTTTCTGTATTTTAGAGTTCATATAGTAATCGAATGTGGAAGCTACGTTGAGTCAAAGGTCACAGAAGATTTGCGTCGTGCAGCGAATGAAAGAATCGCGATCTTGTTTCCGACTCAGTACCTCTTTGTTTTTCATTAGACCTGTCAATCTGCTTGCTCGGCTTTGTGAGATGTTTGCATATCTTGTTGCTATTTTCTTTGCTTTTATCATTATTTCTTATTTGTGCTTCGTTTATCGATACAACGTCTTGTGCACGGGTCAAAATGTGTGAGTCATCTCAGGGGTCAATTGGTTTGACTTGAACTTGACGTTCGTGTTTCTCACACAAAGATACACGCACTCCATGACTTTGTAAGAAGACATGACATATCGGTAGGTTTCATTTGTTTGTGACGAATTTATTGAAGTAGTTTTGGTTTTTTGTTTACTTTTTCCAGTTTTCCAGTTGGTTTTTGGAACTTTGCAAAGCAGTGTCTTGTCGTCTGTTTAGGTCTGGGGAAACGCCAATGAAAAGAGCCGAAGAATCCTCGAGCGTTTCTATTGGGTTTGCTTTTGATTATCCATGTAATAGGGCTTCCTGCAACTATGGTAACCGGGGATTTATTCCCCGGGGAACATGAGATTTATTTACCAGGTGCTTGTGAATGAAAACTCGTGAAAATGATGACAAACATTTATGTTTGGCCAAATATAAAGGGCAGTCTATCGACCATTTTGCTCTTCTTGTTTCAAGTCAGTTTTCTGAGATTTTGGAAAGAGGTTTATGTACAGTGAATCGCTTCTGAAAAATGCTGTTTCAAATATAGGGGAAAATCTCTTGGCAAAAATGGCTTATGATTTGCTGTGCCATGGGAATGAATTGGAGAAGCACTGTAGTGTTGCACAAGAAGTACACCACAAAACTGACAAGAGTAAAACCACAATTAGTTGTTGTTAAATACTTTGCAAATTTCTGTGCACAGGGTAACTTCAGATTTGGTGAACTGCTCCTGAAAGAAAAAACGCCGAGTAAAGCTTTGTCTGCATTTAGAGACGCCTTGCACTTTGCGTCAAGCGAGAAGCAGAAACGACAAACTCTTCAACTTTTCATTCGAACTGCACATCAGGTCCCAGGTACTCCCTTTTACTGTTTTTGTAGGACTCAACAACCACATGTCAAAGCTGTGCACACACACACACACACACACACACACACACACACACACACACACACACACACACACACACACGCACAGAAAACACAACAGAGAACAATCTCACATTGAATACAGATTTTGGTTTCTCAGGTAGTTTTTAATCATAAATCACTGTACTAATTTTTATGAGTTTCGGAAGTTATGAGAATGCAGTACTTCATCCTAATAAACTGTGTCTTAGACGGGAAAATCTCTTGATGTTGTTCTGTTTTTGGGTACCGGCAAAAGGCTTAAAAATTGTCACAAACTTCGTTGAACCTTTCTCAGTTCTGGTAATCTGAGGGATTCATACGCGTTATTGCTGTAGCTGATGGCCAGAAACCAAAAACGCATGTACCCATTACCAACCGTCCAGAAGTCATTTGTCTGCCCTCAAAGTTACTCCACGCGTGTCTGTCACTTTATGTCTGTATAACTATCTGCCTGTCTGCCACTCCCCTCGATCCTTATAAGTTTTGCAATGGGAAGTCTATCAATCATTTTGCTCCTCTTGTTTCAAGTCAATGTACTGAGGTTTTGAAAGAGGTTTATGTACAGTTTATTGATTTTTATTTTTCAGATACCCCTGAACCGCTTCTGGAAAATGCTGTTTCAAATGTAGGGGATAATCTCTTAGCAAAAGTGGCTTATGATTTGCTGTGCCATGGGAATGAATTAGAGAAGACTGGAAACAAAGAATATTTCTCCTACTGGGATGCTGGCATTTGGGCACAGAAACGTTTGGCTGTTCGAACAGTTGGACAGCTTTATTTAAGCCAATCAGAGTCAACGGAAGTTATTGAACTGCAAAAACTTTGCTGTTTGCCTTCAACATCATACCATAAATGCAGAGAGTATTTCGAATCATCTTGGATGCTCGTCATGTACTTCGTGTCACAAGGAGCAGACATCACACGTCTCAGCTTTTACGAGGGCGACAGCTACGTACACGCTGCTGCGATCTTCTCTGTCATGATGAGTAAGGATGGTTTGATCAATCTATATCTGTAGTCTCTGTGTCACACATTATGAACACGATTTTAAATATTTATTTATAGCAGCGGCATGCCCATAGACATGTTAAAAAATAACAATGCAATTTGCTTGAAGTACGTCACTTTTTACGCACCTCAATAATCAGTGATTCCATAGGGTGTGTGGCGAACTAAAAGATAACATTTAGTGGGTTTTTTTTCTCCCACAAACTTAGCCTTTGCACTTAAAACCAAAAGCACGACAAGAAAACAAACACTCTCTTTTATCTGCCTTTCATTTGCAGTCTCTGCCATTTGTCTCCCAATTTTATTCCTTTTTGATTTAGTTTGGAGAGTTACCTTCCCCTTTCCCCCAAGTAAAGCTTTCCGCTACTGTTGGTTAAAAGTTACTTTTTTCACGAATATCCCCCACTCAAAACCCGAATGAACTTGATCACTTTGAGCTTAGTTTGAGTTGCAGCTAAACTTATAAACTTGGTTCACATAAATCCATCAACGGTCCTTGTTCATTAAGTTGGGTTGACCTCTG